>NW_027138580.1:303333-606666 GCF_035084215.1 Heptranchias perlo | reverse complement strand
ACTGTACGCATTATATATTATTAGTCTAGTAATACTGTGCTGTACACATTATATATCAGTCTAGTAATACAGTACTGTATGCATTATATATTATTAGTCTAGTAATGCAGTGCTGCACACATTATATATTATCAGTCTAGTAATACAGTACTGTACGCATTATATATCAGTCTAGTTATACAGTACTGTACACATATATTATTAGTCTAGTAATAGTGCTGTACACATTATATATCAGTCTAGTAATACAGTACTGTACACATTATATATTATTAGTCCAGTAATACAGTGCTGCACACATTATATATTATTAGTCTAGCAATACAGTACTGTACACATTATATATTATTAGTCTAGCAATACAGTACTGTACACATTATATATTATTAGTCTAGTAATACAGTACTGTACACATTATATATTAGTCTACATTGGGTACGGTAGCATAGTGGTTATGTTACTGGACTAATAATCCAGAGGCCTGGACTAAAATCCAGAGTCATGAGTTCAAATCCCGCCACGGCAGCTGGCGAATTTAAATTCAATTAATTAAAAATTCAATTAATTAAATAAAAATCTGGAATTAAAATACTAGTATCAGTAATGATGGCCATGAAACTACCGGATTGTCGTAAAAACCCATCTGGTTCACTAATGTCCTTTAGGGGAGGAAACCTGCCGTCCTTACCCGGTGTGGCCGATATGTGACTCCAGACCCACAGCAATGTGGTTGATTCTTAATTGCCCTCTGAAATAGCCTAACAAGCCACTCAGTTGTCGCCAAGGCTTCTTCGACAGCACCTCCCAAACCCGTGACTTCTACCACCGAGAAGGACAAGAGCAGCAGACACATGGGAACAACACCACCTGCACGTTCCCCTCCAAGTCACACACCATCCCGACTTGGAAATATATTGCCGTTCCTTCATTGTCGCTGGGTCAAAATCCTGGAACTCCCTTCCAAACAGCACTGTGGGAGAACTGTCACCACACGGACTGCAGCGGTTCAAGAAGGCGGCTCACCACCACCTTCTCGAGGGCAATTAGGGATGGGCAATAAAATGCCGGCCCGCCAGCGACGCCCACATCCCATGAACGTTGTATCTAACCCGTGCTGTACCTGCCCTGGGAGTGTTTGATGGGACAGTGTAAAGGGAGATTTACTCCATATCTAACCCGTGCTGTACCTGCCCAGGGAGTGTTTGATGGGACAGTGTTGAGGGAGCTTTACTCTGTATCTAACCCGTGCTGTACCTGCCCTGGGAGTGTTTGATGGGACAGTGTCGAGGGAGCTTTACTCTGTATCTAACCCGTGCTGTACCTGCCCTGGGAGTGTTTGATGGGACAGTGTTGAGGGAGCTTTACTCTGTATCTAACCCGTGCTGTACCTGCCCTGGGAGTGTTTGATGGGACAGTGTAGAGGGGGTTTTCACTCTGTATCTAACCCATGCTGCACCTGCCCTGGCAATGTGTGATGGGACAGTGTAGAGGGAGCTTTACTCCGTATCTAATCCGTGCTGGACCTGCACTGGGAGTGTTTGATTGTAGAGTGTGGAGGGAGCTTTACTCCGTATCTAACCCGTGCTGTACTTGCCCTGGGAGTGTTTGACGGGACAGTGTGGAGGGAGCTTTACTCCGTATCTAACCCGTGCTGTACCTGCACTGGGAGTGTTTGACGGGACGGCGTAGAGGGAGCTTTGCTCTGTATCTAACCCGTGCTGTACCTGCCCTGGGAGTGTTTGATGGGACAGTGTGGAGGGAGCTTTACTCCGTATCTAACCCGTGCTGTACCTGCCCTGGGAGTGTTTGATGGGACGGCGTAGAGGGAGCTTTACTCCGTATCTAACCCGTGCTGTACCTGCCCTGGTAGTGTTTGATGGGACGGCGTAAAGGGAGCTTTACTCCGTATCTAACCCGTGCTGTACCTGCACTGGGAGTGTTTGACGGGACGGCGTAGAGGGAGCTTTACTCTGTATCTAACCCGTGCTGTACCTGCCCTGGGAGTGTTTGATGGGACAGTGTAGAGGGAGCTTTACTCTGTATCCAACCCTGTACCTGCCCCCGGCGTGTTTGATGGAACAGTGTAGAGGGGGTTTTACTCTGTAGGTCACCCATGCTGTACCTGCCCTGGGAGTGTTTGATGCTAACTGTCATTGTTGTTGGGTTAATACCCATGATATTTTATCAGATTCAGCATCACTGGTCACTTTATAAGTGCACCTCACGGCCCCTAGGATCTGGAGTGCACACATTTCTAGTGATCATAACAGGAAGCCCATACTCTTAGTACTGGTTCCTGGAATATATCTCACACTGATACTAACTAGAGGCACAAGCTTTGAACCAACCAGTAGGTTTATTTGTATTATGTGGGCAGTAACGAACAGTGTGCAGTGTAACACATGGATTTCCCTCCGTTCCTCCACACGACAATAACAAAGGGTTGTTCTCTCTAAAGACAACCGTTCACTTGCTCCAGCCACACTCTTGATCCGTTTACCTTTGCCAGGACGACACGTGTTGTGAAACACATTCAGCCCCCTGGCTGCGAGACTGACGCCCTGACTGTGACTGAAAAGACCGACATTGGACTGCCAATTCAATTCCTGCAAGAGCAAATTCCCCACCCAATCAACTGTCCATCACAGAGGGCTCCAGCCGATCAGTGTCCCTGACCTCTGAGACACAGCGGGTCAGTCAAAGGCACTGCCCAGGCTGAGGCTTTGCTCTGTGACCAGGCAGCTTGTAAACGGGCCCAGGTTGACCCTGAAAGAAAAGCAAGAGGTGACTCCATCTCCCATGAACAGGAGGAGGCCATTCGGCCCCTCGAGCCTGTTCCGCCATTCACTTAGATCATGGCTGACCTGTATCTTAACTCCATCTCCCCGCCTTGGTACCATAACCCTTAATACCCTCGCCTCACAAAAATCAACAATCTTAGTTTTGAAATTTCCAGTTGTCCCCCGGCCTCGACAGCTTTTCTGGGGGAGAGAGTTCCAGATTCCCACTCCCCTTTGTGTGAAGAAGTGATTCCCGACATCACCCCCTCAACGGCCTGGCTCGAATTTTAAGGTTCTGCCCACCTTGTTCTGGACTCCCCCCAACCAGAGGAAATAGTTTCTCTCCATCTACCCGGTCAAATCCTTTAATCATCTTAAACACCTCGATCAGATCACCCCTTGATCTTCTATACTCGAGGGAACACATTGGAACAAACAGTCATTCCTCAATCTTCGACTGGGGTCATTGAAGACGTCAACAGCAGCCAATCGATACGGGGAACTTACTAAAGTCCTTCGCTTTATCAATTTGCATTGATGAAGGACACCGCAGGCAGCTTGTCTGGAACTGAACTGATGGGTTTTCCTTGGAGAAATACCTTATGTGCTGGTTCTAGCAACACAAAATATAAAAGTTTTAAAAATTCATCACAGACAGAAAAAGACCTGTTTTCATCACACTGAGACTCGGCGCTCTGAATGATAAAATGTCCCATTCCCCAGCACTGACATCCATTCACCCAAAAGGTAAGATAAACCCACTATCTTCTCACCCAGTCACAGCTACAGAGGGACTGGGAATGTCCAGAACAAGTCACCAGTCAGCTCTTAGAGACATCAAGGACTCGACACAGAGTCTGAAAGAAAGCTGACTGATTTGCCACATATTGAGAAGGATAAAATCCAGTGATAGGGGGAATTAACATCAGCAGAAACTACCAGAATGAACATGGTTCAGTCCTGGATGTGATTAACAGCAGCAATAACAGCAGAATCCAACCCCTGCAGTCAAACGTGAGTACGCTGGTGCATCAGCAGGTAGGATGAACAGGTGAATCCCTTCCCACACACGGAGCAGGTGAACGGCCTCTCCCCGGTGTGGACCCACTGATGTCTTCGCAGGTTGGACAAGTGGGTGAATCCCTTCCCGCACACGTAGCAGGTGAACGGCCTCTCCCCGGTGTGAACTTGCTGGTGCATCAGCAGGTGGGATGAACGAGTGAATCCCTTCCCACACACGGAGCAGGTGAACGGCCTCTCCCCGGTGTGAACTCGCTGGTGTCTCAGCAGGTTGGATGAACAGGGGAATCCCTTCCCGCACACGGAGCAGGTGAACGGCCTCTCCCCGGTGTGAATACGCTGGTGCATCAGCAGGTGGGATGAACAGGTGAATCCCTTCCCGCACACGGAGCAGGTGAACGGCCTCTCCCCGGTGTGGAACCGCTGGTGCATCAGCAGGTGGGATGAACGGGTGAATCCCTTCCCGCACACGGGGCAGGTCAACAGCCTGTCTCCAGCGTGAGTGCACCGGTGCGTCAGCTGGCTGGACGGTCGTCTGAACCTCTTGGTGCATCGCGAGCAACCGAACGGTCTCTCCTCGCTATGAATGCGCTGGTGCCGTGACAACAACTCGGGGCTTTTAAAGCTGCTCCCGCAGTCAGAGCATCCGAAAGGTCTCTCGTCAGTGTGAACCAGTTGGTGTCTCAGCAGGTGAGAGGAAGAATTGAATCCCTTCCCACACACGGAGCAGGTGTGGGGCCTCTCCCCGGTGTGAATGTGCTGGTGTGTCCGCAGGCGGGAGGACTGAGTGAATCCCTTCCCGCACACGGAGCAGGCAAACGGCCTCTCCCCGGCGCGGCTGTGGCAATGTTTTCCCGGCCGGGATTGGCACGGAAATCCCTGCTCGGCGTCGGCACAGTCACACGGTTGCCCCCCGGCCTGGCTGCGCTCGTGCCTCGCCAGGTTGGACGATCGGCTGAAGGCTCGTCCGCACACGGAGCACGGGTACGGTCTGTCGCTGCTGTGATCGGCGCCTTGTTCTTCCATGACAGGTCCCGATGAATCGAGCGGCTCTGTCGGATCCCGAGGTGAGTTTCCCGTCTGCAAACCCTCCCCTTCTAATACCCTGTCAAAAGGAGTTTACAAAAGTCAGCGCTGTAAGTACAGGATAGAAATTCAAAAACATACAATTCCCGTGGAACATTCTTTGCTTTCTTGTCCCTTCTGAGCTGTAAATCCGTAATCAATGTTGCAGGAAATTGTACGTAAACAGCAATGTGATGATGACCAGGTAATTAGTGATGTTGGAATTATAAAGAGGGTCTTAAAGGAGGGGTTTGGGGGCTGTTCCAGAGAGTGAGAGCAGGTGACTGCAAGCATGGCAGCCAATAGCTTGGACGAAAGGGGATCAGAGGTGCAGGAATCTCTTGAGGCTGGCTGTTGCACTGAAGGAGGTTATACCGATATACACGGTGATGGTAACTAGCCATCATAGAGTTATACAGCACGGATAGAGGCCCTTCGGCCCATCGTGTCCGCGCCGGCCATCAAGCCCTGTCTAATCTAATCCCATATTCCAGCATTTGGTCCGTAGCCTTGTATGCTATGGCATTTCAAGTGCTCATCCAAATGCTTCTTGAATGTTGTGAGGGTTCCTGCCTCCACAACCCTTTCAGGCAGTGAGTTCCAGACTCCAACCACCCTCTGGGAGAAAAAGTTCTTTCTCAAATCCCCTCTAAATCTCCCGCCTTCTACCTTGAATCTATGCCCCCTTGTTATAGAAACCTCAACGAAGGGAAAAAGCTCCTTCGTATCCATCCTATCTGTGCCCCTCATAATTTTGTACACCTCAATCATGTCCCCCCTCAGCCTCCTCTGCTCCAAGGAAAACAAACCCAATCTTCCCAGTCTCTCATCATAGCTGAAGCGCTCCAGCCCTGGTAACATCCTGGTGAATCTCCTCTGCACCCTCTCCAAAGCGATCACATCCTTCCTGTAGTATGGCGACCAGAACTGCACACAGTACTCCAGCTGTGGCCGAACCAGTTCAAATACACCCTGAATAATTCGTATCAATCATAAGATAGCTTCAGATGAAAACTATTGGACCCCACTGGACTCAGATGGCCCCACGTCGCCCAGGATAGGTTGCTATGTATTTAACCCAATCCCTTCTCTCCAGCCCCACCCGATTTGATTTGGATACCCGTCTGGATCGCCCGCCGGATCCCAATGCGCCCGCCTGCGTTTCCAGCCGACCGGTGCGAGAAAAAAAAAATTTCGCTGACCGCGGTCCGCATCAATGGCTGCCTCAGTACCCACAATGCCCAGCGCGCCAGAAACCGCTCTATCCGCCGCGATAGTTTCAGCGCGCATG
The DNA here is from genome assembly GCF_035084215.1 of Heptranchias perlo. NCBI lineage: Eukaryota > Metazoa > Chordata > Chondrichthyes > Hexanchiformes > Hexanchidae > Heptranchias > Heptranchias perlo. The sequence continues at coordinate 600,510 of NW_027138580.1, read as the reverse complement.
CGCCTATTCCCCCTCCCCCACCACACATACCACGTGGGCGGGGACGCGCAGTGCATCCTGGGCTGGGCTGCAGCCGCTTGTGGAGAGTCCGGCGGCCGGAGCGAGTGAGGAAAATCACCGGGGCCCCGGGGTGCGGGCGGAGGAGGAGCGAGGGCCCGAGACTGTTTGATGTGTTCCGGCCCTCGGTTGTTTATGAAGCCTGCACCGATCCGCGCTCTCTCCCCTTTCCCGGGCACGGCCATTCCGGGCCTTCGGCCCGCACTCGGCCGCCGCGCCGCTCCGACCTCTCGAAGCTTCTCTTGCCACGGCCCGCACCGCGCATGCTCGGGACGGAGACCCCCCCCCCCTCCAGACTGCGCCTGCGCGCTCGCCTCCCGTCAGACCGATAGGGCGCTTTCTACGGCGCGGGGGTTTCTGGGTAAGGATGACCGCCATGGAAACGAATTGAAGCGCCGCACGCCCGGGATGGGAGCAAAGTCTGTCCTTTTTCACCGTCGCAGCGGGAAATCTCCAATACAGGTTATTGAATTGAAGCAGGTACTGGTTGTACTTTCATATTCTGATTATATTTCAGGGAGCGAGTGCTCAATCTATGGGCACAGGCTGCCGAGGGAGACGGTGGGAGCAGTTAGTCTGTAAAGCATTCAAATCAAATTAGATAAAATTTCTTTCAGTAATGGGCAATTAGGGATGGGTAACAAATGCCGGCCTTGACAGTGACGCCCACTTCCCATGGACGAATAAAAAAATAACTGAGGATACAGTGTGTGAGTAATTTAAGACTTGACCTGTGGTGAGTGCAGCATTGCTTCTGAGCAACAGGTGACTTTGGGCCTGTGGTTCCCAATGCTCTCCACCACTGGGGGTTTTCCTCACCTCATGTCTGGGTCTGTTGGAGACAAATTGATAAGAGATTGATTGTTATGATTAGTCAACAACTCCATTATCAATTCTTTTTTATTCATTCATGGGGTGTGGGCATTGCTGGTGAGGCCGGCATTTATTGCCCATCCCTAATTGCCCCTTGAGAAGGTGGTGTGAGCCGCCTTCTTGAAACGCTGCAGTCCGTGTGGTGAAGGTTCTCCCACAGTGCTGTTAGGAAGGGAGTTCCCGGATTTTGACCCAGCAACAATGAAGGAACGGCCGATATATTTCCAAGTCGGGATGGTGTGTGACTTGGAGAGGAACGTGCAGATGGTGTTGTTCCCATGTACCTGCTGCACTTGTACTTCTAGGTGGTAGAGGTCATGGGTTTGGGAGGTGCTGTCGAAGAAGCCTTGGCGAGTTGCTGCAGTGCATCCTGTGGATGGTCCACACTGCAGCCACTGTGCGCCGGTGGTGAAGGGAGTGAATGTTTAGGGTGGTGGATGGGGTGCCAATCAAGCGGGCTGCTTTGTATCTTGCGACTACCAGGATGGTAGAAGACGAACTCGATGAACCTTGGTCCTTTTTGGTCCATCAATTCCTCTGTTCCTATTTTCTAATTCTTTCCCAAGCAGATTGAGGCCTGTGATTCTGAGGTATACATTCATCACGTGTCTTTTAGTGAAACAAAGACAGATCCTGCTGGAAACATTCAGCATCTATGGAGAGAACAGTTGACGTTTCAGTTGGAGACCCTCCTCTTTTGTACTGATCAACCTAATGGCAGGCGTGACTTGATTGACGGATGCAATGGACCAATCGGTATAGGGAAAAGTAGTTGGAGGGCGGAGCAAGTGGTGCTCCTGTGACCTGTCGGCCTCCATTTTAGCACCCGCTATCGGGTGCATTCCTGGCGGGGGGGGGCTCCGAAAATCAGGGAATCCCGGAGCGGGTCGGGAGCCCGGCTCCAACCCGCCCACTTCCGGGTTCCACACAGACGCGCCGACGTGCGCGCACAGCCCCCGCATGTGGGACTCCCGCAGGCAATTAAAGCCAGCGGGGGGCCACTTGAGAGTATTTACCGAGGTATTTCAGGTCATTAACAGACCTGATTAAGGGAATATGTCAGGAGGGGTGGGATTTTAGAAACAACTGGGACTGTTTCCCATACTGGGGGAAACACTCCCAGTTGAAATGGATGTGTTGCAGCCATCCCCCTCCTCCTCACCCCATCTAATGATACCTGGAGTGAGGCATCATTAAACTGGGAGCAGCCTTCCCCCTGGGCTGCTCCATGCTGTAATTTTTCCTATTTCTTGCAGCATCTGTCAGTGGAGGACTGCCCCTTTAAATAGAGCTCCTCCAGCTGACAGAGCTTCCTGTGCATGCGCAGTCCGCCTGACGCGCAGATCAGCAGTGGGGAACCCGGAAGAACAGGTAAGTGGATCCAATTAGGCTGCGATCGCGCGGGGGTCAGACTGATTTCACCGGGCGTGTTACCCACGCGCCCAATAGCCCCCCCGCCGCGAACCCGCAGCCCTGGTAACATCGAGCCCCTTGTGTCCCTTTTTAGCGAGGACACATAACATGGTAATAGAGTCAGCCTGACAGGCAGGAGAATGAGGTGAGGCTATTAACAGATCGTCTGCATACTGGACCAGAGTGGAACCTGCTTCTAAGACAATGTCCTGCAAGTCTGCCTTTAAACACTGTGAAAATATGGTTGGGCTTTCAGTGCAGCCTTGAGGCAATCGTGTCCATGGATATTGTCTTCCCTTAAACGTGAAAGTGAAAAGAAATTGGGAGTGGTGATGAATTGGGAGACTGAGAAACGCTGAACATAAGTCAATCACTGTGTAATGGGTGGAGCCGCAAGGTACACTGGTGAGAATTACAGCAGGGTTGGGCACAACAGGGGAAACAGGGAGAACAGAGGCATTCACTTCCCGTAAATCTTGTACGAGCCGCCATTTGCCTGTTTGCCTCTTTTGAACAGGCAAAATAGGAGTGTTGCAAGGACTTTTAGTTGGGATAATGATCCCACAAGCTGCACCGAGCAGGTGATCTGGTTTTTTGAGGTGGTCGGTTGAGGGAGAAACTCTCCTGCTCTCCTTTGCGGTGGTGGCCGCGGGATCTTTTGCGTCCACCCCGAGAGGGGCAGGCAGGGGCTTCGGTTCAACGTCTCATCCGATGGACGGCTCCTCCGACAGCGCGGCGCTCCCTCGATACCGCCCCACCGACAGGGCAGCGCTCCCTCAGTACTGACCCTCCGACGGCGCGGCTCTCCCTCGGTACCGACAGTGCGGAGCTCCCTCAGTACCGACCCTCCGACAGTGTGACCCTCCCTCAGTACCGACCCTCCGACAGTGTGACGCTCCCTCAGTACTGACCCTCCGACAGTGTGACGCTCCCTCAGGACTGACCCTCCGACAGTGTGACGCTCCCTCAGTACTGACCCTCCGACAGTGCGACGCTCCCTCAGTACTGACCCTCCGACAGTGTGACCCTCCCTCAGTACTGCACTGAAGTGTCAGCCCAGATTTTGTGCTTCTGACTCAGGCGAGAGTGATACCCACTGAGCCACAGCTGACATAGGCCATATTCTAGTGTGTGGAGCATTCTGGGTGTGATTGCCCGCCATTGTAAGCACCAATTGCTGATATTTCTGAGATGGGGTTTAGAAACGCAAGGTGTAAATGATACCGTGAGCCGAAAGAGGTGCATTTGGAGCGGAGAACCAGTGACACACTGCGTAACCGGGCGCAAACATTCATTCTCAGCCCAGACATCACTTAGAGAAAGGAATAAAATTCATTATATTTGATTTTAAATGGTTTAATTTACAAATTGAATCAGGTTTGTGTCATTGTATTTCCCAACACAGATTCAAGGCTTCATTTTTTTGAACGTGGAAGGAGAAATGTTTGTCTGTTGTGTCTGTGGGAAAAGATTTCAAACATCAGTGTGAGTGGAAAATCACCGAGACACACACACCCGAGTGAGAGTGTTCCAGTGCACTGAGTGTGGAAAGAGCTTTAACCAGTTGCACAGCCTGAAAAAACATCGCACCGTTCACAGCGGGGAGAAACCGTCCACGTGTTCTGTGTGTGGACGAGGCTTCAACTGATCGTCCAACCTGGAGAGACACAAGGACACCCGGACCATGGAGAAACCGTGGAAATGTGGGGACTGTGGGAAGGGATTCATTTCCCCATCCAGGCTGGAAACTCATCGACGCAGTCACACCGGGGAGAGGCCGTTCACCTGCTCCGTGTGCGGGAAGGGATTCATTCGTTCATCCCACCTGCTGACACACCAGCGAGTTCACCAGTGACTGCAGGCAGTTGGATTCTGATGTTATTGCTGCTGTTAATCACATCCAGGACTGAACCATGTTCATTCTGGCAGTTGTTCGAATTTACAATGTTAGAATTTGCTTTGTTCTCAATCAAAGTTAATCACATCTCGATATGTGTTAATATCAGAGGCTCGCAAGAACAACAGAGGCCCGTCAGTCATCACATTATCTTTAAGCAATTAAACTATTAACACGGCCATTATGTCGAGATCTGGAGGAATCTCACTTCAATATATATTCTGGGCATCATGTGAGATGACTCACATTAAAGGGGATGATTTAAGAACAAACAGCAAGGCTTTTGGTTTGTTAAGCTGACAGGACGGTCAGAAGTCCAATCTACAGAAGCCAGGCCGGATCACCTTGGGCCTGCAGGAAACCAGTGTGTGTGAGTTTATTGTCTCACCGTAATAGTTCTTATACTATTGGTGTCGGTGTAATAAAGTTGCATTCGGACAATACGCTCGATCCTGACCCACGGGGAATCATTTAATTGAGTTTAAGAGGTTTCCTTCCAGGTGCTTTGTTTCTGCTGACTGGCGGGTCTCACGACTTTGCTTGCGGTGAGGTGACGCTCTTTGAGGGTCGGAGTGAATATTTCCACGGAAATAATTGGCAAAGTGAGAGACGGTGAGGTCCGTGTTTTTACTGGTTCCTGGATAGTAAATAGTGTTTCTCCTTTGAAGGGTTCTCAAAATTCCCACATTTTTCATATCACCAACGAGGATATGACTTTTGGACCTTTATGGCAGAGGACCCGACTGCTGGGTTAAATATGGATCCTTGCAGTCAGGAGATTCGGCCCATGAGACTGGACATCCCCGGGCTTGTTGGGACAGTGTGGATTGTTCCTGAAAACCAGACAATGAGAGGAGACAGAATCCGCATTCTTCCCTTTCAAACAATCAACCCAGAGAAAGACTTCAGCTTACACGAAACTAAAGCCCATCAAAATCTTGCATAAATTATCGCTTAGCAATCAATGCAATTATGCAAACCCATCAATACAATGGCTTTCAGTTCAAGCCTAGTTCTGGGGACAGGAAACCAACAATCACCGGAAGAAGCCCACCATAATCAGACAAAGAACTAACCTTGTTTTGGAATCAGATAAGAAATTTGAAAAACAGTATAACGATCCAACTGAAGAACCTTCGCAGATTCCACAGACCCAGGACCACGTGGGGACGGCAGGGCCCAGAGGACACAAAGAGCGTACCCCAAAACTGCAACCGGCTTACCTGGCTGGATTTCGAACTGTCAAGGAACCCTGGTTTGGTGAGCATGATTCCTGACCTCTCCTAATTCAATTGAGTTCGGTTTTGGGGGTGGGACAAGGGTAAGGGGATTAGTAGGGTGATTTTCCCTCGTTATGCCGTGTGTTCCCCATTCTTAACTAAGTGTACTTTGTATCTCAGTGTTATCCTAATGTTATAAGTTCATTTGTGACTTCAATAAACCCAGTTTCTTTTCTTGTACCAAAACCAGTTGTCTGCTGTATTTTTTGTCACAACCCCCAAATAAGTCCAAGGTCGAGAACCCAGGGAGTGGGAGCGATTCGGACCGCTCAGTAGTCAGAGGTGAAGCTGACACACACCACCACCCCCTACAAAATGGCGACCCAGAAGGGACCTTGGCAAAAGGGATGTGACACAGTGGACACTGATTTGGAAGAGAGAACTGTAATGGAAGAGAGGATCTCAGATTATGTGTTCAGTAAGGTGAATATGGAGAAAAAATGGGTCACTGATCTGTAAAAGGCTGGGCGCCCGGTAGATGCTGCAGCTAAATGGACAGAAGGGAAGGATCATAAGAAATCCATAGAAAAGGCAGTCTGGCTGATGTGCTTCAAGAAACAGATCCAGCTTTTGGACAGGCTCGTTGAAGCACAGGCAGCTGAGATTCGGCAGTCAGCCCTTGAAGTCCAAACAAAGGCCCGAGCAGGGGAGAAGTTACTGTTAGCATTGCAGACTCTCAACCAGGAAAGGGTGCAGTTAGTGGGGGAGCATAAGACCCAACAGGAATATTTACAGTGTCAGGTCACCGAGGCCAAGAACAACGAGCTGAGGTTGCGGGAAAAGAATGCCCGCCTGGCAAGTCAAGTAAGAGAGCAGGAGGAGAAAGTAAAAGGCTTACAGGCAGCCTATAAGATAGTGAGCGCACAGGGGTTTGAGGATGCAGACCATGGCCCCTGCCAGAAGCAGAAAGAGAGTCTGAACCTTGCTCCAAGGACGGCAAAAGGCATGGTGTGCCTCATAAGCCCGAGTGCAGCCCAGGTCGACTTCACAGGGAACCTGGGGAGAACGGTTCAGACACCACAGGTAGTGCCAAGGGACGACCCGGTTGAGGAGCAGGAGGGCCCATGACCACCACCCGTAGCGCCAAGCTTTAGCGAAATCTGGCAGGAGAGGGGGGTGGAATTAGGGGCAGAAGCTGAGGAGGAAAACCCCCAGCAAGAGAGGCTGGGACCAGGGCCGATGTGCCCGGCCCGGCAGCAAAGGTTCGGCCCGCCCGCTGATAACGGGGATGAGGGACCCCTCCAAAACCAGTTCGTAGTTCCCCACGGCACCCAACAGCTTAGGGCCATGGTAAGCCATTTAACTAAACTTGCAGCAAATGGGGACCCCTCGGTCCACTTCAGGGAAGTGGAACAAGCAGCAAGCATCAACGAGTGCAATGATGCTGAACAGGCCAAAATGCTGCTATTCTCCCTGGAGAGTAAACTCTTCCAGTCCCTCTCTGACCAATGTAAGATGGGACAGTGTGATTATGGGGAGCTCAAGGAGGAAGTTCTTGAGGCCATGGGGATGAATGAGGGAAGTCCTTTCTCCCGGGTGGAAAAAACAGTGCAGCTCGTAGGAGAAACCCCGCAGGCTTTTGCAGACAGGTTGTGGCCGGTGAAGAGGAGCGCATGCAGTGGGACGCCTAACCGAGCTAACCTGGACCAGGATCAGCGGGCCCACTGGCTCCGTTGCCTGGTGGCAAACAGCTTGCCACAGGTCAGGGCCGCGGCAGGAATGTGGTTTGACCCAAAGAATCCCCTGACCACCGAACTCACAGTGGTCAGACAATTGACCACAGCTTACCGTAATGGTAAAGGAACCGATGCACACCCACCAAAAGGGAAAGTGCATGAAATGAAACCCGGCCAGGGTAGGAAGGAGTGGCATCAGGAAGGGAATAACCCTTCCAGCACAAAGCTCAACTGTTATGGGTGTGGGATGGATGGACACTGGAGGAAGGAGTGTAAGAATCCTTGGAAAGATAACAAGGGAAAGAATTCCTCAACCCCAGCCCAAAAGGCAGAGACAGGAATCCCTCCCGCCACGGTCGAGTCATTTTTGGACGCCGTGAGAACCCTATTGACTGGCCCAGGGAAGGTAGCAGCCACCACCGGCGCTCTGACCCCATCAGCCCCATCTAACCCACAACCCTGACTGGAGCCAGCACAGCCTGTTTACCTGTGTTCCCTTACCTACGACTTATGGAAGAGACCCCTCGTTGAGATGGAGGTAGAAGAGGTAAAGGGGACCTATCTGTTGGACACGGGAGCATCATGTACCGTGATCCATTCAGCTCACCCCACCACCTCACCTCTATCTAACGGGGTCCCATACAGTCTGTCGGGATTCACAGGTAAAGAACAGGCTGGCTCATTTTCCATCCCGCTGAACATTCGTTTAGGAACACTCCGCTGTAAGTGGACCTGTGTCCTAATGAAGTGGGAAGTGGAGGGTGGAAAAGGGATCCTGGGAGCCGACTTTATTGTAGGCCACGGGATCCTAGTGGATTTGAGGAATCACTGCCTGTGGGGGGCAAATACAGGAAAGGAAGGCGGAGTAGTCGTCATCCCAGGGAAACAGGGGAAGGGGACCCTGTGCACCATGAAGCCTAAAGAGGGTTATAACCTCGAACTCATGGTCAGCAATACCCCAAGGGAGTTCCAGGCATTTGTGCGAGCCCACCTCGCCACATTTGCCACACACAAACACGACTGTGGGAGGGTCAACGGGTTCGAGGTCAGTGTAGATGGGGACCCTATGGCCCGACCACAAAAGCAATATAACTTCCCCAGGGAAGCGGAGCCAGACATGGAAGCAGCCATGTCCTCTTTAGTGCAACAGGGCGTCCTGAGACCGATAGCCACCCACGTGAACTCTCCACTGTGGCCGGTTAGAAAACCGGACAACTCCTGGAGGGCCACAGTGGACTATCGGGTGCTCAACAGTAACATCCCAGCCTGTGCACCCACGGTAGCAGCAGTTGCCGACCTGATAGGAAGTATCCCAGCATCCGCGACCACTTTCACGGTGCTGGATATCTCCAACGGGTTTTGGTCCATCCCTTTAAGGAGAGAGGATCAGTACAAGTTTGCCTTTACCTTGAAAGGGCAACAGTACACCTGGAACTGTCTGCCTCAGGGCTTCCACAATAGCCCCAGCATTTTCCACCAATGCATGGCAAACAGTTTAAAGGGCTTCAGCCAGCCCAGGCAGCTGGTACAATACGTGGATGACCTGCTCCTATTCACCGATTCGAGAGAGGAGCATGGCCCACTTCTGGCCGAACTGCTGGAACTGCTCGGGCAGGAAGGTTTTAAAGTGAACCCAAAGGAAGCCCAGATTGGCCAGCAGGAGGTGAAATTCCTGGGCCTGACAATACGCGCTGGGGAAAGGGCCATAGATAAAGCTAGAAGGGAAGCAGTACAGGAGTTACCAGTCCCCAACACAGTCATGGGAGTGAGATCGTTTCTCGGGCTAACCGGGTACTGCAGAGACTTCATTGAGGACTATGCGGCCACAGCAGCCCCTCTGCTCCGACTCCTGCATAAGGGAGTGGAGTGGGTTTGGGATGAGGGTTGCCAGGCAGCATTTGTCAGGCTCAAGAAAGATCTGCAGACCGCACCAGCTCGAGGGGCCATAGATGGAGGGAAAGAGTTCTTCCTGGAGGGAGCAGCCAGCGGGGACAGCCTGAGTGCTGTGCTGCTCCAAGAGCGGCATGGCAAGCTAAGACCGGTGGTCTACTCCTCCAGGATACTCACAGATGTGGAGAAGAGCTACTCCAATTGTGAAAGGCACCTCTTGGCCACATATTGGGCTGTGAAAAGATCGCTGATCTTCACAGGCACCTCTCCCATCACCCTCCTCACCCATCACACGCCCACCCAGATGCTCCTGGACGGGAGAATCAAGGATGGGACAGTGAGCAGTGCCCGCATTGCTCGCTGGACCCTGCTTCTCTCACAGATGGACCTGAAAGTAAAAGGACTCTGCGAGCCAAAGCTCGCAGCTAACCTGGTATATCCTGGAACAGCCCACCGGTGTTCCATAGAAGGGGTTTGGGAAGTAAACATAGGTTTACGGGCCGGGATACACCTCACAGGCCGTGAAATCTATGTGGATGGCTCCAGCACAGTATCTGCTGGTGAGCGACCCACGGGGTGTGGAGTTTATGACCCAGCGGCAGACCTTGCCCTGGCAATTAAGCTCCCCAGCACCATGAGCGCCCAGCAGGCTGAACTGTCCGCGGCAGTGTACGTGGTTACACACCCCGAGATCTTCCCCACCCCATACACGATTTGCTCGGACAGCATGTTCACATGCAATTCGTGTACGGAGTACCTGGCCATCTGGTCCCGCCGCGGATACACCTCCGCTGACGGGAGACCCCCTCACAGTGAAACCCTTGCTGGAGAAAATCTTAGCAGCAGTGGGGGAGGAAGGGGAGGTTTTCATCCATAAGGTGAAAGCCCATTCCTCCGCAGAACCCCGGAGTGAGGGCAACCGGCAGGCCGACGTGCGAGCTAAGGAGGGTGCCCGCACAGGCACTTTCTGGGACCCATTTGGGTCCCGTCCTATCGCAGCAGTCACGGGTAGGAATGGGACACAGGGGAGTGCAGGGGTAGCTTTAACCCCAGACCTTAAGACGGTCCAAACTCAAGACCCCGTCCTCAAGGCAGTCCTCAGTGCAGTGGCAGAAGGGAAAAGGGTGGAGGGCCCTTACAGCACAGCAGCCCTCTCTGTAAAGGAGGGCATGCTGTTTAAGGGAGAGCAATGGGTAGTACCGCAGCAGCACAGGAGGGAATTCCTTCAACTGGCCCATGAGGGTCCAGGAGCGGGGCATCCCGGGCCTGAGACCACCTGGCAGCGGGTGGAACAGGCAGGATGGTGGCCAGGACTCAGGGAAGATGTCCGCGAGTTCTGTGCCAGCTGTCTGGTGTGTGCTGCTAACAACCCTGACCCCCACAAAAGGAAAGTACCTATGGGACACATCAGGAGGGTAGAGGGACCATGGCAGTCGATCCAGGTCGACTACATCGGGCCCCTACCCACCGCCCAGGGAGGCTATAAGTACTGCCTGGTCCTGGTGGATGTGTTCACAAAGTGGGTAGAAGCCTTCCCCTGTCGAACAGCCACGGCTATGAGCACAGCCAGGATCCTGGTCAGGGAGGTGTTTTCACGATGGGGGCTACCACAGTACGTGGAGTCCGACCAAGGGAGCCACTTTACTGGGCAGGTCATGCAGAATACCCTTATGGTACTTGGCATAGAGGGGAAATGGCACGTTGCACACAACCCACAGTCCTCAGGGATTGTAGAGAGGATGAACAGAACCTTGAAAGAAAGGCTGAGGAAAGAGACGGTAGACTCACCTAGAAAGTGGGTAGAAGTCTCACCGTTGGTCCTAATGGGGATCCGAGCCAGCCAGTCAAAAAGCACGGGGTATTCCCCACACAAGCTCATGACTGGTAGGGTTATGCGGACCCCCACCCATGTGCTAGCCCCGGTGCTCACGGAGGGTCAGCTCAGAGAGGTGAACCGGGACAGCTTCGTCAGGAATCTGTTTGAACACCTTAAACAGGTTCACTGGCAGGCTGCTAGCAACATGGGAAAACAGCATCGGAGTAACCGACTGCTGCTAGAACCCCGTACGCACCACGAGTGGGAGATAGGGGATCAGGTTATGGTTAGGAATTTTGCTCGAGTCGGCAGTCTAGAACCATTATACATGGGGCCCTACAGCATTGTAGATAAGGCAAGCCCCATGGGATACGCCATAAAGCTGCCGAGGCGCACCAAATGGTTCCACATTAACCAATGGAAGTTGTTTAAATCCGAGAGAAGGGAACAGCCAGTTGGGGCAAGGTCTGAGGATAAAAATCCTCAGCCTGCAGCAGGAGCAAACTCCCAGACTGCACAAGCAGGTGCAGTGGCTTGTTTTAAGGGAAGGGCCATCCCACCCACCGTTTGGGACACTCCCCCGCTCATCTGGGACTCAGACGAGGTGGGACCTGAGGGCAGAGAGTTACCTGCCCCTGACATAGGTTTAGAAGAGGTACAGCCTGAGGGCAGAAATCCCCAGCCAGCGGCAGTGGAGATTCCACAGACCGCACAAGAGGGGACAGTGGCTCGAGTTAAAGACTCACCAGCCAGAAAACCCCCACCAGCCAGCATCCCGAGAAGGCCCCCACGAACGCCACGGCCAAAGAAACCGTGGTCACCGGCTCCCCAGTTTAAAAGGGCAGCCCCTCAAGTCAGGGATCGATCTGAGGACAGAGGTCCCCAGCCAGCAGCCGCAGGCTGCGAGGGACCAAAGGTCCAGGACAGGGCGGCCACACCGAAGGGAGTAGTGTACTGTAGCCCGAACAGGGATTAGCCTGGCCGCCCGGGGACGGGCGGCGGATGTGCATAGCTTCTGTCATTTAATTTTGAGATTGTTAAGTTTGGGTGTTTTAGTTAAATTTTATATCAGGTGGTTGGTAGTTTAAGTATTATTGTTTACCGTGTATTATTTTTCTATGTATGGACCGTATTTTCCAAGTGGTGCAGGGGTGTTGGACCCCCTCCGTGCTTGGATATGAATGTAACTGAATTCTTACCTGTGTCTGCATCTGAACACGACACCTAAAGGGGAATGTATGTTTTGGGTCTGAGATCGGTAAACTACAGGGGAAGGTTGGCTCTCGAGGATCGAGAATTTTGCTCACCTTTTACCAGTATGATATTTGAAGCAAGGTTAAAGTATCACAGGGGGGAGTGTAAGATTCTCAAAATTCACAGATCCCCCAAAAAACTCAGAGAAAAACCCTAAAGAAATTCACCTTTTCCCTGAGTATGGAAAACTTTGGCCCCTGACTAAAATCATAAGATGGAAGGATAGGTGAGAGGTCACCAGACGAATCCACAACCCACACGTGGAAGGTGGGAGAATTACTGCTTCAGACATGTCTCTGTTTTAATGCAAAACTGTAAACAATTTTACAACACCAAGTTATAGTCCAGCAATTTTATTTTAAATTCACAAGCTTTCGGAGGCTGCCTCCTTCCTCAGGTGAACGATGTGAAGGAGGTAGCCTCTGAAAGCTTGTGAATTTAAAATAAAATTGCTGGACTATAACTTGGTGTTGTAAAATTGTTTACAATTGTCAACCCCAGTCCATCACCGGCATCTCCACATCATTAATGCAAAACGGACAGCAGGGGGTCGACAATCACCCCCATTGAAAGAGGCAACTTTTCCAGACATGGTGGGGCCATGCTTTTGTTTTAAAGCAAAACCATCAACACCTCGGACGTTGGATACAAAAAGAAGCCTCATGTGACCAGCTCTAAATCAGAATTAAAACAATGACCCATTGGGAGAAGCAATTTGCAATCTGATTGGGACCATCAAAGAACTTTGTAAGAACTGTTTTAAACAGACCATTGTCAGAGAGACATCCACAAGGCGAAAGCTCTCTCTCTCTCTCCCTCTCTCTCTGTCTTGCTGGCTCTGGTGGGCTGCTTGTTTTGGTTCTGCCTGCTCTGAAAGGAAAGCAGTTTCCAGCAGACAACAAGGAAAGCAGTTGGACAGGGAAGGTCAGCAGCTCTAGAAGCAGGCCGACACACAAGAAACCAGAGCAACAGTCCCAGTGACCGTCAGACACCTCGCGGCAACAAGGGCCTTACGAAACAACCAACCGAATATTACCACCAACCAACCGGGTAATATTGAGCCACCGCGACCAAAGAAAACCAACTCGGGAGAAAACCGAAGATCCGCAAAGTTTCCACTCTACAATCTATTTCTGACTTACCTCTGGGTGAATTACTGTCAAGGTTTCGTTTGGTGAGCATTATCTCTGGTCCTTTAGAGTCCAACCTAGCTCGTACAGTGGGATTGGGAGGGGTGAGGTATCCTTCCGACTGTAATTTCCCTCGCGTGTACTGAAGTGTTCCCCATTTTATTAGAGCGTTAAGATTGTTGTGTTGTATTTCCTCTCTTGAATAGAGGTCAAAGTTTCTTGCACCAAAACCAGTTGTCTGCTGCACTTTGTCACAACCCCCAAATAAGTCCAAGGTCCAGAACCCAGGGAGTGGGAGCGATTCGGACCGCTCAGAAGTCAGAGGTGAAGCTGACACACACCACCACCCCCTACAGCCTCCAACAACCACTACCATCTTCCTTTGTGCGAGGTATGACTTCAGCCACTGGAGAGTTTTCCCCCTGATTCCCATTGACTTCAATTTTACTGGGGCTCCTTGGTGCCACACTCGGTCAAATGCTGCCTCAATGTCAAGGGCAGTCACTCTCACCTCACCTCTGGAATTCAGCTCTTTTGTCCATGGTTGGACCGAGGCTGTAATGAGGTCTGGAGCCGAGTGGTCCTGGCGGAACCCAAACTGAGCATCGGTGAGCAGGTTATTGGTGAGTAAGTGATGCTTGATAGCACTGTCGACGACACCTTCCATCACTTTGCTGATAATTGAGAGTAGACTGATGGGGCGGTAATTGGCCGATTGGATTTGTCCTGCTTTTTGTGGACGGGACATACCTGGGCAATTTTCCACCTCTCATTCCTCTAAACTCCAGAGAATATAGGCCCATTCTACTCAATCTCTCCTCATAGGACAACCCTCTCATCCCAGGAATCAATCCAATGAACCTTCACTGCACCGCCTCTAAGGCAAGTATATCCTTCCTTAGGTTAGGAGACCAAAACTGCACACAGTACTCCAGGTGTGGTCTCACCAAAGCCCTGTACAATTGCAGCAAGATGCTGCCAAAGTCACAGTAAAAGAGGATGTCGTTGAGATACTGGATGGGCTAAAAATTGATAAAGAGGAGGTACCAGAAAGGCTGACTGTACTTGAAGTAGATCAGTCACTCAGTCCGGATGGGATGCATCCGAGGTTGCTGAGGGAAGTAAGGGTGGAAATTGCGGAGGTGCTGGCCATAATCCTCCAATCATCTTCAGATATGGGGATGGTGCCAGAGGACTGGAGAATTGCAAATGTTACACCCTTGTTCAAAAATGGGTGCAAGGATAAACCCAGCAACTACAGGCCAGTCAGTTTAACCTCGGTGGTGGGGAAACTTTTAGAAACCACAATCCGGGACAGAATTAATAGTCACTTGGACAAGTGTGGATTAATAAAGGAAAGTCATGTTTAACTACCCTGATTGAGTTTTTTGTTGAGGTAACAGAGAGGGTTGATGAGGGCAATTCGGTCCATGTGGATATGGACTTCCACAAGGCCTTTGATAAAGTGTCAGCAAAGTTGAAGCCCATGGAATAAAAGGGGCAGTGGCAGCATGGATAGGAAATTGGCGAAGTGACAGGAAACAGAGAGTAGTGGTGAACGGTTGTTTTTTGGACTGGAGGAAGGTGTACAGTGGTGTTCCCCAGGGGTCTGCCCCACTCTCCCCCCACAGCCCTGTATCAATCCCAAACTAATCCCTCTGCCCCACTCTCTCCCCATAGCCCTGTATCAATCCCAAACTAATCCCACTGCCCCACTCTCTCCCCATAGCCCTGTATCAATCCCAAACTAATTTCCCCATAGCCCTGTATCAATCCCAAACTAATCCCACTGCCCCATTCTCTCCCCATAGCCCTGCATCAATCCCAAATTAATCCCACTGCCCTGCTCTCTCCCCACAGCCCTCTCTCAATCCCAAACTTATGCCACTGCCCTGCTCTCCCCCCACAGCCCTGTATCAATCCCAAACTAATCCCACTGCCCCATTCTCTCCCCATAGCCCTGTATCAATCCCAAATTAATCCCACTACCCCGCTCTCGACCCATAGCCCTGTATCAATCCCAAATTAATCCCACTACCCCGCTCTCGACCCATAGCCCTGTATCAATCCCAAACTAATCCCACTGCCCCATTCTCCCCCCATAGCCCTGTCTCAATCCCAAACTAATCCCACTGCCCCGCTTTCTCACCATAGCCCTGTATCAATCCCCAAACTAATCCCACTGCCCCGCTCTCTCCCCATAGCCGTGTATCAATCCCAATTTAATCCCACTGCCCCGCTCTCTCCTCATAGCCCTGTATCAATCCCAAATTAATCCCACTGCCCCGCTCTCTCCCCATCACCCTGTATCAATCCCAAATTAATCCCACTGCCCCGCACTCTCCCCATAACCCTGTATCAATCCCCAAACTAATCCCACTGCCCCACTCTCTCCCCATAGCCCTGGATCAATCCCCAAACTAATCCCACTGCCCCACTCTCTCCCCATAGCTGACTGGTGTCTCTCTCTCTCTCTCCCCTTGTTACTGTCAGTACACTGACTGGTGTATCTCTCACTCTCCCCTTGTTACTGTCAGTACACTGACTGGTGTCTCTCACTCTCTCTCTCTCCCCTTGTTACTGACAGTACACTGACTGGTGTCTCTCTCTCTCTCTCTCCCCTTGTTACAGTCAGTGCACTGACTGGTGTTTCTCACTCTCTCTCTCCCCTTGTTACTGTCAGTACACTGACTGGTGTCTCTCTCTCTCTCTCCTTGTTACTGTCAGTACACTGACTGGTGTCTCTCTCTCTCTCTCTCTCCCCTTGTTACTGTCAGTACACTGACTGGTGTCTCTCACTCTCCCCTTGTTACTGTCAGTACACTGACTGGTGTCTCTCTCTCTCTCTCCCCTTGTTACTGTCAGTATACTGACTGGTGTCTCTCTCACTCTCCCCTTGTTACTGTCAGGACAGACTGGTGTCTCTCTCTCTCTCTCTCCCCTTGTTACTGTCAGCACACTGACTGGTGTCTCTCTCTCACCCCTTGTTACTGTCAGTACACTGACTGGTGTCTCTCTCTCCCCTTGTTACTGTCAGTGCACTGACTGGTGTCGCTCTCTCTCTCTCTGCCCTTGTTTCAGGGACAGGCAACATTCCACATTGCCCACCAGACTCTGTTTTTTTCTGGTGGATTGTGGGCGTCCCACTCTGTGTGAAATGCAGGTCAGTCGGAATTGTCAGCGTTTTTTAATTGGAGATTTTAAAAAGTGGAACCTTTGAGACACGGAAAGATTGATTTTGCACCAAAGATTCATTTGGGATTGGAGTAAACAGTATAATATTTGATTATAAAATAATCTCAGGCCAGAGATAATCAAAGCAATCAAAGGAGTGGATGGGGTTCAGACAGAGAAACCTTACAGAGAAAGATTATCTGTAATCACCAGGCATTGTTCTCTGACTATTTATGCTGTGCATTTACGGAATCCCACACTCACCTGACGAAGGAGGAAAGCTCCGAAAGCTTGTGATTCCAAATAAAGCTGTTGGACTATAACCCGGTGTTGGAAGACTTCATACATTTGTCCACCCCAGTCCATCACCGGCATCTCCACATCATCACTAAAAAAACAGATGATCTGGTCATTATCACATTGCTGTTTGTGGGATCTTCCTGTGCGCAAATTGACTTCTGCGTTTCCAACATTACAACAGTGTCGACACTTCAAAAAAGTACTTCATTGGCTGTAAAGGGCTTTGGGCCGTCCTGAGGCTATATAAATGCAAGTCTTTCTTCCTTTGTTCTTTACTTTCGAGCAGCGTAGACTGAGAGGTGACCGGATAGAGGCCGAGAAAATAATTACAGGGCTGGATAGCGTCCGATTATTCCAGTTTAACAGATTGGGGAGGACCAGGGAACACGAGTTTAAACTATGGAAGAGTAGGAATAGACTGGATGTGAGGCGGTTCCTCTTTTCCCAGAGAGCACCGAGCCTCTAGAATACGTTCCCAGCTGGTGGGGTGGGTGCTGGCTCTCTGCCTTCAAGAGGGAGCTGGACCGGTTCCTGACTGGTCCATCATATAGAAGGTCAGTGTCTTTCTGGATAACACTTGGTCCGTGTGATCTGCTGGACTGCTTTCGACAGATCAATTAGCTCCAATCTCATCTCAGGAGATCTCAACCACTCAACATACTGTCCACAGGGGAGTTCTCCCGGTGCCCTGGGACCAACATTCGTGCTTCAAACAACACCAGCAAAAAAACACTTGATTGAACAGCCACTCGTCTCATTGCTGTTTGTGGGATCAAGCTGGCTGCCCCGTCACAACAGGGACTGCACTTCAAAAGGACTTGTCTTATCTTAAGCGACATTAAAAAGAGGCAGCACACTGTGTGTTTAACGCAAAGCTGATTTCTTTGGCTTTTATCCAGAATATTAAACTCCAGCCCAGTTCAAGGGATTATTAACATCAGAAACAAACGCCAACTGTCAGAATGAACATGGTTCAGTCCTGGATGTGATTAACAGCAGAATCCAAGCCCTGCAGTCACAGGTGAACTCGCTGGTGAGTCAGAAGGTGGGATGACTGAGTGAATCCCTTCCCACACACGGAGCAGGTGAACGGCCTCTCCCCGGTGTGAGCGCGTCGATGAGTTTCCAGCTCTGACGGGGAACTGAATCCCTTCCCACAGTCCCCACATTTCCACGGTTTCTCCCCGGTGTGACTGCGATTGTCTCTCGACAGACCTGATGATCGGCTGAAGCCTCCTCCACACACACAACACGTGTGCGGTCTCTCACTGCTGGGATTGGTGCTTTTTCTTTCCACATTCAAAGGCCGATGATATTCAGGTCCAGATGAATCGAGGGACTCGGTCAGATCTTGACGTGAGGTTTGGTTTGAGTTTCCCGTCTGCAAATCCTCCCCTTCTAATACCCTGTAAAATGAATTTAAAACAGGAAAAGGGGAGTGTGAGAGAGAACCCACAAATAAACAAAGGCAGGTTGTGAAATTGAGCCTCATTAACCTGGTAACTTGTGGGGCCGGCACCAGAGAAAAGTGACCATGAAACTGCCGATTGTGGTAAAAACCCAACTGGTTCACTGATGTCCTTCAGAGAAGCGAACCTGCCATGGGGTCTGGGCCGACACATGAAAAAAAACGCGAGTAATGGCGGCGGTGGGCCCCCACAATCCCCCGCGCCCCAGAAACCCCTCTATCTCTTCCCTCTGCTCAGACTGCGCATGCTCCCCCAGGCCGCGCCCTGCATTCTGGGAGCAGCCTCGGGCCTGTCGTTTTGTCGCTCAGTCGGACTCGGTGGAAACGGGAGAAGAAAACCGGGAATAAAAAGGCGGCGGGTAGGACCGGGGGGCGGGGCGGGGCGGGGGGACGCGAGCCGCCGGACCATCGAGTGCGCGCCTCACCTCCCCGGCGGGCGGGCGGTCGGTCGCGGCCGCCATTAAAATCGATCCGCTCGGTGAGGCTCCGGGACCCGCACCGCGCATGCTCCGGCCGCCAGCCCCGCGCCTGCGCACTGCGCCCCATTCCCCAGAGCTGCCAAAGCAAGAGTTGCATTCGAGCAGCGCCTGTCCCATCCTCAGGGCCCCTCCCCCTCCCCCTCCCACACACAGCCCAGCAGCTGCTGGTGAAGTTGCAGCCACTGTTGCAATGCAGCCAGTGCATGAGAACATAATGCACAGCAGGATCCCACAAGCTGCACCGAGCAGGTGATCTGGTTTTTTGAGGTGGTCGGTTGAGGGAGAAACTCTCCTGCTCTCCTTTGCGGTGGTGGCCGCGGGATCTTTTGCATCCACCCCGAGAGGGGCAGGCAGGGGCTTCGGTTTAACGTCTCATCCGATGGACGGCTCCTCCGCCAGCGCGGAGCTCCCTCGGTACCGCCCCTCCGACGGCGCGGAGCTCCCTCGGTACCGACCCTCCGACAGCGCGGCGCTCCCTCGGTACCGACCCTCCAACGACGCGGCGCTCCCTCGGTACCGCCCCTCCGACGGCGTGGCACTCCCTCGGTACCGACCCTCCGACAGTGCGGCGCTCCCTCAGGACTGACCCTTCGACAGTGCGGCGCTCCCTCAGTACTGACCCTCCGACAGTGCGGCGCTCCCTCAGTACTGACCCTCCGACAGTGCGACGCTCCCTCAGTACTGACCCTCCGACAGTGCGACGCTCCCTCAGTACCGACCCTCCGACTATGTGACGCTCCCTCAGTACCGACCCTCCGACAGTGTGACGCTCCCTCAGTACCGACCCTCCGACAGTGCGACGCTCCCTCAGTACCGACCCTCCGACAGTGCGACGCTCCCTCAGTACCGACCCTCCGACAGTGCGACGCTCCCTCAGTACCGACCCTCCGACAGTGCGACGCTCCCTCAGTACCGACCCTCCGACAGTGTGACGCTCCCTCAGTACTGACCCTCCGACAGTGTGATGCTCCCTCAGTACTGACCCTCCGACAGTGTGACCCTCCCTCAGTACTGCACTGAAGTGTCAGCCGAGATTTTGTGCTTCTGTCTCAGGCGAGAGTGATACCCACTGAGCCACAGCTGACATAGGCCATATTCTAGTGTGTGGAGCATTCTGGGTAGGATTGCCCGCCATTGTAAGCACCAATTGCTGATATTTCTGAGATGGGGTTTAGAAACGCAAGGTGTAAATGATACCGTGAGCCGAAAGAGGTGCATTTGGAGCGGAGAACCAGTGACACACTGCGTAACCGGGCGCAAACATTCATTCTCAGCCCAGACATCACTTCGAGAAAGGAATAAAATTCATTTTATTTGATTTTAAATGGTTTAATTTACAAATTGAATCATGTTTGTGTCATTGTATTTCCCAACACAGATTCAAGGCTTCATTTTTTTGAATGTGGAAGGAGAAATGTTTGTCTGTTGTGTCTGTGGGAAAAGATTTCAAACATCAGTGTGAGTGGAAAATCACCGAGACACACACACCCGAGTGAGAGTGTTCCAGTGCACTGAGTGTGGAAAGAGCTTGAACCAGTTACACAGCCTGAAAAAACATCGCACCGTTCACAACGGGGAGAAACCGTCCACGTGTTCTGTGTGTGGACGAGGCTTCAACTGATCGTCCAACCTGGAGAGACACAAGGACACCCGGACCATGGAGAAACCGTGGAAATGTAGGGACTGTGGGAAGGGATTCAATTACCCATCCCGGCTGGAAACTCATCGACGCAGTCACACCGGGGAGAGGCCGTTCACCTGCTCCGTGTGTGGGGAGGGATTCACACAGTCGTTCAGTCTGCTGGTGCACCAGCGAGTTCACACCGGGGAGAGGCCGTTCACCTGCTCCGTGTGTGCGAAGGGATTCACTCAGCGCTCCGTCCTGCTGAGACACCAGCGAGTTCACACCGGGGAGAGGCCGTTCACCTGCTCCGTGTGTGGGAACGGATTCACTTGTTCATCCAACCTGCTGACACACCAGCGAGTTCACACCGGGGAGAGGCCGTTCACCTGCTCCGTGTGTGGGAAGGGATTCACTTGTTCATCCAACCTGCTGACACACCAGCGAGTTCACACCGGGGAGAGGCCGTTCACCTGCTCCGTGTGTGGGAAGGGATTCACTCAGTCATCCAACCTGCTGACACACCAGCGACTTCACACCGGGGAGAGGCCGTTCACCTGCTGCGTGTGTGGGATGGGATTCACTTGTTCATCCAACCTGCTGACACATCAGCGAGTTCACACCGGGGAGAGGCCGTTCACCTGCTCCGTGTGCGGGAAGGGATTCACTTGTTCATCCACCCTGCTGAGACACCAGCGAGTTCACACTGGGGAGAGGCCGTTCACCTGCTCCGTGTGTGGGATGGGATTCACTTGTTCATCCAACCTGCTGACACACCAGCGAGTTCACACCGGGGAGAGGCCGTTCACCTGCTCCGTGTGCGGGAAGGGATTCACTCGGTCGTCCCACCTGCTGAGACACCAGCGAGTTCACACCGGGGAGAGGCCGTTCACCTGCTCCGTGTGCGGGAAGGGATTCACTCAGTCGTCCCGCCTGTTGACACACCAGCGAGTTCACCAGTGACTGCAGGCAGTTGGATTCTGCTGTTATTGCTGCTGTTAATCACATCCAGGACTGAACCGTGTTCATTCTGGCAGTTGTTCGAATTTACAATGTTAGAATTTGCTTTGTTCTCAATCAAAGTTACTCACATCTCGATATGTGTTAATATCAGAGGCTCGCAAGAACAACAGAGGCCCGCCAGTCATCACATTATCTATCTGGGATGCCCAGGACATAGACTGTCCCTTTATATTGCCAGGCAGGAGACATCAAGTTAAACTTTAAGCAATTAAACTATTAACACGGCCATTATGTCGAGGTCTGGAGGAATCTCACTTCAAAAATATTCTGGGCATCATGTGAGATGACTCACATTAAAGGGGATGATTTAAGAACAAACAGCAAGGCTTTTGGTTTGTTAAGCTGACAGGACGATCAGAAGTCCAATCTGCAGAAGCCAGGCCGGATCACCTTGGGCCTGCAGGAAACCAGTGTGTATGAGTTTATTGTCTCACCGTAATAGTTCTTATACTATTGGTGTCGGTGTAATAAAGTTGCATTGGGACAATACGCTCGATCCTGACCCACGGGGAATCATTGAATTGAGTTGAAGAGGTTTCCTTCCAGGTGCTTTGTTTCTGCTGACTGGCGGGTCTCACGACTTTGCTTGCGGTGAGGTGACGCTCTTTGAGGGTTGGAGTGAACATTTCCACGGAAATAATTGGCAAAGGAGTTTGTGAGAGACGGTGAGGTCCGTGTTTTTACTGGTTCCTGGATAGTAAATAGTGTTTCTCCTTCCCACTACAGGGAGATGGAAAATAAATAAATTTGTTCCTGTTCCATATTACATAGAATGTACAGCACAGAAACAGGCCATTCGGCCCACCTGGTCCATGCCGGTGTTTCTGCCATTCGGCCCACCTGGTCCATGCCGGTGTTTATGCTCCACACGAGCCTCCTCCCTTCATCTCACCCTATCAGCATATCTTTCTATTCCTTTCTCCCTCATGTGTTTACCGAGCTTCCCCTCAAATGCATCTACACTATTCACCTCAACTACTCCTTGTGGGAGCGAGTTCCACATTCTCACCACTCTCTCGGTAAAGAAGTTTCCCCTGAATTCCCAATTGGATTGATCAGTGACTATCTCATATTTATGGCCCCTAGTTTTAGACTCTCCTACAAGTGGAAACATCTTCCCTCCATCTACCCTATCAAACCCTTTCATAATTTTAAAGATCTCTTTCAGGTCACCCACTCAGCCTTCCCTTATCTGAAGAAAGGAGTCTCAGCCTGTTCAGTCTTTCCAGAGAAGAATCGTTGAAGGTGGCAGAGCAGGTTGAGAAAGCGGTTAAAAAAGCATACGGGATCCTGGGCTTTATAAATAGAGGCACAGTGTACAAAAGTACGGAAGTTATGATGAACCTTTAGAAAAACACTGGTTTGGCCACAGCTGGAGTATTGTGTCCAGTTCTGGGCACCGCACTTTAGGAAAGATGTGAAGGCCTTAGAGAGGGTGCAGAAAAGATTTACTGGAATGGTTCCAGGGATGAGGGACTTTAGTTACGTGGATGGACTGGAGAAGCTGGGGTTGTTCTCCTTGGAACAGAGATGGTTGAGAGGAGATTTGATCGAGGTGTTCAAAATCATGAAGGGTCTGGACAGAGTAGATAGAGAGAAACTGTTCCCATTGGCGGAAGGGTCTAGAACCAGAGGACAGAGATTTAAGGTGATTGGCAAAAGAACCAAAGGTGACATGAGGAAAAACTTTTTTTTAATACAGCGAGCGGTTATGATCTGGAATGCACTGCCCGAGGGGGTGGTGGAGGCAGATTCAATCATGGCCTTCAAAAGGGAACTGGATAAGTCCTTGAAAGGAAAAAATTTGCAGGGCTACGGGGATGGGGCGGGGGAGTGGGACGAGCTGGATTGCTCTTGCATCGAGCCGGCACGGACTTGATGGGCCGAATGGCCTCCTTCCATGCTGCAAC
The DNA here is from genome assembly GCF_035084215.1 of Heptranchias perlo. Taxonomy (NCBI): domain Eukaryota; kingdom Metazoa; phylum Chordata; class Chondrichthyes; order Hexanchiformes; family Hexanchidae; genus Heptranchias; species Heptranchias perlo. Next base: position 577,249 of record NW_027138580.1, on the reverse strand, counting down.
CTTTCTATGATTCTCCATCCTCCCCAGTGTGACTGAGGTTGTGTCTTAATCGGCCTTGGCACCCTTCCGAAAGTGTGGTGCCCATATATGGGCTTTCATTCCAAGAGGAATAGAATTGAAAAGCAGACAAGTTATGTGAAACTCGCATAGAACCTCGGTTAGACCACACTTGGAGCACTGTGAACAGTTCTGGATTCCATATTATAAAAAGGAAAATAGAGGCATTGGAGAGGGTGCAAAAAAAGATTTACAAGGATGATACCAGAACTGAGAGGTTCTAATTATCAGGAAAGACCGAACTCTCGAAAAGATAAGGCGGAGAGATATTTTAGATACTCCTCCCCACAGGTATGTGATGTTCAGCACCTGAGAAGTCCTAACACAGGATTGTTCCTTTTTACTCAAGTTCATTATAACCCAAACCCAGATATAAACAAATCCAACCTTTAAGCAGGGACTGCGAGACTCGACCGCAGAGGGTGATCAGTCCTCGGAGCGGAAGGAGAAACTCTCTTCACCGGAGGATCCCTGACGTCCAGTCTCCAGGGATCCCTGATTCCTGGGTCTGGCCTTGAGAGCCTGTACAGCGAGCTGTCAGCATTTCGACCATGGGGAGCAGCACGGCCACCGTTCCTGGCTGATTTCGTCTGGCAAAGCCGAGGGCAATGGTGGAACACCATCACCAAGTTGCATTAATGTAGCGCCTTCAACTTTGTCATGGAGCCAAAGAAGGAGTGTGTAAGATTCGGTGGTTAATGTACAATTATATCAGATTAAGTATCGTCCAGCTCCGGGGAGCCCCGGGCACCATGACAGTAAATAGACCTCAGACCTCCTCTCCCCTCTCCCCTATCATAGAGAGAGGCCTCAGACCCTCCCATAGAGAGAGGCCTCAGACCCCCCCCCCTCTCCCCATAGAGAGAGGCCTCAGACCCCACCTCTCCCCATAGAGAGAGGCCTCAGACCCCCCCCTCTCCCCATAGAGAGAGGCCTCAGACCCCCCCACTCTCCCCATAGACAGAGGCCTCAGACCCCCCCCTCTCCCCATAGAGAGAGGCCTCAGACCCCCCCTCTCCCCATAGAGAGAGGCCTCAGAACCCGCCCCCTCCCCATAGAGAGAGGCCTCAGAACCTGCCCCCTCCCCCATAGAGAGAGGCCTCAGAAACTGCCCCCCCCCATAGAGGCCTCAGACCAACCCCACCCATAGAGAGGCCTCAAACCCCAGAAGGACAGTCTCCATTGTACATCACAGGCGTGACCCATCCTCACTTGAAAACCAATCCCACACTCACTGACACCAATCTCCTCCTGTCTGATATAAACCAATCCCACACTCACTGACACCAATCTCCTCCTGTCTGATATAAACCAATCCCACACTCACTGACACCAATCTCCTCCTGTCTGATATAAACCAATCCCACACTCACTGACACCAATCTCCTCCTGTCTGATATAAACCAATCCCACACTCACTGACACCAATCTCCTCCTGTCTGATATAAACCAATCCCACACTCACTGACACCAATCTCCTCCTGTCTGATATAAACCAATCCCACACTCACTGACACCAATCTCCTCCTGTCTGATATAAACCAATCCCAGTCACTGACACCAATCTCCTCCTGTCTGATATAAACCAATCCCAGTCACTGACACCAATCTCCTCCTGTCTGATATAAACCAATCCCAGTCACTGACACCAATCTCCTCCTGTCTGATATAAACCAATCCCAGTCACTGACACCAATCCCCTCCTGTCTGATATAAACCAATCCCACACTCACTGACACCAATCTCCTCCTGTCTGATATAAACCAATCCCACACTCACTGACACCAATCTCCTCCTGTCTGATATAAACCAATCCCACACTCACTGACACCAATCTCCTCCTGTCTGATATAAACCAATCCCAGTCACTGACACCAATCTCCTCCTGTCTGATATAAACCAATCCCACACTCACTGACACCAATCCCCTCCTGTCTGATATGAACCAATCCCACACTCACTGACACCAATCTCCTCCTGTCTGATATAAACCAATCCCACACTCACTGACACCAATCTCCTCCTGTCTGATATAAACCAATCCCAGTCACTGACACCAATCTCCTCCTGTCTGATATAAACCAATCCCAGTCACTGACACCAATCTCCTCCTGTCTGATATAAACCAATCCCACACTCACTGACACCAATCTCCTCCTGTCTGATATAAACCAATCCCAGTCACTGACACCAATCTCCTCCTGTCTGATATAAACCAATCCCAGTCACTGACACCAATCTCCTCCTGTCTGATATAAACCAATCCCACAGCCCAAGATAGATTAAATTCAGCCCGTTATTTGGGTCAGACTTGTCTCCATTCCCGTGCCGAGGGGAATACTGTACCAGACGGGAGGGGCAACATTTGGGGACTCTCCATTCTCCACCAATCCCCATTCTCCACCTGGGCCCTTTCTTTCTGGTGGATAATGGGGGTCCCACTGTGTGTAATGTGCAAGTGAGCAAGGACTGGTCAGCACTTTATAATTGGAGATTTTAACCAGTTTGAGTTGCAGCAAATTAACTTGGGACTGCTGTAGAAAGTAAACCATTTTGTTGCAAAATGACCCGGTCGAGTCGCTGAATGAAGGGGAAAGGTCACAGACAGCGGTTCTTAAAGGGACACTGCAACCCCGACAAGTCATCGTCTCAACAACATTTCAGGGGTTAACAACATCTGTGGAGGAAAACTGGTCCAATGAGGTCTCTCTCCTGTCACACCTCCCGTCTCACACTTTGGGTCTTGATGGCCCTCGAATTTCAGACACAACAAACTGGAACTGAAAGGGATAAGGGACCAAGGAATCAAAGGCTACAAACAGAGGGAGAGACTTGACCAACGGAGAACTAATGGGGGCAGAAGAAAACACCAACTGCGATCGAGCAGTCAGCAAAATCAACAATGAAGGAAAAGGACAACACATCAGATCGCTCCCAATGTTGATCTGAAATCTCCTTTCAGTCGCCACCTTGGGCTCTCACTGAGTTGAGGACTTAGTGCCGGAAATAAAAATTTACAAGGAAAAGCCTTAAAACCTCTCGGTGACAGCGGCCGTCCCTGTGTTTTCTGTCGCACCCCAGAGAGAGGGGTCAGAATCCCTGGGCTTGAGGAATTGCGAGACTTCGCCCAGCGAGCACCCGTGTGTCAGCAGTTCACAAGCACAACTGGCGGCTTGTTGACACATTCGCAGGACTGGTGTCTCTCAGAGTTAACAAGGAGTGGGTGAGAGACAGAGAGAGAGAGAGAGACAGAGAGAGAGAGAGACAGACAGAGAGAGAGAGACAGAGACAGACAGAGAGAGAGACAGAGACAGACAGACATAGAGACAGACAGAGAGAGAGAGACAGAGAGAGAGACAGAGACAGACAGACATAGAGAGACAGACAGACAGAGAGAGAGACAGACAGACAGAGAGAGAGACAGACAGACAGAGAGAGACAGACAGAGAGAGACAGACAGACAGAGAGATAGAGAAAGAGAGACAGACAGACAGAGAAAGAGAGACAGACAGAGAGAGAGACACAGAGAGAGAGAGAGAGACAGACAGAGAGACAGACAGACAGACAGACAGACAGAGAGACACAGACAGACAGACAGAGAGACAGACAGACAGACAGACAGAGAGAGAGACACCAGTCAGTGTTCGCTCAGATAGCAGGTTGCACTTTTTAAAATCTCTAATTAAAAAGCCCTGACAATTCCTACTGATTGGTGAACTGCGTGCTGCCCCATTTTGGAACTGGAGGCTTGTTAACGCATTCGCAAGATGGGCCATTCAAAGAATGCGCCTGGACTTGCTGCTTGAGAATCTTCCTTTTCCCCCTGTGCAGTAACGGCTGAGAATAGACAGTGATGGGAACAGATTGAAAGTCATTTGCTGTGATTCTTTTTTTGTGTCTAAAACCAAATAGGAAGGAAAACCATGAAATTTTTGAACATTTTTTAAGGTATTCAAGGCATTATTTATTTAACGACACACATTGCATGCACATATTTACTTACCTTACAGCACAGACAGGAGGCCACTCGGCCCATTGTGCCTGTGCCAGCTCTTTGAACCAGCCATCCAATTCGTCTCCTGCTCTTTCCCCAAAGCCCTTCAATTTTCTCCCCATCAAAAACAAGTGTCAGTGGGGGAGCATTTAGGGAACAGTGATCATATTATCATCAGGTTTAGAAAAGCTATGGAAAAGGACACGGACTACTCCAAAGTAAAAATACTCAATTGGAGGAGGGCCAATTTCAGTGGGATGAGAAGAGATCTGGCCCGGGTAAATTGGAATCAAAGATTGTCAGGCAAAACTGTAATTGAACAGTGGGCGGCCTTTAAGGAGGAGATGGTTCAGGTACAGTCCAGGTACATTCCCACGATGGGGAAAGGTAGGGCAACTAAAGCCAGGGCTCACTGGATGACAAAAGAGATAGAGAGTAAGATGAAACAGAAAAAGAGGGCGTATGACAGATGTCAGGTTGATGATACAAGTGAGAACCAGGCTGAATATAGAAAGTTCGGAGGGGAGGTGAAAAGGGAAATAAGAGGGGCAAAGAGAGGGTATGAGAATAGACTGGTGGCCAAAATAAAAGGAAATCCAAAGGCATGTAAACAGTAAACAGGTAGTAAGAGCAGGGGTGGGGACGATTCGGGACCATAAAGGAGATCTACTCGCGGAGGCAGAGGGCACGGCCGAGTTACTAAATGAGTACTTGGCATCTGTCTTTACCAAGGAAGAAGATGCTGCCAGAGTCTCAGTAAAGGAAGATGTAGTTCAGGTACTGGATGGGCTAAAAATTGATAAAGAGGAGGTACTAGAAAGGCTGACTGTACTTAAAGTAGATCAGTCACCCGGTCCGGATGGGATGCATCCTAGGTTGCTGAGGGAAGTAAGGGTGGAAATTGCAGCAGTACTGGCCACAATCTTCCAATCATCCTTAGATATGGGAGTGGTGCAAGAGGACCGGAGAATTGCAAATGTTATACCCTTGTTCAAAAAGGGTGTAAGGATAAACCCAGCAACTACAGGCCAGTCAGTTTAACCTCGGCGGTGGGGAAAGTTTTAGAAACGATAATCCGGGACAGAATTAGCAGTCACTTGGACAAGTGTGGATTGATTAGGGAAAGCCAGCACGGATGTGTTAAAGGCAAATCATGTTTAACCAACTTGAAAGAGTTTTTTGATGAGGTAACAGAGAGGGTCGATGAGGGCAATGCGGTTGATGTGGTGTATATGGACTTTCAAATGGCGTTTGATAAAGTGCCGCATAATAGGCTTGTCATCAAGATTGCAGCCCATGGAATAAAGGGGGCAGTAGCAACATGGATACAGAATTGGCTAAGTAACAGGGAGCAGAGAGTAGTGGTGAACGGTTGTTTTTCGGACAGGAGGGAGGTTACAGTGGTGTTCCCCAGGGGTTGGTACTAGGACCACTGCTTTTCTTGATATATATTAATGACTTGGACTTGGATGTACAGGGCACAATTTCAACATTTGCAGATGATACAAAACTTGGAAGTTTAGTAAACAGTGAGGAGGATAGTGATAGACTTCAAGAGGATATAGACAGGCTGGTGGAATGGGCGGACACGTGGCAGATGAAATTTAACGCAGAAAAATGCAAAGTGATACATTTCGGTAGGATGAATGAGGAGAGGCAATATAAACTAGAGGGCACAATTCTAAAAAGGGTAAAGGAACAGAGAAATCTGGGGATTTATGTACACTAATCGTCGAAGGTGGCAGGGCAGGTTGAGAAAGCGGTTAAAAAAGCATACGGGATCCTGGGCTTTATAAATAGAGGCATAGAGACCAAAAGTATGGAAGTTATGATGAACCTTTATAAAACACTGGTTCAGCCACAGCTGAAGTATTGTGTCCAGTTCTGGGCACCGCACTTTAGGAAAGATGTGAAGGCCTTAGAGAGGGTGCAGAAGAGATTTACTGGAATGATTCCAGGGATGAGGGACTTTAGTTATGTGGATAGACTGGAGAAGCTGGGGTTGTTCTCCTTGGAACAGAGACGGTTGAGAGGAGATTTGATCGAGGTGTTCAAAATCATGAAGGGTCCAGACAGAGTAGATAGAGAGAAACTGTTCCCATTGGTGGAAGGGTCAAGAACCAGAGGACGTAGATTTAAGGTGATTGGCAAAAGAACCAAAGGTGACATGAGGAAAAACTTTTTTACGCAGCGAGTGGTTAGGATCTGGAATGCACTGCCCGAGGGGGTGGTGGAGGCAGATTCAATCATGGCCTTTAAAAGGGAACTGGATAAGTACTTGAAAGGAAAAAAATTGAGGGCAACGGGGATACGGCGGGGGAGTGGGACCAGCTGGATTGCTCTTGCAGGGAGCCGGCACAGACTCAATGGGCCGAATGGCCTCCTTCTGTGCCTATGATTCAAATATTTATCCTGTTCCCTTTATAAACTTACCATTGAATCTGCTTCCACCTCGCTTTCAGGCAGCGCATTCCAGATCATCACAACTCGCTGCGTAAAAATATTTCTCATCTCACCCACTAACTCTTATACCGATCACCTTAAATCTGTGTCCTCTGGTTACCGACCCTTCTGCCACTGGAAACAGTTTCTCCTTATTTACTCTATCAAAACTGTTCATGATTTTGAACATCTCCATCAAATTTCCTCTCAACCGTCTCTGCTCTGAGGAGAACAATCCCAGCTTCTCCAGTCTATCCAAGTAACTGAAGTCCCTCATCCCTGGTACCATTCTAGTAAATCTCCTCTGCACCCTCTCCAATGTGTTGACATCTTTCCTAAAGTCTGGTTCCCATATATGGGGTTCATTTCTAGAGGGATAGAATTGAAAAGCAGAGAAGTTATGTTGAACTTGTACAGAACCTTGGTTAGACCACACTTGGAGTACGGGGCACAGTTCTGGTCTCCATATTACAAAAAGGAAAATAGAGGCATTGGAGAAGGTGCAAAAAAGATTTACTTGGATGATACCAGAACTGAGAGGTTCTAATTATCAGGAAAGACTGAACAGGCTGGGGCTCCTTTCTCTAGAAAAGAGAAGGCTGAGGGGTGACCTGATGGAAGTCTTTAAGATAATGAAAGGGTTTGATAGGGTAGACGTGGAGAAGATGTTTCCCCCTGTGGGGGAGACAAAACTCAGGGTCATAAATATAAGATAGTCACCAATAAATCCCATAGGGAATTCAGGAGAAGCTTCTTTACCCAGAGAGTGGTGAGAATGTGGAACTCGCTCCCACAAGGAGTGGTTGAGGCGAATATTGTGGATGCATTTAAGGGGAAACTCGGAGGGAGAAAGGGATAGAAGGATAAGCTGATAGGGTGAGATGAAGGGAGGAGGCTCGTGTGGAGCATAAACACCGGCATGGACCAGGTGGGCCGAATGGCCTGTTTCTGTGCTGTACATTCTATGTGATATGTAACAGGAACAAATTTATTTATTTTCCATCTACCCGTAGTGGGAAGGAGAAACACTATTTACTATCCAGGAACCAGTAAAAACACAGACCTCACAAACTCCTTTGCGAATTATTTCCGTGGAAATGTTCACTCCGACCCTCAAAGAGCATCACCTCACCGCAAGCAAAGTCGTGAGACCCGCCAGTCAGCAGAAACAAACCCCCCAAACTGCCCGAAGGAACATGGTTCAGTCCTGGATGTGGTTAACAGCAGAATCCAAACCAATGCAGTTACTCATGAACTCGCTGGTGTCTCAGCAGGGTGGACGACCGAGCAAACCCCTTCCCACACACAGAGCAGGTGAACGGCCTCTCCCCAGTGTGAACTTGCTGGTGTGTCAGCAGGTGGGATGACCGAGTGAATCCCTTCCCACAGACGGAGCAGGTGAACGGCCTCTCTCCAGTGTGAACACACTGGTGTGTCAGCAGGCTGGACGAACGCCTGAAAGTCCTCCCACAGTGAGAGCAGTTGAACGGCCTCTCCTCGGAGTGAACAGATTGGTGCATTAGTAGCTCCCACAAGGTTTTAAAACTCCCAGTGCAGTCAGAACATTTAAACGGTCTCTGATCAGTGTGGACTCGCTGGTGATTCTGTAGAACAGAGAACTGAGCGAACCCCTTCCCACACACGGAGCAGGTGAACGGCCTCTCCCCGGTGTGAATGTGCTGGTGTGTCAGTCGGCTGGTTGAAGCAGTAAACCCCTTCCCACACACGGAGCAGGTGAACGGCCTCTCCCCGCTGTGACTGCGTCGATGAGTTTCCAGCTGGGACGGGGAATTGAATCCCTTCCCACAGTCCCCACATTTCCACGGTTTCTCCATGGTCCGGGTGTCCTTGTGTCTCTCCAGGTTCGACGATCAGTTGAAGCCTCGTCCACACACAGAACACGTGGACGGTTTCTCCCCGCTGTGAACGGTGCGATGTTTTATCAGGCTGTGTAACTGGTTAAAGCTCTTTCCACACTCAGTGCACTGGAACACTCTCACTCGGGTGTGTGTGTCTCGGTGATTTTCCACTCACACTGATATTTGATCTTTTCCCAGAGACACAACAGACAAACATTTCTCCTTCCACATTCAAAGGCCGATGATATTCAGGTCCTGATGAATCGAGGGACTCTGTCAGATCTTGACGTGAGGTTTGGTTTGAGTTTCCCGTCTGCAAATCCTCCCCTTCTAATACCCTGTAAAAGGAGTTTACAAAAGTCATCGCTGTAAATACAGGATAGAAATTCAGAACAGACAATTCTAGTTTCTGTCGAACATTCTTTCCCCTCTCGTTCCCCTCAAGCTGTAAATCCCCGTCCCACACTCTCTCCCTCCTCCCTCACTCTGCTGCACCTCATGTTCACTCTCCCGATTCTCACTGCTCTGCAGATCCACACTTACTGGTTCCTGTTCAGGACACAGACACCTGCGATTCCTCATGCAGGCTGCTCGGCCTAATATATATGGACTACGTTACTGGACTAAAAAAAGCATGGACTTTACTGTATTACTGGACAAAAAATATATAATGTATGTACAATACTATATTATGGGATAAAAATATATATAGTGCTTGTAAAATACTATATTACTGGACTAAGATGTATAATGTATGTACTGTACTGTATAACTGGAATAAAAATAATATATGTACAGTACTATATTACTGGACTAAAATATAAAATAGAGTACTAGACTAAATAGATATATTATATACAGTACTGTATTATTGGACTAATATATAATGTGTACAGTACTGTATTACTGGACTAATATATAATGTTTACAGTACTGTATTACTGGACTAATATATAATGTGTACAGTACTGTATGACTAGACTAATAATGTGTACAGTACTGTATTACTAGACTATAAATATACAATGTGTACAGTACTGTATTACTCGACTAATAATATATAATGTGTACAGTACTGTATTACTAGACTAATAGTGTACAGTACTGTATTTCTAGACGAATATATGTGTATCATACTGTATTACTAAACTAATAATATATAATGTGTACAGTACTGTATTACTAGACTAATTATATAAAGTGTACAGTACTGTATTACTAGACTAATATATAATGTGTACAGTACTGTATTACCAGACTAATATATAATGTGTACAGCACTGTATTACTAGACTAATAATATATAATGTGTACAGTACTGTATTACCAGACTAATATATAATGTGTACAGTACTGTATTACTAGACTAATTATATGTGTACAGTACTGTATTACTAGACTAAAATATACTGTGTACAGTAATGTATTACTAGACTAATATACTGTGTACAGTACTGTATTACACGACTAATAATATATAGTGTACAGTACTGTATTACTAGACTAATAGATAATGTGTACAGTACTGTATTACTAGACTAATATATAATGTGTACAGTACTGTATTACTAGACTAATATATAATGTGTACAGTACTGTATTACTAGACTAATATACAATGTGTACAGTACTGTATTACTCGACTAATATGTGTATAGCACTGTATTACTAGACTTTTTTTTTATTCGTTCATGGGATGTGGGCGTCGCTGGCGAGGCCGGCATTTATTGCCCATCCCTAATGTGCACAGTGCTGTATTACTAGACTAATATACAATGTGTACCATACTGTATTACTAGACTAATAATATAGAATGTGTACAGTACTGTATTACTAAACTAAGATATAATGTGTACAATACTGCATTACCAGACGAATATTACAGTACTGCATTACTAGACAAATGTGTACAGTACTGTATTATTAGACTAATGTACAATGTGTACAGTACTGTATTACGAGACTAATATATGTGTACAGTACTGTATTACTGGACAAATATATAATGTGTACAGTACTGTATTAGTAGACTAATATATGTACAGTACTGTATTACGAGACTAAAATATACTGTGAACAGTAATGTATTACTAGACTAATATACTGTGTACAGTACTGTATTACTAGACTAATATATAATGTGTACAGTACTGTATTACCAGACTAATATATAATGTGTACAGCACTGTATTACTAGACTAATATATAATGTGTACAGTACTGTATTACCAGACTAATATAAAATGTGTACAGTACTGTATTACCAGACTAATATATAATGTGTACAGTACTGCATTACCAGACTAATATATGTGTACAGTACTGTATTACTAGACTAATATATAATGTGTACAGTACTGTATTACCAGACTAATGTATAATGTGTACAGTACTGTATTACCAGACTAATATATAATGTGTACAGCACTGTATTACTAGACTAATAATATATAATGTGTACAGTACTGTATATTTTTTTGTAAATCTGCAGATGTAAAATGGATTAAAAGCCTCCACGGAAATACTCGTTCCTAAAACAAGACTCTTTTACATTGTACAGTACGGACAGGGTCAGATTAGCAGCCGAATGTCCCCGAGAAACGACCTCCCCTGACAGACCCACATCTGGGCCCGACTGGGCTCAGACAGGCTGCCGCGGCTGGAATGAAGTCCTCGGGGTGAAACCCAGCAGCTTCTCCTCCGGCTCGAACTGATGCCACAAAATGGACCGACACAGGAGGCGAGGGGCCGACTTCCGCATCCAGCGCCCACCCTGATGGATCCCGGCTCTGAATTCCTCAGTCTGGAATTTCTGGACTCGGTTCCGTGCGCGGAAAAAAACCGCGAGTAATGGCGGCAGTGGGCCCCCACAATCCCCCGCGCCCCAGAAACCCCTCTATCTCTTCCCTCTGCTCAGACTGCGCATGCTCCCCCAGGCCGCGCCCTGCATTCTGGGAGCAGCCTCGGGCCTGTCGTTTTGTCGCTCAGTCGGACTCGGTGGAAACGGGAGAAGAAAACCGGGAATAAAAAGGCGGCGGGTAGGACCGGGGGTCGGGGCGGGGGGACGGGAGCCGCCGGACCATCGAGTGCGCGCCTCACCTCCCCGGCGGGCGGGCGGTCGGTCGCGGCCGCCATTAAAATCGATCCGCTCGGTGAGGCTCCGGGACCCGCACCGCGCATGCTCCGGCCGCCAGCCCCGCGCCTGCGCACTGCGCCCCATTCCCCAGAGCTGCCAAAGCAAGAGTTGCATTCGTGCAGCGCCTGTCCCATCCTCAGGGCCCCTCCCCCTCCCCCTCCCACACACAGCCCAGCAGCTGCTGGTGAAGTTGCAGCCACTGTTGCAATGCAGCCAGTGCATGAGAACATAATGCACAGCAGGATCCCACAAGCTGCACCGAGCAGGTGATCTGGTTTTTTGAGGTGGTCGGTTGAGGGAGAAACTCTCCTGCTCTCCTTTGCGGTGGTGGCCGCGGGATCTTTTGCGTCCACCCCGAGAGGGGCAGGCAGGGGCTTCGGTTTAACGTCTCATCCCATGGACGGCTCCTCCGACCGTGCGACGCTCCCTCGGTACCGACCCTCCGACAGTGCGACGCTCCCTCGGTACCGACCCTCCGACAGTGTGACCCTCCCTCAGTACCGACCCTCCGACAGTGCGACGCTCCCTCAGTACTGACCCTCCGACAGTGCGACGCTCCCTCGGTACTGACCCTCCGACAGTGCGACGCTCCCTCAGTACTGACCCTCCGACAGTGCGACGCTCCCTCAGTACCGACCCTCCGACAGTGCGACGCTCCCTCAGTCCTGACCCTCCGATAGTGCGACGCTCCCTCGGCTCCGACAGTGTGGCGCTCCCTCAGTACTGACCCTCCGACAGTGTGACGCTCCCTCAGTACTGCACTGAAGTGTCAGCCTCGATTGTGTGCTTCTGACTCAGGCGAGAGTGATCCCCACTGAGCCACAGCTGACATTGGCCATATTCTAGTGTGTGGAGCATTCTGGGTATGATTGCCCGCCATTGTAAGCACCAATTGCTGATATTTCTGAGATGGGGTTTAGAAACGCAAGGTGTAAATGATACCGTGAGCCGAAAGAGGTGCATTTGGAGCGGAGAACCAGTGACACACTGCGTAACCGGGCGCAAACATTCATTCTCAGCCCAGACATCACTTAGAGAAAGGAATAAAATTCATTTTATTTGATTTTAAATGGTTTAATTTACAAATTGAATCATGTTTGTGTCATTGTATTTCCCAACACAGATTCAAGGCTTCATTTTTTTGAATGTGGAAGGAGAAATGTTTGTCTGTTGTGTCTGTGGGAAAAGATTTCAAACATCAGTGTGAGTGGAAAATCACCGAGACACACACACCCGAGTGAGAGTGTTCCAGTGCACTGAGTGTGGAAAGAGCTTCAACCAGTTACACAGCCTGAAAAAACATCGCACCGTTCACATCGGGGAGAAACCGTACACGTGTTCTGTGTGTGGACAAGGCTTCAACTGATCATCCAACCTGGAGAGACACAAGGACACCCGGACCATGGAGAAACCGTGGAAATGTGGGGACTGTGGGAAGGGATTCAATTCCCCGTCTGAGCTGGAAACTCATCGACGCAGTCACACCGGGGAGAGGCCGTTCACCTGCTCCGTGTGCGGGAAGGGATTCACTCGTTCATCCCACCTGCTGAGACACCAGCGAGTTCACACCGGGGAGAGGCCGTTCACCTGCTCCGTGTGCGGGGAGGGATTCACTCAGTCATCCCACCTGCTGAGACACCAGCGAGTTCACACTGAGGAGAGGCCATTCACCTGCTCCGTTTGTGGGGAGGGATTCACTCAGTCATCCCACCTGCTGACACACCAGCGAGTTCACACCGGGGAGAGGCCGTTCACCTGCTCCCTGTGTGGGGAGGGATTCTATCAGTCATCCCACCTGCTGACACACCAGCGAGTTCACACCGGGGAGAGGCCGTTCACCTGCTCCGTGTGCGGGAAGGGATTCACTCAGTCAGTCCATCTGCAGGCACACCAGCGAGTTCACACCGGGGAGAGGCCGTTCACCTGCTCCGTGTGTGGGAAGGGATTCACTCGTTCATCCACCCTGCTGACACACCAGCGAGTTCACACCGGGGAGAAGCCGTTCACCTGCTCTGTGTGTGGGGAGGGATTCACTCAGTCCTCCAACCTGCAGGCACACCAGCGAGTTCACACCGGGGAGAGGCCGTTCACCTGCTCCGTGTGCGGGAAGGGATTCCCTCGGTCGTCCCACCTGTTGACACACCAGCGAGTTCACCAGTGACTGCAGGCGATTGGATTCTGCTGTTATCGCTGCTGTTAATCACATCCAGGACTGAACCATGTTCATTCTGGCAGTTGTTCGAATTTACAATGTTAGAATTTGCTTTGTTCTCAATCAAAGTTAATCACATCTCGATATGTGTTAATATCAGAGGCTCGCAAGAACAACAGAGGCCCGCCAGTCATCACATTATCTATCTGGGATGCCCAGGACATAGACTGTCCCTTTGTATTGCCAGGCAGGAGACATCAAGTTAAACTTTAAGCAATTAAACTATTAACACGGCCATTATGTCGAGGTCTGGAGGAATCTCACTTCAATATATATTCTGGGCATCATGTGAGATGACTCACATTAAAGGGGATGATTTAAGAACAAACAGCAAGGCTTTTGGTTTGTTAAGCTGACAGGACGGTCAGAAGTCCAATCTACAGAAGCCAGGCCAGATCACCTTGGGCCTGCAGGAAACCAGTGTGTATGAGTTTATTGTCTCACCGTAATCGTTCTTATACTATTGGTGTCGGTATAATAAAGTTGCATTCGGACAATACGCTCGATCCTGACCCACGGGGAATCATTTAATTGAGTTTAAGAGGTTTCCTTCCAGGTGCTTTGTTTCTGCTGACTGGCGGGTCTCACGACTTTGCTTGCGGTGAGGTGACGCTCTTTGAGGGTTGGAGTGAACATTTCCACGGAAATAATTGGCAAAGTGAGAGACGGTGAGGTCCGTGTTTTTACTGGTTCCTGGATAGTAAATAGTGTTTCTCCTTCCCACTCCAGGGAGATGGAAAATAAATAAATTTGTTCCTGTTCCATATTACATAGAATGTACAGCACAGAAACAGGCCATTCGGCCCACCTGGTCCATGCCGGTGTTTCTGCTCCACACGAGCCTCCTCCCTTCATCTCACCCTATCAGCATATCTTTCTATTCCTTTCTCCCTCATGTGTTTACCGAGCTTCCCCTTAAATGCATCTACACTATTCACCTCAACTACTCCTTGTGGGAGCGAGTTCCACATTCTCACCACTCTCTCGGTAAAGAAGTTTCCCCTGAATTCCCAATTGGATTGATCAGTGACTATCTCATATTTATGGCCCCGAGTTTTAGACTCTCCTACAAGTGGAAACATCTTCCCTCCATCTACCCTATCAAACCCTTTCATAATTTTAAAGATCTCTTTCAGGTCACCCACTCAGCCTTCCCTTATCTGAAGAAAGGAGTCTCAGCCTGTTCAGTCTTTCCGGAGAAGAATCGTTGAAGGTGGCAGAGCAGGTTGAGAAAGCGGTTAAAAAAGCATACGGGATCCTGGGCTTTATAAATAGAGGCAAAGAGTACAGAAGTATGGAAGTTATGATGAACCTTTATAAAACACTGGTTTGGCCACAGCTGGAGTATTGTGTCCAGTTCTGGGCACCGCACTTTAGGAAAGATGTGACGGCCTTAGAGGGTGCAGATAAGGTTTACTGGAATGGTTCCAGGGATGAGGGACTTTAGTTACGTGGATGGACTGGAGAAGCTGGGGTTGTTCTCCTTGGAACAGAGACGGTTGAGAGGAGATTTGATCGAGGTATTCAAAATCATGAAGGGTCTGGACAGAGTAGATAGAGAGAAACTGTTCCCATTGGCGGAAGGGTCTAGAACCAGAGGACGTAGATTTAAGGTGATTGGCAAAAGAACCAAAGGTGACATGAGGAAAAACTTTTTTTTAATACAGCGAGTGGTTATGATCTGGAATGCACTTGCCGAGGGGGTGGTGGAGGCAGATTCAATCATGGCCTTCAAAAGGGAACTGGATAAGTCCTTGAAAGGAAAAAATTTGCAGGGCTACGGGGATGGGGCGGGGGAGTGGGACCAGCTGGATTGCTCTTGCATCGAGCCGGCACGGACTTGATGGGCCGAATGGCCTCCTTCCATGCTGCAACCTTTCTATGATTCTACATCCTCCCCAGTGTGACTGAGGTTGTGTCTTAATCGGCCTTGGCACCCTTCCGAAAGTGTGGTGCCCATATATGGGCTTTCATTCTTCGAGGAATAGAATTGAAAAGCAGAGAAGTTACGTGAAACTCGCATAGAACCTCGGTTAGACCACACTTGGAGCACTGTGAACAGTTCTGGATTCCATATTATAAAAAGGAAAATAGAGGCAATGGAGAGGGTGCAAAAAAAGATTTACAAGGATGATACCAGAACTGAGAGGTTCTAATTATCAGGAAAGACCGAACTCTCGAAAAGATAAGGCGGAGAGATATTTTAGATACTCCTCCCCACAGGTATGTGATGTTCAGCACCTGAGAAGTCCTAACACAGGATTGTTCCTTTTTGCTCAAGTTCATTATAACCCAAACCCAGATATAAACAAATCCAACCTTTAAGCAGGGACTGCGAGACTCGACCGCAGAGGGTGATCAGTCCTCGGAGCGGAAGGAGAAACTCTCTTCACCGGGGGATCCCTGATGTCCAGTCTTCAGGGATCCCTGATTCCTGGGTCTGGCCTTGACAGCCTGTACAGCAAGCTGTCAGCATTTCGACCATGGGGAGCAGCACGGCCACCGTTCCTGGCTGATTTAGTCTGGCAAAGCCGAGGGCAATGGTGGAACACCATCACCAAGTTGTATAAATATAGCGCCTTCAACTTTGTCATGGAGCCAAAGAAGGAGTGTGTAAGATTCGGTGGTTAATGTACAATTATA
This sequence comes from Heptranchias perlo, assembly GCF_035084215.1. NCBI lineage: Eukaryota > Metazoa > Chordata > Chondrichthyes > Hexanchiformes > Hexanchidae > Heptranchias > Heptranchias perlo. Next base: position 560,906 of record NW_027138580.1, on the reverse strand, counting down.
TCAGATTAAGTATAGTCCAGCTCCGGGGAGCCCCGGTCACCATTACAGTAAATAGACCTCAGACCTCCTCTCCCCTCTCCCCCATCACAGAGAGAGGCCTCAGACCCCCCCCTCTCCCCATAGAGAGAGGCCTCAGACCCCCCGTCTCCCCATAGAGAGAGGCCTCAGACCCCCCGTCTCCCCAAACAGAGAGGCCTCAGACCCCAGAAGGACAGTCTCCATTGCAAATCACAGGCGTGACCCATCCTCACTTGAAAACCAATCCCAGTCACTGACACCAATCTCCTCCTGTCTGATACAAACCAATCCCACACTCACTGACACCAATCTCCTCCTGTCTGATATAAACCAGTCCCACACTCACTGACACGAATCTCCTCCTGTCTGATACAAACCAATCCCAGTCACTGACACCAATCTCCTCCTGTCTGATATAAACCAATCCCAGTCACTGACACCAATCTCCTCCTGTCTGATATAAACCAATCCCAGTCACTGACACCAATCTCCTCCTGTCTGATATAAACCAATCCCAGTCACTGACACCAATCTCCTCCTGTCTGATATAAACCAATCCCAGTCACTGACACCAATCTCCTCCTGTCTGAGATAAACCAATCCCACACTCACTGACACCAATCTCCTCCTGTCTGATATAAACCAATCCCAGTCACTGACACAAATCTCCTCCTGTCTGATATAAACCAATCCCACACTCACTGACACCAATCTCCTCCTGTCTGATATAAACAAATCCCAGTCACTGACACCAATCTCCTCCTGTCTGATATAAACCAATCCCACACTCACTGACACCAATCTCCTCCTGTCTGATATAAACCAATCCCACACTCACTGACACCAATCTCCTCCTGTCTGATATAAACCAATCCCAGTCACCGACACCAATCTCCTCCTGTCTGATACAAACCAATCCCACACTCACTGACACCAATCTCCTCCTGTCTGATATAAACCAATCCCACACTCACTGACACCAATCTCCTCCTGTCTGATATAAACCAATCCCACACTCACTGACACCAATCTCCTCCTGTCTGATATAAACCAATCCCAGTCACTGACACCAATCTCCTCCTGTCTGATATAAACCAATCCCACACTCACTGACACCAATCTCCTCCTGTCTGATATAAACCAATCCCAGTCACTGACACCAATCTCCTCCTGTCTGATATAAACCAAACCCAGTCACTGACACCAATCTCCTCCTGTCTGATATAAACCAATCCCAGTCACTGACACCAATCTCCTCCTGTCTGATATAAACCAAACCCAGTCACTGACACCAATCTCCTCCTGTCTGATATAAACCAATCCCAGTCACCGACACCAATCTCCTCCTGTCTGATATAAACCAATCCCACACTCACTGACACCAATCTCCTCCTGTCTGATATAAACCAATCCCAGTCACCGACACCAATCTCCTCCTGTCTGATATAAACCAATCCCAGTCACCGACACCAATCTCCTCCTGTCTGATATAAACCAATCCCACACTCACTGACACCAATCTCCTCCTGTCTGATATAAACCAATCCCAGTCACCGACACCAATCTCCTCCTGTCTGATATAAACCAATCCCACACTCACTGACACCAATCTCCTCCTGTCTGATATAAACCAATCCCACACTCACTGACACCAATCTCCTCCTGTCTGATATAAACCAATCCCAGTCACTGACACCAATCTCCTCCTGTCTGATATAAACCAATCCCAGTCACTGACACCAATCTCCGCCTGTCTGATATAAACCAATCCCACACTCACTGACACCAATCTCCTCCTGACTGATATAAGCCAATCCCACAGTCACTGACACCAATCTCCTCCTGTCTGATATAAACCAATCCCAGTCACTGACACCAATCTCCTCCTGTCTGATATAAACCAATCCCAGTCACTGACACCAATCTCCTCCTGTCTGATATAAACCAATCCCAGTCACTGACACCAATCTCCTCCTGTCTGATATAAACCAAACCCAGTCACTGACACCAATCTCCTCCTGTCTGATATAAACCAATCCCAGTCACTGACACCAATCTCCTCCTGTCTGATATAAACCAATCCCAGTCACTGACACCAATCTCCTCCTGTCTGATATAAACCAAACCCAGTCACTGACACCAATCTCCTCCTGTCTGATATAAACCAATCCCACACTCACTGACACCAATCTCCTCCTGTCTGATATAAACCAATCCCACACTCACTGACACCAATCTCCTCCTGTCTGATATAAACCAATCCCAGTCACTGACACCAATCTCCTCCTGTCTGATATAAACCAATCCCACACTCACTGACACCAATCTCCTCCTGTCTGATATAAACCAATCCCAGTCACTGACACCAATCTCCTCCTGTCTGATATAAACCAAACCCAGTCACTGACACCAATCTCCTCCTGTCTGATATAAACCAATCCCAGTCACTGACACCAATCTCCTCCTGTCTGATATAAACCAAACCCAGTCACTGACACCAATCTCCTCCTGTCTGATATAAACCAATCCCAGTCACCGACACCAATCTCCTCCTGTCTGATATAAACCAATCCCACACTCACTGACACCAATCTCCTCCTGTCTGATATAAACCAATCCCAGTCACCGACACCAATCTCCTCCTGTCTGATATAAACCAATCCCACACTCACTGACACCAATCTCCTCCTGTCTGATATAAACCAATCCCAGTCACTGACACCAATCTCCTCCTGTCTGATATAAACCAATCCCAGTCACCGACACCAATCTCCTCCTGTCTGATATAAACCAATCCCACACTCACTGACACCAATCTCCTCCTGTCTGATATAAACCAATCCCAGTCACCGACACCAATCTCCTCCTGTCTGATATAAACCAATCCCACACTCACTGACACCAATCTCCTCCTGTCTGATATAAACCAATCCCACACTCACTGACACCAATCTCCTCCTGTCTGATATAAACCAATCCCAGTCACTGACACCAATCTCCTCCTGTCTGATATAAACCAATCCCAGTCACTGACACCAATCTCCGCCTGTCTGATATAAACCAATCCCACACTCACTGACACCAATCTCCTCCTGACTGATATAAACCAATCCCACAGTCACTGACACCAATCTCCTCCTGTCTGATATAAACCAATCCCAGTCACTGACACCAATCTCCTCCTGTCTGATATAAACCAATCCCAGTCACTGACACCAATCTCCTCCTGTCTGATATAAACCAATCCCAGTCACTGACACCAATCTCCTCCTGTCTGATATAAACCAAACCCAGTCACTGACACCAATCTCCTCCTGTCTGATATAAACCAATCCCAGTCACTGACACCAATCTCCTCCTGTCTGATATAAACCAATCCCAGTCACTGACACCAATCTCCTCCTGTCTGATATAAACCAAACCCAGTCACTGACACCAATCTCCTCCTGTCTGATATAAACCAATCCCAGTCACCGACACCAATCTCCTCCTGTCTGATATAAACCAATCCCACACTCACTGACACCAATCTCCTCCTGTCTGATATAAACCAATCCCACACTCACTGACACCAATCCCCTCCTGTCTGATGTAAACCAATCCCACACTCACTGACACCAATCCCCTCCTGTCTGATATAAACCAATCCCAGTCACTGACACCAATCTCCTCCTGTCTGATATAAACCAATCCCACACTCACTGACACCAATCTCCTCCTGTCTGATATAAACCAATCCCACACTCACTGACACCAATCCCCTCCTGTCTGATATAAACCAATCCCAGTCACTGACACCAATCTCCTCCTGTCTGATACAAACCAATCCCAGTCACTGACACCAATCTCCTCCTGTCTGATATAAACCAATCCCAGTCACTGACACCAATCTCCTCCTGTCTGATATAAACCAATCCCACACTCACTGACACCAATCTCCTCCTGTCTGGTATAAACCAATCCCACACTCACTGACACCAATCTCCTCCTGTCTGATACAAACCAATCCCTGTCACTGACACCAATCTCCTCCTGTCTGATATAAACCAATCCCACACTCACTGACACCAATCTCCTCCTGTCTGATATAAACCAATCCCAGTCACTGACACCAATCTCCTCCTGTCTGATATAAACCAATCCCAGTCACTGACACCAATCTCCTCCTGTCTGATATAAACCTATCCCAGTCACTGACACCAATCTCCTCCTGTCTGATATAAACCAATCCCAGTCACTGACACCAATCTCCTCCTGTCTGATATAAACCAATCCCACACTCACTGACACCAATCTCCTCCTGTCTGATATAAACCAATCCCACACTCACTGACACCAATCCCCTCCTGTCTGATATAAACCAATCCCACAGTCACTGACACCAATCTCCTCCTGTCTGATATAAACCAATCCCAGTCACTGACACCAATCTCCTCCTGTCTGATATAAACCAATCCCACACTCACTGACACCAATCTCCTCCTGTCTGATATAAACCAATCCCACACTCACTGACACCAATCTCCTCCTGTCTGATAGAAACTAATCCCAGTCACTGACACCAATCTCCTCCTGTCTGATATGAACCAATCCCACACTCACTGACACCAATCTCCTCCTGTCTGATAGAAACTAATCCCAGTCACTGACACCAATCTCCTCCTGTCTGATATAAACCAATCCCAGTCACTGACACCAATCTCCTCCTGTCTGATATAAACCAATCCCACACTCACTGACACCAATCTCCTCCTGTCTGATATAAACCAATCCCACACTCACTGACACCAATCCCCTCCTGTCTGATATAAACCAATCCCACAGTCACTGACACCAATCTCCTCCTGTCTGATATAAACCAATCCCAGTCACTGACACCAATCTCCTCCTGTCTGATATAAACCAATCCCAGTCACTGACACCAATCTCCTCCTGTCTGATATAAACCAATCCCAGTCACTGACACCAATCTCCTCCTGTCTGATAAAAACCAATCCCAGTCACTGACACCAATCTCCTCCTGTCTGATATAAACCAATCCCACAGCCCAAGATAGATTAAATTCAGCCCGTTATTTGGGTCAGACTTGTCTCCATTCCCGTGCCGAGGGGAATACTGTACCAGACGGGAGGGGCAACATTTGGGGACTCTCCATTCTCCACCAATCCCCATTCTCCACCTGGGCCCTTTCTTTCTGGTGGATAATGGGGGTCCCACTGTGTGTAATGTGCAAGTGAGCAAGGATTGGTCAGCACTTTATAATTGGAGATTTTAACCAGTTTGAGTTGCAGCAAATTAACTTGGGACTGCTGTAGAAAGTAAACCATTTTGTTGCAAAATGACCCGGTCGAGTCGCTGAATGAAGGGGAAAGGTCACAGACAGCGGTTCTTAAAGGGACACTGCAACCCCGACAAGTCATCGTCTCAACAACATTTCAGGGGTTAACAACATCTGTGGAGGAAAACTGGTCCAATGAGGTCTCTCTCCTGTCACACCTCCCGTCTCACACTTTGGGTCTTGATGGCCCTCGAATTTCAGACACAACAAACTGGAACTGAAAGGGATAAGGGACCAAGGAATCAAAGGCTACAAACAGAGGGAGAGACTTGACCAACGGAGAACTAATGGGGGCAGAAGAAAACACCAACTGCGATCGAGCAGTCAGCAAAATCAACAATGACGGAAAAGGACAACACATCAGATCGCTCCCAATGTTGATCTGAAATCTCCTTTCAGTCGCCACCTTGGGCTCTCACTGAGTTGAGGACTTAGTGCCGGAAATAAAAATTTACAAGGAAAAGCCTTAAAACCTCTCGGTGACAGCGGCCGTCCCTGTGTTTTCTGTCGCACCCCAGAGAGAGGGGTCAGAATCCCTGGGCTTGAGGAATTGCGAGACTTCGCCCAGCGAGCACCCGTGTGTCAGCAGTTCACAAGCACAACTGGCGGCTTGTTGACACATTCGCAGGACTGGTGTCTCTCAGAGTTAACAAGGAGTGGGTGAGAGACAGAGAGAGAGAGAGAGACAGAGAGAGAGAGAGACAGACAGAGAGAGAGAGACAGAGACAGACAGAGAGAGAGACAGAGACAGACAGACATGGAGACAGACAGAGAGAGAGAGACAGAGAGAGAGACAGAGACAGACAGACATAGAGAGACAGACAGACAGAGAGAGAGACAGACAGACAGAGAGAGAGACAGACAGACAGAGAGAGACAGACAGAGAGAGACAGACAGAGAGAGAGACAGAGAGAGACAGACAGACAGACAGAGAGATAGAGAAAGAGAGACAGACAGACAGAGAAAGAGAGACAGACAGAGAGAGAGACACACAGAGAGAGAGAGAGAGAGAGTCAGACAGACAGAGAGAGAGACAGAGAGAGACAGACAGACAGAGAGACACAGACAGACAGACAGAGAGACAGACAGACAGACAGACAGAGAGAGAGACACCAGTCAGTGTTCGCTCAGATAGCAGGTTGCACTTTTTAAAATCTCTAATTAAAAAGCCCTGACAATTCCTACTGATTGGTGAACTGCGTGCTGCCCCATTTTGGAACTGGAGGCTTGTTAACGCATTCGCAAGATGGGCCATTCAAAGAATGCGCCTGGACTTGCTGCTTGAGAATCTTCCTTTTCCCCCTGTGCAGTAACGGCTGAGAATAGACAGTGATGGGAACAGATTGAAAGTCATTTGCTGTGATTCTTTTTTTGTGTCTAAAACCAAATAGGAAGGAAAACCATGAAATTTTTGAACATTTTTTAAGGTATTCAAGGCATTATTTATTTAACGACACACATTGCATGCACATATTTACTTACCTTACAGCACAGACAGGAGGCCACTCGGCCCATTGTGCCTGTGCCAGCTCTTTGAACCAGCCATCCAATTCGTCTCCTGCTCTTTCCCCAAAGCCCTTCAATTTTCTCCCCATCAAAAACAAGTGTCAGTGGGGGAGCATTTAGGGAACAGTGATCATATTATCATCAGGTTTAGAAAAGCTATGGAAAAGGACACGGACTACTCCAAAGTAAAAATACTCAATTGGAGGAGGGCCAATTTCAGTGGGATGAGAAGAGATCTGGCCCGGGTAAATTGGAATCAAAGATTGTCAGGCAAAACTGTAATTGAACAGTGGGCGGCCTTTAAGGAGGAGATGGTTCAGGTACAGTCCAGGTACATTCCCACGATGGGGAAAGGTAGGGCAACTAAAGCCAGGGCTCACTGGATGACAAAAGAGATAGAGAGTATGATGAAACAGAAAAAGGGGGCGTATGACAGATGTCAGGTTGATGATACAAGTGAGAACCAGGCTGAATATAGAAAGTTCGGAGGGGAGGTGAAAAGGGAAATAAGAGGGGCAAAGAGAGAGTATGAGAATAGACTGGTGGCCAAAATAAAAGGAAATCCAAAGGCATGTAAACAGTAAACAGGTAGTAAGAGCAGGGGTGGGGACGATTAGGGACCATAAAGGAGATCTACTCGCGGAGGCAGAGGGCACGGCCGAGTTACTAAATGAGTACTTGGCATCTGTCTTTACCAAGGAAGAAGATGCTGCCAGAGTCTCAGTAAAGGAAGATGTAGTTCAGGTACTGGATGGGCTAAAAATTGATAAAGAGGAGGTACTAGAAAGGCTGACTGTACTTAAAGTAGATAAGTCACCCGGTCCGGATGGGATGCATCCTAGGTTGCTGAGGGAAGTAAGGGTGGAAATTGCGGCAGTACTGGCCACAATCTTCCAATCATCCTTAGATATGGGAGTGGTGCAAGAGGACCGGAGAATTGCAAATGTTATACCCTTGTTCAAAAAGGGTGTAAGGATAAACCCAGCAAATACAGGCCAGTCAGTTTAACCTCGGCGGTGGGGAAAGTTTTAGAAACGATAATCCGGGACAGAATTAGCAGTCACTTGGACAAGTGTGGATTGATTAGGGAAAGCCAGCACGGATGTGTTAAAGGCAAATCATGTTTAACCAACTTGAAAGAGTTTTTTGATGAGGTAACAGAGAGGGTCGATGAGGGCAATGCGGTTGATGTGGTGTATATGGACTTTCAAATGGCGTTTGATAAAGTGCCGCATAATAGGCTTGTCATCAAGATTGCAGCCCATGGAATAAAGGGGGCAGTAGCAACATGGATACAGAATTGGCTAAGTAACAGGGAGCAGAGAGTAGTGGTGAACGGTTGTTTTTCGGACAGGAGGGAGGTTACAGTGGTGTTCCCCAGGGGTTGGTACTAGGACCACTGCTTTTCTTGATATATATTAATGACTTGGACTTGGATGTACAGGGCACAATTTCAACATTTGCAGATGATACAAAACTTGGAAGTTTAGTAAACAGTGAGGAGGATAGTGATAGACTTCAAGAGGATATAGACAGGCTGGTGGAATGGGCGGACACGTGGCAGATGAAATTTAACGCAGAAAAATGCAAAGTGATACATTTCGGTAGGATGAATGAGGAGAGGCAATATAAACTAGAGGGCACAATTCTAAAAAGGGTAAAGGAACAGAGAAATCTGGGGATTTATGTACACTAATCGTCGAAGGTGGCAGGGCAGGTTGAGAAAGCGGTTAAAAAAGCATACGGGATCCTGGGCTTTATAAATAGAGGCATAGAGACCAAAAGTATGGAAGTTATGATGAACCTTTATAAAACACTGGTTCAGCCACAGCTGAAGTATTGTGTCCAGTTCTGGGCACCGCACTTTAGGAAAGATGTGAAGGCCTTAGAGAGGGTGCAGAAGAGATTTACTGGAATGATTCCAGGGATGAGGGACTTTAGTTATGTGGATAGACTGGAGAAGCTGGGGTTGTTCTCCTTGGAACAGAGACGGTTGAGAGGAGATTTGATCGAGGTTTTCAAAATCATGAAGGGTCCAGACAGAGTAGATAGAGAGAAACTGTTCCCATTGGTGGAAGGGTCAAGAACCAGAGGACGTAGATTTAAGGTGATTGGCAAAAGAACCAAAGGTGACATGAGGAAAAACTTTTTTACGCAGCGAGTGGTTAGGATCTGGAATGCACTGCCCGAGGGGGTGGTGGAGGCAGATTCAATCATGGCCTTTAAAAGGGAACTGGATAAGTACTTGAAAGGAAAAAAATTGAGGGCAACGGGGATACGGCGGGGGAGTGGGACCAGCTGGATTGCTCTTGCAGGGAGCCGGCACAGACTCAATGGGCCGAATGGCCTCCTTCTGTGCCTATGATTCAAATATTTATCCTGTTCCCTTTATAAACTTACCATTGAATCTGCTTCCACCTCGCTTTCAGGCAGCGCATTCCAGATCATCACAACTCGCTGCGTAAAAATATTTCTCATCTCACCCACTAACTCTTATACCGATCACCTTAAATCTGTGTCCTCTGGTTACCGACCCTTCTGCCACTGGAAACAGTTTCTCCTTATTTACTCTATCAAAACTGTTCATGATTTTGAACATCTCCATCAAATTTCCTCTCAACCGTCTCTGCTCTGAGGAGAACAATCCCAGCTTCTCCAGTCTATCCAAGTAACTGAAGTCCCTCATCCCTGGTACCATTCTAGTAAATCTCCTCTGCACCCTCTCCAATGTGTTGACATCTTTCCTAAAGTCTGGTTCCCATATATGGGGTTCATTTCTAGAGGGATAGAATTGAAAAGCAGAGAAGTTATGTTGAACTTGTACAGAACCTTGGTTAGACCACACTTGGAGTATGGGGCACAGTTCTGGTCTCCATATTACAAAAAGGAAAATAGAGGCATTGGAGAAGGTGCAAAAAAGATTTACTTGGATGATACCAGAACTGAGAGGTTCTAATTATCAGGAAAGACTGAACAGGCTGGGGCTCCTTTCTCTAGAAAAGAGAAGGCTGAGGGGTGACCTGATGGAAGTCTTTAAGATAATGAAAGGGTTCGATAGGGTAGACGTGGAGAAGATGTTTCCCCCTGTGGGGGAGACAAAACTCAGGGTCATAAATATAAGATAGTCACCAATAAATCCCATAGGGAATTCAGGAGAAGCTTCTTCACCCAGAGAGTGGTGAGAATGTGGAACTCGCTCCCACAAGGAGTAGTTGAGGCGAATAGTGTGGATGCATTTAAGGGGAAACTTGGAGGGAGAAAGGGATAGAAGGATAAACACCGGCATGGACCAGGTGGGCCGAATGGCCTGTTTCTGTGCTGTACATTCTATGTAATATGTAACAGGAACAAATTTATTTATTTTCCATCTACCTGTAGTGGGAAGGAGAAACACTATTTGCTATCCAGGAACCAGGAAAAACACAGACCTCACAAACACGGACCTTACCGTCTCTCACAAACTCCTTTGCCAATTATTTCCGTGGAAATGTTCACTCCGACCCTCAAAGAGCATCACCTCACCGCAAGCAAAGTCGTGAGACCCGCCAGTCAGCAGAAACAAAGCCCCCCCAAACTGCCAGAATGATCATGGTTCAGTCCTGGATGTGGTTAACAGCAGAATCCAAACCAATGCAGTTACTCATGAACTCGCTGGTGTCTCAGCAGGGTGGACGACCGAGCAAACCCCTTCCCACACACAGAGCAGGTGAACAGCCTCTCCCCGGTGTGAACTTGCTGGTGTGTCAGCAGGTCGGATGACTGAATGAATCCCTTCCCGCAGACGGAGCAGGTGAACGGCCTCTCTCCAGTGTGAACACACTGGTGTGTCAGCAGGCTGGACGAACGCCTGAAAGTCCTCCCACAGTGAGAGCAGTTGAACGGCCTCTCCTCGGAGTGAACAGATTGGTGCATTAGTAGCTCCCACAAGGTTTTAAAACTCCCAGTGCAGTCAGAACATTTAAACGGTCTCTGATCAGTGTGGACTCGCTGGTGATTCTGCAGAACAGAGAACTGAGCGAACCCCTTCCCGCACACGGAGCAGGTGAACGGCCTCTCCCCGGTGTGAATGTGCTGGTGTGTCAGTCGGCTGGTTGAAGCAGTAAACCCCTTCCCACACACGGAGCAGGTGAACGGCCTCTCCCCGCTGTGACTGCGTCGATGAGTTTCCAGCTCAGACGGACGATTGAATCCCTTCCCACAGTCCCCACATTTCCACGGTTTCTCCATGGTCCGGGTGTCCTTGTGTCTCTCCAGGTTGGACGATCAGTTGAAGCCTCGTCCACACACAGAACACGTGGACGGTTTCTCCCCACTGTGAACGGTGCGATGTTTTTTCAGGCTGTCTAACTGGTTAAAGCTCTTTCCACACTCAGTGCACTGGAACACTCTCACTCGGGTGTGTGTGTCTCGGTGATTTTCCACTCACACTGATGTTTGATCTTTTCCCAGAGACACAACAAACAAACATTTCTCCTTCCACATTCAAAGGCCGATGATATTCAGGTCCTGATGAATCGAGTGACTCTCAGATCTTGACGTGAGGTTTGGTTTGAGTTTCCCGTCTGCAAATCCTCCCCTTCTAATACCCTGTAAAAGGAGTTTACAAAAGTCATCACTGTCAATACAGGATAGAAATTCAGAACAGACAATTCTAGTTTCAATCAAACATTCTTTCCCCTCTCGTTCCCCTCAGGCTGTAAATCCCCGTCCCACACTCTCTCCCTCCTCCCTCACTCTGCTGCACCTCATGTTCACTCTCCCGATTCTCACTGCTCTGCAGATCCACACTTACTGGTTCCTGTTCAGGACACAGACACCTGCGATTCCTCATGCAGGCTGCTCGGCCGAATATATATGGACTATGTTACTGGACTAAAAAATATGTACAGTACTATGTTGCTAGATTAAAACATATAATGCATGTACAGTACGCTCACTGGACTAAAAACATATAATGAAATAGTGCTGTACTTACTGGACGAAAATGTACGGACAGTCCCACATTAGATTGGTTATAATATATAACTGAAAATGTACAGACAGTCCCACATTAGACTGGTTATAATATATAACTGAAAATGTACAGACAGTCCCACATTAGACTGGTTATAATATATAACTGAAAATGTACAGACAGTCCCACATTAGATTGGTTATAATATATAACTGAAAATGTACGGACAGTCCCACATTAGACTGGTTATAATATATAACTGAAAATGTACGGACAGTCCCACATTAGATTGGTTATAATATGTAACTGAAAATGTACAGACAGTCCCACATTAGATTGGTTATAATATATAACTGAAAATGTACGGACAGTCCCACATTAGATTGGTTATAATATATAACTGAAAATGTACAGACAGTCCCACATTAGACTGGTTATAATATATAACTGAAAATGTACAGACAGTCCCACATTATTGGTCTAAATATAATGTACAGACAGTCCCACATTATTGGTCTAAATATAATGTACAGACAGTCCCACATTATTGGTCTAAATATAATGTACAGACAGTCCCACATTATTTGTCTAAATATAATGTACAGACAGTCCCACATTACTGGTCTAAATATAATGTACAGACAGTCCCACATTATTGGTCTAAATATAATGTACGGACAGTCCCACATTATTGGTCTAAATATAATGTACAGACAGTCCCACATTATTGGTCTAAATATAATGTACAGACAGTCCCACATTACTGGTCCAAATATAATGTACAGACAGTACCACATTATTGGTCTAAATATAATGTACGGACAGTCCCACATTACTGGTCGAAATATAATGTACAGACAGTCCCACATTATTGGTCTAAATATAATGTACGGACAGTCCCACATTATTGGTCTAAATATAATGTACAGACAGTCCCACATTATTGGTCTAAATATAATGTACAGACAGTCCCACATTACTGGTCTAAATATAATGTACGGACAGTCCCACATTATTGGTCTAAATATAATGTACAGACAGTCCCACATTATTGGTCTAAATATAATGTACAGACAGTCCCACATTATTGGTCTGAATATAATGTACAGACAGTCCCACATTATTGGTCTAAATATAATGTACAGACAGTCCCACATTACTGGTCTAAATATAATGTACAGACAGTCCCACATTATTGGTCTAAATATAATGTACAGACAGTCCCACATTACTGGTCTAAATATAATGTACAGACAGTCCCACATTACTGGTCTAAATATAATGTACAGACAGTCCCACATTATTGGTCTAAATATAATGTACAGACAGTCCCACATTACTGGTCTAAATATAATGTACAGACAGTCCCACATTACTGGTCTAAATATAATGTACAGACAGTCCCACATTATTGGTCTAAATATAATGTACAGACAGTCCCACATTACTGGTCTAAATATATAATGTATGTACAGTACTATATTATTGGTTTAAATATATACGTACAGTACTATATTTCTGGTTAAAAATATATGTACAGTATGATATTACTGGACTAGTATAATGTATGTACAGTACTATATGTTTTAACCAGTAATAATGTACAGTACTATGTTACTGGTCAAAATGTATAATGTACAGTACTATATTACTGGACTAAAGATACATAATGTATGTACAGTACTATATTACTGGGCCAAAATAGTGTATGTACAGTACTATATAATGAGACGAATATAATGTAAGTATAACATATTACGAGATGTACGATGTCTGTATTACTAGCCGATACAGAACATATGCACTACATCACTAGCCTATTGACACTGTATGGACTGTATCACCATCCAATAGACACTGTATGTACTATATCACCATCATATAGACACTGTATGGACTATATCACCATCCTATAGACACTGTGTGGATTATTATCACCATCCTATAGACACTGTATGGACTATATCACCATCCTATAGACACTGTATGGATTATTATCACCATCCTATAGACACTGTATGGACTATATCACCATCCTATAGACACTGTATGGATTATTATCACCATCCTATAGACACTGTATGGACTATATCACCATCCTATAGACACTGTATGGACTATATCACCATCATATAGACACTGTATGGACTATATCACCATCCTATAGACACTGTATGGATTATTATCTCCATCCTATAGACACTGTATGGACTATATCACCATCCTATAGACACTGTATGGACAATATCACCATCCTATAGACACTGTATGGATTATTATCACCATCCTATAGACACCGTGTGGACCATTATCACCATCCTATAGACACTGTATGGACTATATCACCATCCTATAGACACTGTATGGACTATATCACTAGCCTATAGACACTGTATGGACTATTATCACCATCCTATAGACACTGTATGGATTATATCACCATCCTATAGACACTGTATGGACTATTATCACCATCCTATAGACACCGTGTGGATTATTATCACCATCCCATAGACACTGTATGGATTATTATCACCATCCTATAGACACTGTATGGATTATTATCACCATCCTATAGACATTGTATGGATTATTATCACCATCCTATAGACACTGTATGGATTATATCACCATCCTATAGACACTGTATGGATTATTATCACCATCCTATAGACATTGTATGGATTATTATCACCATCCTATAGACACCGTGTGGATTATTATCACCATCCGATAGATATTGTATGGATTATTATCACCATCCTATAGACACCGTGTGGATTATTATCACCATCCTATAGACATTGTATGGATTATTATCACCATCCTATAGACACCGTGTGGATTATTATCACCATCCTATAGACACTGTATGGATTATTATCACCATCCTATAGACACTGTATGGATTATTATCACCATCCTATAGACACTGTATGGATTATATCACCATCCTATAGACATTGTATGGACTATTATCACCATCCTATAGACACTGTATGGATTATTATCACCATCCCATAGACACTGTATGGACTATTATCACCATCCTATAGACACTGTATGGATTATTATCACCATCCTATAGACACTGCATGGATTATTATCACCATCCTATAGACACTGTATGGATTATATCACCATCCTATAGACATTGTATGGACTATTATCACCATCCTATAGACACTGTATGGATTATATCACCATCCTATAGACACGGTATGGACTATTATCACCATCCTATAGACACTGTATGGATTATTATCACCATCCTATAGACACTGTATGGATTATTATCACCATCCTATAGACACTGTATGGACTATATCACCATCCTATCGACATTGTATGGACTATTATCACCATCCTATAGACACTGTATGGATTATATCACCATCCTATAGACACTGTATAGATTATTATCACCATCCTATAGACACTGTATGGATTATTATCACCATCCTATAGACATTGTATGGATTATTATCACCATCCTATAGACACTGTATGGATTATTATCACCATCCTATAGACACTGTATGGATTATTATCACCATCCTATAGACACTGTATGGACTATATCACCATCCTATAGACACTGTATGGATTATTATCTCCATCCTATAGACACTGTATGGACTATATCACCATCCTATAGACACTGTATGGACTATATCACCATCCTATAGACACTGCATGGATTGTTATCACCATCCTATAGACACCGTGTGGACTATTATCACCATCCTATAGACACTGTATGGACTATATCACCATCCTATAGACACTGTATGGACTATATCACTAGCCTATAGACACTGTATGGACTATTATCACCATCCTATAGACACTGTATGGACTATATCACCATCCTATCGACATTGTATGGACTATTATCACCATCCTATAGACACTGTAT
Source organism: Heptranchias perlo (assembly GCF_035084215.1). Lineage (NCBI taxonomy): Eukaryota > Metazoa > Chordata > Chondrichthyes > Hexanchiformes > Hexanchidae > Heptranchias > Heptranchias perlo. The sequence goes on along the minus strand of NW_027138580.1, from coordinate 545,171 downwards.
GGATTATATCACCATCCTATAGACACTGTATAGATTATTATCACCATCCTATAGACACTGTATGGATTATTATCACCATCCTATAGACATTGTATGGATTATTATCACCATCCTATAGACACTGTATGGATTATTATCACCATCCTATAGACACTGTATGGATTATTATCACCATCCTATAGACACTGTATGGACTATATCACCATCCTATAGACACTGTATGGATTATTATCTCCATCCTATAGACACTGTATGGACTATATCACCATCCTATAGACACTGTATGGACTATATCACCATCCTATAGACACTGTATGGATTATTATCACCATCCTATAGACACCGTGTGGACTATTATCACCATTCTATAGACACTGTATGGACTATATCACCATCCTATAGACACTGTATGAACTATATCACTAGCCTATAGACACTGTATGGACTATTATCACCATCCTACAGACACTGTATGGATTATATCACCATCCTATAGACACGGTATGGACTATTATCACCATCCTATAGACACTGTATGGATTATTATCACCATCCTATAGACACTGTATGGATTATTATCACCATCCTATCGACATTGTATGGACTATTATCACCATCCTATAGACATTGTATGGATTATATCACCATCCTATAGACACTGTATAGATTATTATCACCATCCTATAGACACTGTATGGATTATTATCACCATCCTATAGACACTGTATGGATTATTATCACCATCCTATAGACACTGTATGGACTATATCACCATCCTATAGACACTGTGTGGATTATTGTCTCCATCCTATAGACACTGTATGGACTATATCACCATCCTATAGACACTGTATGGACTATATCACCATCCTATAGACACTGTATGGATTATTATCACCATCCTATAGACACCGTGTGGACTATTATCACCATCCTATAGACACTGTATGGACTATATCACCATCCTATAGACACTGTATGGACTATATCACTAGCCTATAGACACTGTATGGACTATTATCACCATCCTATAGACACTGTATGGATTATATCACCATCCTATAGACACTGTATGGACTATTATCACCATCCTATAGACACCGTGTGGATTATTATCACCATCCTATAGACACTGTATGGATTATTATCACCATCCTATAGACACTGTATGGATTATTATCACCATCCTATAGACATTGTATGGATTATTATCACCATCCTATAGACACTGTATGGATTATATCACCATCCTATAGACACTGTATGGATTATTATCACCATCCTATAGACATTGTATGGATTATTATCACCATCCTATAGACACCGTGTGGATTATTATCACCATCCTATAGACATTGTATGGATTATTATCACCATCCTATAGACACCGTGTGGATTATTATCACCATCCTATAGACATTGTATGGATTATTATCACCATCCTATAGACACCGTGTGGATTATTATCACCATCCGAAAGACACTGTATGGATTATTATCACCATCCTATAGACACTGTATGGATTATTATCACCATCCTATAGACACTGTATGGATTATATCACCATCCTATAGACATTGTATGGACTATTATCACCATCCTATAGACACTGTATGGATTATTATCACCATCCCATAGACACTGTATGGACTATTATCACCATCCTATGGACACTGTATGGATTATTATCACCATCCTATAGACACTGCATGGATTATTATCACCATCCTATAGACACTGTATGGATTATATCACCATCCTATAGACATTGTATGGACTATTATCACCATCCTATAGACACTGTATGGATTATATCACCATCCTATAGACACGGTATGGACTATTATCACCATCCTATAGACACTGTATGGATTATTATCACCATCCTATAGACACTGTATGGATTATTATCTCCATCCTATAGACACTGTATGGACTATATCACCATCCTATCGACATTGTATGGACTATTATCACCATCCCATAGACACTGTATGGATTATTATCACCATCCTATAGACATTGTATGGATTATTATCACCATCCTATAGACACTGTATGGATTATTATCACCATCCTATAGACATTGTATGGATTATTATCACCATCCTATAGACACTGTATGGATTATTATCACCATCCTATAGACACTGTATGGATTATTATCACCATCCTATAGACACTGTATGGACTATATCACCATCCTATAGACACTGTATGGATTATTGTCTCCATCCTATAGACACTGTATGGACTATATCACCATCCTATAGACACTGTATGGACTATATCACCATCCTATAGACACTGTATGGATTATTATCACCATCCTATAGACACCGTGTGGACTATTATCACCATCCTATAGAGACTGTATGGACTATATCACCATCCTATAGACACTGTATGGACTATATCACTAGCCTATAGACACTGTATGGACTATTATCACCATCCTATAGACACTGTATGGATTATATCACCATCCTATAGACACTGTATGGACTATTATCACCATCCTATAGACACCGTGTGGATTATTATCACCATCCTATAGACACTGTATGGATTATTATCACCATCCTATAGACACTGTATGGATTATTATCACCATCCTATAGACATTGTATGGATTATTATCACCATCCTATAGACACTGTATGGATTATATCACCATCCTATAGACACTGTATGGATTATTATCACCATCCTATAGACATTGTATGGATTATTATCACCATCCTATAGACACCGTGTGGATTATTATCACCATCCTATAGACATTGTATGGATTATTATCACCATCCTATAGACACCGTGTGGATTATTATCACCATCCTATAGACATTGTATGGATTATTATCACCATCCTATAGACACCGTGTGGATTATTATCACCATCCTATAGACACTGTATGGATTATTATCACCATCCTATAGACACTGTATGGATTATTATCACCATCCTATAGACACTGTATGGATTATATCACCATCCTATAGACATTGTATGGACTATTATCACCATCCTATAGACACTGTATGGATTATTATCACCATCCCATAGACACTGTATGGACTATTATCACCATCCTATAGACACTGTATGGATTATTATCACCATCCTATAGACACTGCATGGATTATTATCACCATCCTATAGACACTGTATGGATTATATCACCATCCTATAGACATTGTATGGACTATTATCACCATCCTATAGACACTGTATGGATTATATCACCATCCTATAGACACGGTATGGGCTATTATCACCATCCTATAGACACTGTATGGATTATTATCACCATCCTATAGACACTGTATGGATTATTATCTCCATCCTATAGACACTGTATGGACTATATCACCATCCTATCGACATTGTATGGACTATTATCACCATCCTATAGACACTGTATGGATTATATCACCATCCTATAGACACTGTATAGATTATTATCACCATCCTATAGACACTGTATGGATTATTATCACCATCCTATCGACATTGTATGGATTATTATCACCATCCTATAGACACTGTATGGATTATTATCACCATCCTATAGACACTGTATGGATTATTATCACCATCCTATAGACACTGTATGGATTATTATCACCATCCTATAGACATTGTATGGATTATTATCACCATCCAATCGACACTGTATGGACTATATCACCATCCTATAGACACTGTATGGATTATTATCACCATCCTATAGACACTGTATGGATTATTATCACCATCCTATAGACACTGTATGGATTATATCACCATCCTATAGACATTGTATGGATTATTATCACCATCCTATAGACACTGTATGGATTATATCACCATCCTATAGACACTGTATGGACTATTATCACCATCCTATAGACACTGTATGGATTATTATCACCATCCTATAGACACTGTATGGACTATATCACCATCCTATCGACATTGTATGGACTATTATCACCATCCTATAGACACTGTACGGACTATTATCACCATCCTATAGACACTGTATGGATTATTATCACCATCCTATAGACACTGTATGGATTATTATCTCCATCCTATAGACACTGTATGGACTATATCACCATCCTATCGACATTGTATGGACTATTATCACCATCCTATAGACACTGTATGGATTATATCACCATCCTATAGACACTGTATAGATTATTATCACCATCCTATAGACACTGTATGGATTATTATCACCATCCTATAGACATTGTATGGATTATTATCACCATCCTATAGACACTGTATGGATTATTATCACCATCCTATAGACACTGTATGGATTATTATCACCATCCTATAGACACTGTATGGATTATTATCACCATCCTATAGACATTGTATGGATTATTATCACCATCCAATCGACACTGTATGGACTATATCACCATCCTATAGACACTGTATGGATTATTATCACCATCCTATAGACACTGTATGGATTATTATCACCATCCTATAGACACTGTATGGATTATATCACCATCCTATAGACATTGTATGGATTATTATCACCATCCTATAGACACTGTATGGATTATATCACCATCCCATAGACACTGTATGGACTATTATCACCATCCTATAGACACTGTATGGATTATTATCACCATCCTATAGACACTGTATGGACTATATCACCATCCTATCGACATTGTATGGACTATTATCACCATCCTATAGACACTGTATGGATTATATCACCATCCTATAGACACTGTATGGATTATTATCACCATCCTATAGACACTGTGTGGATTATTATCACCATCCTATAAACACTGTATGGACTATATCACCATCCTATAGACACTGTACGGACTATTATCACCATCCTATAGACACTGTATGGACTATTATCACCATCCTCTAGACACTGTATGGACTATATCACCATCCTATAGACACTGTATGGACTATATCACCATCCTATAGACACTGTATGGACTATATCACCATCCTATAGACACTGTATGGACTATTATCACCATCCTATAGACACTGTATGGACTATATCACCATCCTATCGACACTGTATGGACTATTATCATCATCCTGTAGACACTGTATGGACTATATCACCATCCTATAGACACTGTATGGATTATTATCACCACCCTATAGACACTGTATGGATTATTAACACCATCCTATAGACACTGTATGGATTATTATCACCATCCTATAGACGCTGTATGGATTATTATCACCACCCTATAGACACTGTATGGATTATTATCACCACCCTATAGACACTGTATGGACTATATCACCATCCTATAGACACTGTATGGATTATTATCTCTCTTCCTCCAGTAATGGATTTATTTTAAATTCCACAAGCTTTCGGAGGCTTCCTCCTTCCTCAGGTGAACGGTATGGAAATGACATTTTCGAATCCTTTGCATTTGAAAATCACGGAACAAAGCCTGGTGATTGCTGCCCGTTGCCAAGGCAATCACAGTGAGCAGACAGAAAGGTGTCACCTAAAAGGCCACCGAATATACAAACCCCCCCAAAAAAAAGAGAGAGAGAAGGAAGACAGTCAATGACCCGTTATATTAAAAACAGATAACATTTGTTCGCTGGTGGGGTTACGTGTAGTGTGACATGAACCCAAGATCCCGGTTGAGGCCGTCCTCATGGGTGCGGAACTTGGCTATCAATTTCTGCTCGACGATTTTGCGTTGTCGTGTGTCTCGAAGGCCGCCTTGGAGTATGCTTACCCGAAGATACACAAAGCCAACACACCCGGACGTCCTATCGTATCAGGCAACAGAACCCTGTGTGAGAACCTCTCTGGATACTTCGAGGGCATCCTGAAACCCATCGTGCAGGGAACCCCCAGCTTCTATCGCGACACTACAGACTTTTTACAAAAACTCAGTACCCACGGACCTGTTGAACCAGGAACACTTCTCACCACGATGGACGTCTCGGCACTCTACACCAGTATCCCCCACGATGACGGCATCGCTGCGACAGCATCAATACTCAACACCAACAACAGCCAATCTCCAGACGCCATCCTACAACTCATCCGCTTCGTCCTGGATCACAATGTCTTCACCTTCAATAACCAGTTCTTTACCCAAACACACGGAACAGCCATGGGGACCAAATGCGCACCCCAATACGCCAACATTTTCATGCACAAGTTCGAGCAGGACTTCTTCACTGCACAGGACCTCCAACCAACACTATCCACCAGATACATCGACGACATTTTCTTTCCATGGACCCACGGCGAGGAATCACTAAAGAGACTACACGATAACATCAACAAGTTCCATCCCACCATCAAGCTCACCATGGACTACTCCTCAGAATCAGTTTCTTTCTTGGACACACGAATCTCCATCAAAGACGGGCACCTCAGCACCTCACTCTACCGCAAGCCCACGGACAACCTCACGATGCTCCACTTTTCCAGCTTCCACCCTAACCACGTCAAAGAGGCCATCCCCTTTGGACAGGCCCTGCGAATGCACAGGGTCTGCTCAGACGAGGAGGAACGCGATGGACACCTACAGACGCTGAAAGACGCCCTAGTAAGAACGGGATATGACGCTCGACTCATCGATCGACAGTTCCGACGGGCCACAGCGAAAAATCGCGTAGACCTCCTCAGAAGACTAACACGGGACGCAACCAACAGAGTACCCTTCGTTGTCCAGTACTTCCCCGGAGCGGAGAAACTACGCCATGTTCTCCGCAGCCTTCAACATGTCATCAATGATGACGAACACCTCGCTATGGCCATCCCCACACCTCCACGACTCGCCTTTAAACAGCCACCCAACCTCAAACAAACCATCGTTCGCAGCAAATTACCCAGCTTTCAGGAGAACAGCGTCCACGACACCACACAACCCTGCCACGGTAACCTCTGCAAGACATGCCAGATCATCGACACAGATACCACCATCACACGAGAGGACACCACCCACCAGGTGCACGGTTCATACTCCTGTGACTCGGCCAACGTTGTCTACCTCATACGTTGCAGGAAAGGATGCCCCGGAGCATGGTGCATTGGCGAGACCATGCAGACGCTGCCACAACGGATGAACGGACACCGCGCAACAATCGCCAAACAGGAGGGTTCCCTCCCAGTCGGGGAACACTTCAGCAGTCATGGACATTCAGCCACCGACCTTCGGGTAAGCGTTCTCCAAGGCGGCCTTCGAGACACACGACAACGCAAAATCGTCGAGCAGAAATTGATAGCCAAGTTCCGCACCCATGAGGACGGCCTCAACCGGGATCTTGGGTTCATGTCACACTACACGTTACCCCACCAGCGAACAAATGTTATCTGTTTTTAATATAACGGGTCATTGACTGTCTTCCTTCTCTCTCTTTTTTTGGGGGGGTTTGTATATTCGGTGGCCTTTTAGGTGACACCTTTCTGTCTGCTCACTGTGATTGCCTTGGCAACGGGCAGTCATCACCAGGCTTTGTTCTGTGATTTTCAAATGCGAAGGATTCGAAAATGTCATTTCCACACCGTTCACCTGAGGAAGGAGGAAGCCTCCGAAAACTTGTGGGATTTAAAATAAATTTGTTGGACTATAACTTGGTGTAAAATTGTTTCCAATTGTCAACCCCAGTCCATCACCGGCATCTCCACATCCAGTAATGGAGACCTGCTGCTCCTCCTCGGCTTCACTCCCTGGAAATCACAATTTGAAGCGAACAGACGGGGAAAGAAGCGATGATCGGCCCGGGGACAGAGCGGGGGAGGGGGGAGGACCCCGGGCCCGCGGGTGAAGCTGGAAGCGGGGCCGCTCATTGAAGGGAATCAGAGGGGCGACAAAGACCAGGCGACGGCCCTCACTCCGGATCAGACAACACCGGGAGGTCAAAGGCCGCAGGTCGACCCCGCCAGGGGGGAGGGGGGAGGGGCTCAACCCCGCGCGCTGATTGGTTGGAGGACCGCCGAGTCCTCCAGGACCCGCCCCGCGCTTCCCATTGGCCCGGGAGCGCGCGATTGCGTCACGGAGGGGGCGGAGCAACAAACGGCGGGCGGTGAAAGAGAAGAGGAAAAGGGATCGGTTGCCATGGAGATTCTGAACAGGCCTCGGATTGAGGGAGACCCTCGACAGGCCTCGGATTGAGGGAGACCCTCGACAGGCCTCGGATTGAGGGAGATCCTCGACAGGCCTCGGATTGAGGGAGATCCTCGACAGGCCTCGGATTGAGGGAGATCCTCGACAGGCCTCGGATTGAGGGAGATCCTCGACAGGCCTCGGATTGAGGGAGATCCTCGACAGGCCTCGGATTGAGGGAGATCCTCGACAGGCCTCGGATTGAGGGAGATCCTCGACAGGCCTCGGATTGAGGGAGATCCTCGACAGGCCTCGGATTGAGGGAGATCCTCGACAGGCCTCGGATTGAGGGAGACCCTCGACAGGCCTCGGATTGAGGGAGATCCTCGACAGGCCTCGGATTGAGGGAGATCCTCGACAGGCCTCGGATTCCCAACAGTTCACCCGGGGAGGGGGCACGGGGATCCCCTCGACAGTTCACCCGGGGGGAGAGGGAGTGAGGTGGAGGGGTGGGGAGCTCCTCTCTGCAGACAAAGAAGACAGAGATATTTCCAATGTAATCAGAGAGTAAACAGTGAGCAGGGTATTATTATATATTAGTCTAGTAATACAGTACTGTACACATTATATATTAGTCTAGTAATACAGTACTGTACACATTATATATTAGTCTAGTAATACAGTACTGTACACATTATATATTAGTCTAGTAATACAGTACTGTACACATTATATATTAGTCTAGTAATACAGTACTGTACACATTATATATTAGTCTAGTAATACAGTACTGTACACATTATATATTAGTCTAGTAATACAGTACTGTACACATATTATTAGTCTAGTAATACAGTACTGTACACATTATATATTAGTCTAGTAATACAGTACTGTACACATTATATATTAGTCTAGTAATACAGTACTGTACACATATTATTAGTCTAGTAATACAGTACTGTACACATTATATATTAGTCTAGTAATACAGTGCTGTACACATTATATATTAGTCTAGTAATACAGTACTGTACACATTATATATTAGTCTAGTAATACAGTACTGTACACATATATTAGTCTAGTAATACAGTACTGTACACATTATATATCAGTCTAGTAATACAGTACTGTACACATTATATATTATTAGTCTAGTAATAGTGCTGTACACTATATTATTAGTCTAGTAATACAGTACTGTACACATTAGATATTAGTCTAGAAATACAGTACTGTACACATTATTAATCTAGCAATACAGTACTGTACACATTAATCTAGTAATACAGTACTGTGCACATAAGATATCAGTCTAGTAATACAGTACTGTACACATTATATATTATTAGTCTAGTAATACAGTACTGTCCACATTATATATTATTAGTCTAGTAATAGTGCTGTACACATTATATATCAGTCTAGTAATACAGTACTGTACACATTATATATTATTAGTCTAGGAATACAGTGCTGTACACATTATATGTTATTAGTCTAGTCATAGTGCTGTACACATTATATATTATTAGTCTAGTAATACAGTACTGTACACATTTTCTATTATTAGTCTAGTAATACAGTACTGTACACATTAGATCAGTCTAGTAGTACAGTACTGTACACATATTATTAGTCTAGTAATACAGTACTGTACACATTATATATTAGTCTAGTAATACAGTGCTGTGCACATTACTTATTAGTCTAGTAATACAGTACTGTACACATTATATATTATTAGTCTAGTAATACAGTACTGTACACATTAGATATTAGTCTAGAAATACAGTACTGTACACATTATTAATCTAGCAATACAGTACTGTACACATTAATCTAGTAATACAGTACTGTGCACATAAGATATCAGTCTAGTAATACAGTACTGTACACATTATATATTATTAGTCTAGTAATAGTGCTGTAAACATTATATATTATTAGTCTAGTAATACAGTACTGTATACATTATATATTATTAGTCTAGTAATACAGTACTGTGCATATTATTAGTCTAGTAATACAGTGCTGTACACATATATTAGTCCAGTAATACAGTACTTACACATTTACCTGACGAAGGAGGAAGCCTCCGAAAGCTTGTAGATTTCAAATAAAAATTGTTGGACTATAACTTGGTGTTGTAAAATTGTTTACATTATATATTATTAGTCTAGTAATAGTGCTGTACACATATATTAGTCTAGTAATACAGTACTTACGCATTATATATTATTAGTCTAGTAATAGTGCTGTACACATTATATATCAGTCTAGTAATACAGTACTGTACACATTATATATTATTCGTCTTGTAATACAGTGCTGTACACATTATATATTAGTCTAGTAATACAGTATTGTACACATTAGTCTAGTAATAGTACTGTACAGTTTATTTATTCGTCTAGTAATACAGTACTGTACACATTATATGTTATTAGTCTAGTAATAGTGCTGTACACATTATATATTATTAGTCTAGTAATACAGTACTGTACACATTATATGTTATTAGTCTAGTAATAGTACTGTACACATTATATATTATTAGTCTAGTAATACAGTGCTGTACACATATTTTAGTCTAGTAATACAGTACTGTACACATTATATATCATTAGTCTAGTAATAGTGCTGTGCACATTATATATTAGTCTAGTAATGCAGTACTGTACACATTATATGTTATTAGTCTAGTCATAGTGTTGTACACATTATATATTATTAGTCTAGTAATACAGTACTGTACACATTATATATTATTAATCTAGTAATACAGTACTGTACACATTAAATATTATTAGTCTAGTAATACAGTACTGTACACATTATATATTAGTCTAGTAATACAGTGCTGTACACACTATATATTATTAGTCTAGTCATACAGTACTGTACACATTATATATTATTGGTCTAGTAATACAGTGCTGTACACATTATATATTAGTCTCGTAATACAGTACTGTACACATTATATATTAGTCTAGTAATACAGTACTGTACACATTTTATATTATTAGTCTCGTAATACAGTACTGTACACATTAGTCCAGTAATACAGTACTGTATGCATTAGTCTAGTAATACAGTACTGTACAGATTATTTATTCGTCGATTAATACAGTACTGTACACATTATATATTAGTCTAGTTATACAGTGCTGTACACACATTATTAGTCTGGTAATACAGTACTGTACACATTATATGTTATTAGTCTAGTAATACAGTACTGTACACATTATATATTATTAGTTGAGTGATACAGTACTGTACACATTATATATTAGTCTAGTAATACAGTACTGTACACATTATATATTATTAGTCTAGTAATACAGTGCTGTACACATTATATATTAGTCTAGTAATACAGTACTGTACACATTCTATATTATTAGTCTAGTAATACAGTGCTGTACACATTATATATTAGTCGAGTCATACAGTACTGTACACATTATATATTAGTCTAGTAATACAGTACTGTACACATTATATATTAGTCTAGTAATACAGTACTGTACACATTATATTAGTCTAGTAATAGAGTACTGTACACATTATATATTGGTCTAGTAATACAGTACTGTACACATTATATATTATTAGTCTCGTAATACAGTACTGTACACATATTAGTCCAGTAATACAGTACTGTATGCATTAGTCTAGTAATACAGTACTGTACAGATTATTTATTCGTCGATTAATACAGTACTGTACACATTATATATTAGTCTAGTAACACAGTGCTGTACACACATTATTAGTCTCGTAATACAGTACTGTACACATTATATATTATTAGTCTAGTAATACAGTACTGTACACATTATGTATTATTAGTCTAGTAATACAGTGCTGTACACATTATGTATTATTAGTCTCGTAATACAGTACTGTACACATTATATTCGTCCAGTAATACAGTACTGTATGCATTAGTCTGGTAATACAGTACTGTACACATTATATGTTATTAGTCTAGTAATACAGTACTGTACACATTATATATTATTAGTTGAGTGATACAGTACTGTACACATTATATATTAGTCTAGTAATACAGTGCTGTACACATTATATATCAGTCTAGTAATACAGTGCTGTACACATTATATATTATCAGTCTAGTAATACAGTACTGTACACATTATATATTAGTCTAGTAATACAGTACTGTACACATATTATTAGTCTAGTAATACAGTACTGTACACATTATATATTATTAGTCTAGTAATAGTGCTGTACACATTATATATTAGTCGAGTGATACAGTACTGTACACATTATATATTAGTCTAGTAATACAGTACTGTACACATTATATATTAGTCTAGTAATACAGTGCTGTACACATTATATATCAGTCTAGTAATACATAGAATCATAGAAGTTACAACATGGAAACAGGCCCTTCGGCCCAACATGTCCATGTCGCCCAGTTTATACGACTAAGCTAGTCCCAATTGCCTGCACTTGGCCCATATCCCTCTATACCCATCTTACCCATGTAACTGTCCAAATGCTTTTTAAAAGACAAAATTGTACCCGCCTCTACTACTGCCTCTGGCAGCTCTTTCCAGACACTCACCACCCTTTGAGTGAAAAAATTGCCCCTCTGGACCCTTTTGTATCTCTCCCCTCTCACCTTAAATCTATGCCCCCTCGTTATAGACTCCCCTACCTTTGGGAAAAGATTTTGACTATCTACCTTATCTATGCCCCTCATTATTTTATAGACTTCTATAAGATCACCCCTTAACCTCCTACTCTCCAGGGAAAAAAGTCCCAGTCTGTCTAACCTCTCCCTATAAGTCAAACCATCAAGTCCCGGTAGCATCCTAGTAAATCTTTTTTGCACTCTTTCTAGTTTAATAATATCCTTTCTATAATAGGGTGACCAGAACTGTACACAGTACTCCAAGTGTGGCCTCACCAATGCCCTGTACAACTTCAACAAGACATCCCAACTCCTGCATTCAATGTTCTGACCAATGAAACCAAGCATGCCGAATGCCTTCTTCACCACTCTATCCACCTGTGACTCCACTTTCAAGCAGCTATGAACCTGTACTCCTAGATCTCTTTGTTCTATAACTCTCCCCAACGCCCTACCATTAACGGAGTAGGTCCTGGCCCGATTCGATCTACCAAAATGCATCACCTCACATTTATCTAAATTAAACTCCATCTGCCATTCATCGGCCCAGTGGCCCAATTTATCAAGATCCCGTTGCAATCCTAGATAACCTTCTTCACTGTCCACAATGCCACCAATCTTGGTGTCATCTGCAAACTTACTAACCATGCCTCCTAAATTCTCATCCAAATCATTAATATAAATAACAAATAACAGCGGACCCAGCACCGATCCCTGAGGCACACCGCTGGACACAGGCATCCAGTTTGAAAAACAACCCTCTACAACCACCCTCTGTCTTCTGTCGTCAAGCCAATTTTGTATCCAATTAGCTACCTCACCTTGGATCCCATGAGATTTAACCTTATGTAACAACCTACCATGCGGCACCTTGTCAAAGGCTTTGCTGAAGTCCATGTAGACCACGTCTACTGCACAGCCCTCATCTATCTTCTTGGTTACCCCTTCAAAAAACTCAATCAAATTCGTGAGACATGATTTTCCTCTCACAAAACCATGCTGACTGTTCCTAATTAGTCCCTGCCTCTCCAAATGCCTGTAGATCCTGTCCCTCAGAATACCCTCGAACAACTTACCCACTACAGATGTCAGGCTCACCGGTCTGTAGTTCCCAGGCTTTTCCCTGCCGCCCTTCTTAAACAAAGGCACAACATTTGCTACCCTCCAATCTTCAGGCACCTCACCTGTAGTGGTGGATGATTCAAATATCTCTGCTAGGGGACCCGCAATTTCCTCCCTAACCTCCCATAACGTCCTGGGATACATTTCATCAGGTCCCGGAGATTTATCTACCTTGATGAGCGTTCAGACTTCCAGCACCTCCCTCTCTGTAATATGTACACTCCTCAAGACATCACTATTTATTTCCCCAAGTTCCCTAACATCCATGCCTTTCTCAACCGTAAATACCGATGTGAAATATTCATTCAGGATCTCACCCATCCCTTGTGGTTCCACACATAGATGACCTTGTTGATCCTTAAGAGGCCCTACTCTCTCCCTAGTTACTCTTTTGCCCTTTATGTATTTGTAGAAGCTCTTTGGATTCTGTGCTGTACACATTATATATTATCAGTCTAGTAATACAGTACTGTACGCATTATATATTATTAGTCTAGTAATACTGTGCTGCACACATTATATATTATCAGTCTAGTAATACAGTACTGTACACATATTATTAGTCTAGTAATAGTGCTGTACACATTATATATTATCAGTCTAGTAATACAGTACTGTACGCATTATATATTATTAGTCTAGTAATACTGTGCTGCACACATTATATATTATTAGTCTAGTAATACAGTACTGTACACATATTATTAGTCTAGTAATAGTGCTGTACACATTATATATTAGTCTACATTGGGTACGGTAGCATAGTGGTTATGTTACTGGACTAGTAATCCAGAGGCCTGGACTAAAATCCAGAGTCATGAGTTCAAATCCCGCCACGGCAGCTGGCGAATTTAAATTCAATTAATTAAAAATTCAATTAATTAAATAAAAATCTGGAATTAAAATACTAGTATCAGTAATGATGGCCATGAAACTACCGGATTGTCGTAAAAACCCATCTGGTTCACTAATGTCCTTTAGGGGAGGAAACCTGCCGTCCTTACCCGGTGTGGCCGATATGTGACTCCAGACCCACAGCAATGTGGTTGATTCTTAATTGCCCTCTGAAATGGCCTAACAAGCCACTCAGTTGTCGCCAAGGCTTCTTCGACAGCACCTCCCAAACCCGTGACTTCGACCACCGAGAAGGACAAGAGCAGCAGACACATGGGAACAACACCACCTGCACGTTCCCCTCCAAGTCACACACCATCCCGACTTGGAAATATATTGCCGTTCCTTCATTGTCGCTGGGTCAAAATCCTGGAACTCCCTTCCTAACAGCACTGTGGGAGAACTGTCACCACACGGACTGCAGCGGTTCAAGAAGGCGGCTCACCACCACCTTCTCGAGGGCAATTAGGGATGGGCAATAAAATGCCGGCCCGCCAGCGACGCCCACATCCCATGAACGTTGTATCTAACCCGTGCTGTACCTGCCCTGGGAGTGTTTGATGGGACAGTGTAAAGGGAGATTTACTCCATATCTAACCCGTGCTGTACCTGCCCAGGGAGTGTTTGATGGGACAGTGTTGAGGGAGCTTTACTCTGTATCTAACCCGTGCTGTACCTGCCCTGGGAGTGTTTGATGGGACAGTGTAGAGGGAGCTTTACTCTGTATCTAACCCGTGCTGTACCTGCCCTGGGAGTGTTTGATGGGACAGTGTCGAGGGAGCTTTACTCTGTATCTAACCTGTGCTGTACCTGCCCTGGGAGTGTTTAATTGGACAGTGTAGAGGGAGCTTTAATCTGTATCTAACCCGTGCTGTACCTGCCCTGGGAATGTTTGACGGGACAGTGTAGAGGGAGCTTTACTCTGTATCTAACTTGTGCTGTCCCTGCCCTGGGAGTGTTTGATGGGACAGTGTAGAGGGAGCTTTACTCTGTATCTAACCCGTGCTGTACCTGCACTGGGAGTGTTTGATTGTAGAGTGTGGAGGGAGCTTTACTCCGTATCTAACCCGTGCTGTACTTGCCCTGGGAGTGTTTGATGGGACAGTGTAGAGGGAGCTTTACTCTGTATCTAACCCGTGCTGTACCTGCCCTGGGAGTGTTTGATGGGACAGTGTCGAGGGAGCTTTACTCTGTATCTAACCTGTGCTGTACCTGCCCTGGGAGTGTTTAATTGGACAGTGTAGAGGGAGCTTTAATCTGTATCTAACCCGTGCTGTACCTGCCCTGGGAATGTTTGACGGGACAGTGTAGAGGGAGCTTTACTCTGTATCTAACTTGTGCTGTCCCTGCCCTGGGAGTGTTTGATGGGACAGTGTAGAGGGAGCTTTACTCTGTATCTAACCCATGCTGCACCTGCCCTGGCAATGTGTGATGGGACAGTGTAGAGGGAGCTTTACTCTGTATCTAACCCGTGCTGTCCCTGCCCTGGGAGTGTTTGATTGTAGAGTGTGGAGGGAGCTTTACTCTGTATCTAACCCATGCTGCACCTGCCCTGGCAATGTGTGATGGGACAGTGTAGAGGGAGCTTTACTCTGTATCTAACCCGTGCTGTACCTGCACTGGGAGTGTTTGATTGTAGAGTGTGGAGGGGGTTTTCACTCTGTATCTAACCCATGCTGCACCTGCCCTGGCAATGTGTGATGGGACAGTGTAGAGGGAGCTTTACTCTGTATCTAACCCGTGCTGTACTTGCCCTGGGAGTGTTTGATGGGACAGTGTAGAGGGAGCTTTACTCTGTATCTAACCCGTGCTGTACCTGCACTGGGAGTGTTTGACGGGACGGCGTAGAGGGAGCTTTGCTCTGTATCTAACCCGTGCTGTACCTGCCCTGGGAGTGTTTGATGGGACAGTGTGGAGGGAGCTTTACTCCGTATCTAACCCGTGCTGTACCTGCCCTGGGAGTGTTTGATGGGACGGCGTAGAGGGAGCTTTACTCTGTATCTAACCCGTGCTGTACCTGCCCTGGGAGTGTTTGATGGGACGGCGTAGAGGGAGCTTTACTCCGTATCTAACCCGTGCTGTACCTGCCCTGGTAGTGTTTGATGGGACGGCGTGGAGGGAGCTTTACTCCGTATCTAACTCGTGCTGTACCTGCACTGGGAGTGTTTGACGGGACGGCGTAGAGGGAGCTTTACTCTGTATCTAACCCGTGCTGTACCTGCCCTGGGAGTGTTTGATGGGACAGTGTAGAGGGAGCTTTACTCTGTATCCAACCCTGTACCTGCCCCCGGCGTGTTTGATGGAACAGTGTAGAGGGGGTTTTACTCTGTATGTCACCCATGCTGTACCTGCCCTGGGAGTGTTTGATGCTAACTGTCATTGTTGTTGGGTTAATACCCATGATATTTTATCAGATTCAGCATCACTGGTCACTTTATAAGTGCACCTCACGGCCCCTAGGATCTGGAGTGCACACATTTCGAGTGATCATAACAGGAAGCCCATACTCTTAGTACTGGTTCCTGGAATATATCTCACACTGATACTAACTAGAGGCACAAGCTTTGAACCAACCAGTAGGTTTATTTGTATTATGTGGGCAGTAACGAACAGTGTGCAGTGTAACACATGGATTTCCCTCCGTTCCTCCACACGACAATAACAAAGGGTTGTTCTCTCTAAAGACAACCGTTCACTTGCTCCAGCCACACTCTTGATCCGTTTACCTTTGCCAGGACGACACGTGTTGTGAAACACATTCAGCCCCCTGGCTGCGAGACTGACGCCCTGACTGTGACTGAAAAGACCGACATTGGACTGCCAATTCAATTCCTGCAAGAGCAAATTCCCCACCCAATCAACTGTCCATCACAGAGGGCTCCAGCCGATCAGGGTCCCTGACCTCTGAGACACAGCGGGTCAGTCAAAGGCACTGCCCAGGCTGAGGCTTTGCTCTGTGACCAGGCAGCTTGTAAACGGGCCCAGGTTGACCCTGAAAGAAAAGCAAGAGGTGACTCCATCTCCCATGAACAGGAGGAGGCCATTCGGCCCCTCGAGCCTGTTCCGCCATTCACTTAGATCATGGCTGACCTGTATCTTAACTCCATCTCCCCGCCTTGGTACCATAACCCTTAATACCCTCGCCTCACAAAAATCAACAATCTTAGTTTTGAAATTTCCAGTTGTCCCCCGGCCTCAACAGCTTTTCTGGGGGAGAGAGTTCCAGATTCCCACTCCCGTTTGTGTGAAGAAGTGATTCCCGACATCACCCCCTTAACGGCCTGGCTCGAATTTTAAGGTTCTGCTCACCTTGTTCTGGACTCCCCCCAACCAGAGGAAATAGTTTCTCTCTATCTACCCGGTCAAATCCTTTAATCATCTTAAACACCTCGATCAGATCACCCCTTGATCTTTTATACTCGAGGGAACACATTGGAACAAACAGTCATTCCTCAATCTTCGACTGGGGTCATTGAAGACGTGAACAGCAGCCAATCGATACGGGGAACTTACTAAAGTCCTTCGCTTTATCAATTTGCATTGATGAAGGACACCGCAGGCAGCTTGTCTGGAACTGAACTGTTGGGTTTTCCTTGGAGAAATACCTTATGTGCTGATTCCAGCAACACAAAATATAAGTTTAAAAAATTCATCACAGACAGAAAAAGACCTGTTTTCATCACACTGAGACTCGGCGCTCTGAATGATAAAATGTCCCATTCCCCAGCACTGACATCCATTCACCCAAAAGGTAAGATAAACCCACTATCTTCTCACCCAGTCACAGCTACAGAGGGACTGGGAATGTCCAGAACAAGTCACCAGTCAGCTCTTAGAGACATCAAAGACTCGACACAGAGTCTGAAAGAAAGCTGACTGATTTGCCACATATTGAGAAGGATAAAATCCAGTGATAGGGGTAATTAACATCAGCAGAAACTACCAGAATGAACATGGTTCAGTCCTGGATGTGATTAACAGCAGCAATAACAGCAGAATCCAACCCCTGCAGTCAAACGTGAGTACGCTGGTGTCTCAGCAGGTGGGAGGACTGAGTGAATCCCTTCCCACACACGGAGCAGGTGAACGGCCTCTCCCCGGTGTGAACGTGCTGGTGGGTCAGCAGGTAGGATGAACAAGTGAACCCCTTCCCGCACACGGAGCAGGTGAACGGCCTCTCCCCGGTGTGAACCCGCTGGTGGGTCAGCAGGTTGGAGGACTGAGTGAATCCCTTCCCGCACGCGGAGCAGGTGAACGGCCTCTCCCCGGTGTGGACCCGCTGGTGTCTCAGCAGGTTGGACGAGTGGGTGAATCCCTTCCCACACACGGAGCAGGTGAACGGCCTCTCCCCGGTGTGAATACGCTGGTGCATCAGCAGGTGGGATGAACGAGTGAATCCCTTCCCGCACACAGGGCAGGTCAACAGCCTGTCTCCAGCGTGAGTGCACCGGTGCGTCAGCTGGCTGGACGGTCGTCTGAACCTCTTGGTGCATCGCGAGCAACCGAACGGTCTCTCCTCGCTATGAACGCGCTGGTGCTGGGACAACAACTCGGGACTTTTAAAGCTGCTCCCGCAGTCAGAGCATCCGAAAGGTCTCTCGTCAGTGTGAACCAGTTGGTGTCTCAGCAGGTGAAAGGAAGAATTGAATCCCTTCCCACACACGGAGCAGGTGTAGGGCCTCTCCCCGGTGTGAATGCGCTGGTGTGTCCGCAGGTGGGAGGACTGAGTGAATCCCTTCCCGCACACGGAGCAGGTGTAGGGCCTCTCCCCGGTGCGGCTGTGGCAATGTTTTCCCGGCTGGGATTGGCACGGAAATCCCTGCTCGGCGTCGGCACAGTCACACGGTTGCCCCCCGGCGTGGCTGCGCTCGTGCCTCGCCAGGTTGGACGATCGGCTGAAGGCTCGTCCGCACACGGAGCACGGGTACGGTCTGTCGCTGCTGTGATCGGCGCCTTGTTCTTCCATGACAGGTCCCGATGAATCGAGCGGCTCTGTCGGATCCCGACGTGAGTTTCCCGTCTGCAAACCCTCCCCTTCTAATACCCTGTCAAAAGGAGTTTACAAAAGTCAGCGCTGTAAGTACAGGATAGAAATTCAAAAACATACAATTCCCGTGGAACATTCTTTTCTTTCTTGTCCCTTCTGAGCTGTAAATCCGTAATCACTGTTGCAGGAAATTGTACGTAAACAGCAATGTGATAATGACCAGGTCATTAGTGATGTTGGAATTATAAAGAGGGTCTAAAAGGAAGGGTTTGGGGGCTGTTCCAGAGAGTGGGAGCAGGTGACTGCAAGCATGGCAGCAGGGGATGCAAAAGAGGCTGAAGTCAGAGGAACAGGGATCTCTTGAGGCTGGCTGTTGCGCTGAAGGAGGTTATACCGATATACACGGTGATGGTAACTAGCCATCAAGTGCACCATTTCAAATACACCCTGAATAATTCGTATCAATCATAAGAGAGCTTCAGATGAAGACTATTGGACCCCACTGGACTCAGATAGCCCCACGTCGCCCAGGAGAGGTTGCTATGTATTTAACCCAATCTCTTCTCGGTTTGATTTGGATACCCGTTGGGTACGCCGGGAGCTCGGCAGGGTCCGGATCGCCCGCCGGCTCCCAATCCACCTGCCTGCGTTTCCAGCCGACCGGTGCGAAAAAAAAATTTCGCTGACCGCGGTCCGCATCAATGGCTGCCTTAGTACCCACAATGCCCAGCGCGCCAGAAACCGCTCTATCCGCCGCGATAGTTTCAGCGCGCATGCGCCCCTTCCCCCACCACACACCACGTGGGCGGGGACCCGCAGTGCATCCTGGGGTGCGCTGGGTTGGGCTCCAGCCGCTTGTGGAGAGTCCGGCGGCCGGAGCGAGTGAGGAGAATCACCGGGGCCCCGGGGTGCGGGCGGAGGAGGAGCGAGGGCCCGAGACTGTTTGATGTGTTCCGGCCCTCGGTTGTTTATGAAGCCTGCACCGATCCGCGCTCTCTCCCCTTTCCCGGGCACGGCCATTCCGGGCCTTAGGCCCGCACTCGGCCGCCGCGCCGCTCCGCTCCTACCTCTCGAAGCTTCTCTTGCCACGGCCCGCACTGCGCATGCTCGGGACAGAGACTGCGCCTGCGCACTCGCCTCCCGTCAGACCGATAGGGCGCTTTCTACGGCGCGGGGGTTTCTGGGTAAGGATGACCGCCATGGAAACGAATTGAAGCGCCGCACGCCCGGGATGGGAGCAAAGTCTGTCCTTTTTCACCGTCGCAGCGGGAAATCTCCAACACAGGTTATCGAATTGAAGCAGGTACTGGTTGTACTTTCATATTCTGATTATATTTCAGGGAGCGAGTGCTCAATCTATGGGCACAGGCTGCCGAGGGAGACGGTGGGAGCAGTTAGTATATAAAGCATTCAAATGCAAATTAGATAACATTTCTTCCAGTAAAGGACAATTAGGGATGGGTAACAAATGCCGGCCTTGCCAGCGACGCCCACTTCCCATGAACGAATAAAAAAAAGATAATTTGGGATACAGTGTGTGAGTAATTTAAGACTTGACCTGTGGTGAGTGCAGCATTGCTTCTGAGGAACAGGTGACTTTGGGCCTGTGGTTCCCAATGCTCTCCACCACTGGGGGTTTTCCTCACCTCATGTTTGGGTCTGTTGGAGACTAATTGATAAGAGATTGAATGTTATGATTAGTCAACAACTCCATTATCAATTCTTTTTTATTCATTCATGGGATGTGGGCGTCGCTGGCGAGGCCGGCATTTATTGCCCATCCCTAATTTCCCTCGAGAAGGTGGTGGTGAGCCGCCTTCTTGAACCGCTGCAGTCCGGTGTGGTGACGGTTCTCCCACAGTGCTGTTAGGAAGGGAGTTCCAGGATTTTGACCCAGCGGCGATGAAGGAACGGCGATATATTTCCAAGTCGGGATGGTGTGTGACTTGGAGGGGAACGTGCAGGTGGTGTTGTTCCCATGTACCTGCTGCTCTTGTCCTTCTCGATGGTAGAGGTCGCGGGTTTGGGAGGTGCTGTTGAAGAAGCCTTGGCGAGTTGCTGCAGTGCATCCTGTGGATGGTGCACACTGCAGCCACAGTGCGCCGTTGGTGAAGGGAGTGAATGTTTAGGGTGATGAATGGGGTGCCAATCAAGCGGGCTGCTTTATCTTGGATGGTGTCGAGCTTCTTGAGTAATGTTGGAGCTGCACTTATCCAAGCAAGTGGAGAGTATTCCATCACACTCCTGACTTGTGCCTTGTAGATGGTGGAAAGGCTTTGGGGAGTCAGGAGGTGAGTCACTCGCCGCAGAATACCCAGCCTCTGACCTGCTCTCGTAGCCACAGTATTTATATGGCTGGTCCAGTTCAGTTTCTGGTCAATGGTGACCCCCAGGATGTTGATGGTGGGGGATTCGGCGATGGTAATGCCGTTGAATGTCAAGGGGAGATGGTTCGACTCTCTCTTGTTGGAGATGGTCATTGCCTGGCACTTATCTGGTGCGAATGTTACTTGCCACTTATGAGCCCAAGCCTGGATGTTGTCCAGGTCTTGCTGCATGCGGGCTCGGACTGCTTCATTATTTGAGGGGTTGCGAATGGAACTGAACACTGTGCAGTCATCAGCGAACATCCCCATTTCTGACCTTATGATGGAGGGAAGGTCATTGATGAAGCAGCTGAAGATGGTTGGGCCTCGGACACTGCCCTGAGGAACTCCTGCAGCAATGCCCTGGGGCTGAGGTGATTGGCCTCCAACAACCACTACCATCTTCCTTTGTGCTAGGTATGACTCCAGCCACTGGAGAGTTTTCCCCCTGATTCCCATTGACTTCAATTTTACGAGGGCTCCTTGGTGCCACACTCGGTCAAATGCTGCCTTGATGTCAAGGGTAGTCACTCTCACCTCACGTCTGGAATTCAACTCTTTTGTCCATGTTTGGACCAAGGCTGTAATGAGGTCTGGAGCCGAGTGGTCCTGGCGGAACCCAAACTAAGCATCGGTGAGCAGGTTATTGGTGAGTAAGTGCCGCTTGATAGCACTGTCGACGACACCTTCCATCACTTTGCTGATGATTGAGAGTAGACTGATGGGGCGGTAATTGGCCGGATTGGATTTGTCCTGCTTTTTGTGGACAGGACATACCTGGGCAATTTTCCACATTGTCGGGTAGATGCCAGTGTTGTAGCTGTACTGGAATAGCTTGGCTAGAGGCGCAGCTAGTTCTGGAGCACAAGTCTTCAGCACTACAGCTGGGATGTTGTCGGGGCCCATAGCCTTTGCTGTATCCAGTGCACTCAGCCGTTTCTTGATATCACGTGGAGTGAATCGAATTCGCCGAAGACTAGCTTCTGTGATGGTGGGGATATCGGGAGGAGGCCGAGATGGATCATCCACTCGGCACTTCTGGCTGAAGATGGTTGCAAATGCTTCAGCCTTGTCTTTTGCACTCACGTGCTGGACTCCACCATCATTGAGAATGGGGATGTTTGCAGTGCCTCCTCCTCCCGTTAGTTGTTTAATTGTCCACCACC
The DNA here is from genome assembly GCF_035084215.1 of Heptranchias perlo. Lineage (NCBI taxonomy): Eukaryota > Metazoa > Chordata > Chondrichthyes > Hexanchiformes > Hexanchidae > Heptranchias > Heptranchias perlo. Next base: position 521,866 of record NW_027138580.1, on the reverse strand, counting down.
ATTCACGACTGGATGTGGCAGGACTGCAGAGCTTTGATCTGATCCGTTGGTTGTGGAATCGCTTAGCTCTGTCTATAAAGCATTCAAATGCAAATTGGATAAAAATTTCTTTCAGTCAAGGGCAATTAGGGATGGGCAACAAATGCTGGCCTTGCCAGCGACGCCCACTTCCCATGAACGAATAAAAAAAAGATAATTTGGGATACAGTGTGTGAGTAATTTAAGACTTGACCTGTGGTGAGTGCAGCATTGCTTCTGAGGAACAGGTGACTTTGGGCCTATGGTTCCCAATGCTCTCCACCACTGGGGGTTTTCCTCACCTTATCAATTTTTTTTTATTCATTCATGGGATGTGGGCGTCGCTGGTGAGGCCGGCATTTATTGCCCACCCCTAATTGCCCTTGAGAAGGTGGTGGTGAGCTGCCTTCTTGAAACGCTGCAGTCCGTGTGGTGAAGGTTCTCACACAGTGCTGTTAGGAAGGGAGTTCCAGGATTTTGACCCAGCGACGATGAAGGAACGGCCGATATATTTCCAAGTCGGGATGGTGTGTGACTTGGAGGGGAACGTGCAGATGGTGTTGTTCCCATGTACCTGCTGCACTTGTCCTTCTAGGTGGTAGAGGTCGTGGGTTTGGGAGGTGCTGTCGAAGAAGCCTTGGCGAGTTGCTGCAGTGCATCCTGTGGATGGTACACACTGCAGCCACAGTGCGCCGGTGGTGAAGGGAGTGAATGTTTAGGGTGGTGGATGGGGTGCCAATCAAGCGGGCTGCTTTGTATCTTGCGACTACCAGGATGGTAGAAGACGAACTCGATGAACCTTGGTCCTTTTTGGTCCATCAATTCCTCTGTTCCTATTTTCTAATTCTTTCCCAAGCAGATTGAGGCCTGTGATTCTGAGGTATACATTCATCACGTGTCTTTTAGTGAAACAAAGACAGATCCTGCTGGAAACCTTCAGCATCTGTGGAGAGAACAGTTAACGTTTCAGTTGGAGACCCTCCTCTTTTGTACTGATCAACCTAATGGCAGGCGTGACTTGATTGACGGATGCAATGGACCAATCGGTATAGGGAAAAGTAGTTGGAGGGCGGAGCAAGTGGTGCTCCTGTGACCTGTCGTGTTTTAGGAGGGGTGGGGATTTGCGGTATCAAGTTCGGTGTTTCCAGACCTGGGCTCCCCTATCAGGTTCTGAGTTGGGGAAAACTGAATATTTGTTTTATTTTTTTTTTTGCAAAGAGCTGTATTATTTTTACAACATAGCAAGAAGGAACCGTTTATGAATCTTCTCTGTTCTGGCTAAGAGCAGATTTTTAAAACTCTGTGACTGCAACAGATATTTGTGTGGAAAACCATTTTTTTTTCTGGGGTTTCATCATTAACTTCTGGCACTTGACAAAGATTGTATTGCTGGGAGGGTCAGGCTCTTAACGATACAGCATAGGTGATAGTTAAAGGAATACTGTTTCACTTTTACCTGCTTTTATGGTACTTCATGTTTGTGGGATCTTGCTGTGCCCAAAATTGGCTGCCGTGTTTCCTACATTACAACAGTGACGACCCTTCAAAAGTACTTGGTTGGCTGTAAAGGGCTTTGGCACGTCCTGAGTTCATGAAAGGAACTGTATAAATGCAAGTATTTCTTTTAAAGTTACAGTCCCCCTCTTTCCATTATGTTTGAATTTAAAGGGACAGTGTCCCCTCTTACCCGTGGGGGCAGGTATTTCAACAGACATCGTAGTTTCCAACCTCCACCTTTAGTCAGCCATCCTCTGCTGCCGTGCATAAAGTCAGATAGCCCGGTGGGGAGGGATGGAATACTGGAGCCTGGTCTTCAGTTGCTTCCAAGCCTTTATTCACAACGCTCCACACCACACCCTTGATCAGCTCTCTTATAAATGGATACAGGAGAGTTCCCAATTGATATGCACCATCTGAATACAATTAACACTAATTGATAATCACGTGATACAATTGTTCTGGAGTTACAGGGAGGAATGAGAGAGGAGAGAATGTTCCACAGAAACTAGAATTGTCTGCTCTGAATTTCTATCCTGTGTTCACAATGATGAATTTTGGTAAACTCCTTTTTACAGGATGTTAGAAGGGGAGTATTTGCAGACGGGAAACTCAAACCAAACCTCACGTCAAGATCTGACCGAGTCCCTCGATTCATCAGGACCTGAATATCGTCGGCCTTTGAATGCGGAAGGAGAAAGCACCAATCACAAGAGTAGGATACCGTACATCTGTTCGTTGTGTGGACGGGCCTTCAGCCAATCATCCAACATGTTGAGGCACAGACGCGGCCACACCGGGGAGCAACCGTATCAGTGTGGGGACTGCGGGAAGGGATTCAATTACCCGTCGGAGCTGGAAACTCATCGGCACAGCCACACCGGGGAGAGGCCGTTCACCTGCTCCGTGTGTGGGAAGGGATTCACTCAGTCCTCCAACATGCTGACGCACCAGCGGGTTCACACCGACGAGAGACGCTTTAAATGCTCCGACTGTGGGAAGGGCTTTAAAAGCTCTGAGGAGCTGGTGAAACACCAGCGCATTCACACCGGGGAGAGGCCGTTCAGGTGCCCTTACTGCGGGAAGGGATTCACTCAGTCGTCCAGCCTGCTGAGACACCAGCGCATTCACACGGACGAGAGGCCCTTCACCTGCTCTGACTGCGGGAAGAGCTTCCGCAGCTCGGAAGAGCTTTTGATCCACCAGCGCATTCACACGGACGAGAGGCCCTTCAGGTGCACTCACTGTGAGAAGAGGTTTAAGCGATCGTCCAGCCTGCTGACCCACCAGCAAGTGCACAGGGGAGAGAGGCCGTTCACCTGCTCCGTGTGCGGGAAGGGATTCACCCGGTCCTCCTACCTGCTGAGGCACCAGCAAGTTCACACTTGACCGCAGGGGTCGGATTCTGCTGCTGTTAATCACGTCCAGGACTGAACCGTGTTCATTTAATGATCCCTATGACTGGCCTGGAGTTTAATGTTCTGTGTATGTGACAAATAAATCAGCTTTGTGTTAAACGCACGGTATGTGGAGCCCCTGATGACGCTCAGTGCCAGTACTGAGGGAGTGCTGCACTATCGGAGGTGCCAATTTCTTTGAAATAGTGGCCGGTGTCCTGGGGCCAATATTAATCCTTCAACCAACATCACTTAAACAGATCATCTGGGCATTTATCACATTGCAGTTTGTGGGATCCTGCTGTGCGCAAATTGGCTGCCGCGTTTCCTGCATTATAGCACAGTACTTAATTGCCTGTCCCGAGGTCATGAAAGGCACCGAATAAATGCAAATAGTTCGTTCCTTCTAATATAAGAGGAGAGCTGATTGATAATTTGTCGTGTCCGCGGTGTCCCTTTAAGACCTGCTGTCTGTGACCTTTCCCCTTAATTCAGGGACTCTCAGCTGAAATTATTTCACAATAAAATTATTAACATCCCACAACAATCCCAAATTAATCTTTGGTACAAAAATCTATAATTCAGTGTCTGAAAGATTCCACTTTCATATCAGACAGGAGGAGATTGGTGTCAGTGAGTGTGGGATTGGTTTATATCAGACAGGAGGAGATTGGTGTCAGTGACTGGGATTGGTTTATATCAGACAGGAGGAGATTGGTGTCAGTGACTGGGATTGGTTTATATCAGACAGGAGGAGATTGGTGTCAGTGACTGGGATTGGTTTATATCAGACAGGAGGAGATTGGTGTCAGTGACTGGGATTGGTTTATATCAGACAGGAGGAGATTGGTGTCAGTGAGTGTGGGATTGGTTTATATCAGACAGGAGGAGATTGGTGTCAGTGACTGGGATTGGTTTATATCAGACAGGAGGAGATTGGTGTCAGTGAGTGGGATTGGTTTATATCAGACAGGAGGAGATTGGTGTCAGTGACTGGGATTGGTTTATATCAGACAGGAGGAGATTGGTGTCAGTGAGTGTGGGATTGGTTTATATCAGACAGGAGGAGATTGGTGTCAGTGAGTGGGATTGGTTTATATCAGACAGGAGGAGATTGGTGTCGGTGACTGGGATTGGTTTACATCAGACAGCAGGAGATTGGTGTCAGTGACTGGGATTGGTTTATATCAGACAGGAGGAGATTGGTGTCAGTGACTGGGATTGGTTTATATCAGACAGGAGGAGATTGGTGTCGGTGACTGGGATTGGTTTATATCAGACAGGAGGAGATTGGTGTCAGTGACTGGGATTGGTTTATATCAGACAGGAGGAGATTGGTGTCAGTGAGTGTGGGATTGGTTTATATCAGACAGGAGGAGATTGGTGTCAGTGACTGGGATTGGTTTATATCAGACAGGAGGAGATTGGTGTCAGTGAGTGGGATTGGTTTATATCAGACAGGAGGAGATTGGTGTCAGTGACTGGGATTGGTTTATATCAGACAGGAGGAGATTGGTGTCAGTGAGTGTGGGATTGGTTTATATCAGACAGGAGGAGATTGGTGTCAGTGAGTGGGATTGGTTTATATCAGACAGGAGGAGATTGGTGTCAGTGACTGGGATTGGTTTATATCAGACAGGAGGAGATTGGTGTCAGTGAGTGGGATTGGTTTATATCAGACAGGAGGAGATTGGTGTCAGTGAGTGTGGGATTGGTTTATATCAGACAGGAGGAGATTGGTGTCAGTGAGTGTGGGATTGGTTTATATCAGACAGGAGGAGATTGGTGTCAGTGACTGGGATTGGTTTATATCAGACAGGAGGAGATTGGTGTCAGTGACTGGGATTGGTTTATATCAGACAGGAGGAGATTGGTGTCAGTGAGTGTGGGATTGGTTTATATCAGACAGGAGGAGATTGGTGTCAGTGACTGGGATTGGTTTATATCAGACAGGAGGAGATTGGTGTCAGTGAGTGTGGGATTGGTTTATATCAGACAGGAGGAGATTGGTGTCAGTGAGTGTGGGATTGGTTTATATCAGACAGGAGGAGATTGGTGTCAGTGAGTGTGGGATTGGTTTATATCGGACAGGAGGAGATTGGTGTCAGTGAGTGTGGGATTGGTTTATATCAGACAGGAGGAGATTGGTGTCAGTGACTGGGATTGGTTTATATCAGACAGGAGGAGATTGGTGTCGGTGATTGGGATTGGTTTATATCAGACAGGAGGAGATTGGTGTCGGTGACTGGGATTGGTTTATATCAGACAGGAGGAGATTGGTGTCGGTGACTGGGATTGGTTTATATCAGACAGGAGGAGATTGGTGTCAGTGAGTGTGGGATTGGTTTATATCAGACAGGAGGAGATTGGTGTCAGTGAGTGTGGGATTGGTTTATATCAGACAGGAGGAGATTGGTGTCAGTGACTGGGATTGGTTTATATCAGACAGGAGGAGATTGGTGTCGGTGATTGGGATTGGTTTATATCAGACAGGAGGAGATTGGTGTCAGTGACTGGGATTGGTTTATATCAGACAGGAGGAGATTGGTGTCAGTGAGTGTGGGATTGGTTTATATCAGACAGGAGGAGATTGGTGTCAGTGACTGGGATTGGTTTATATCAGACAGGAGGAGATTGGTGTCAGTGACTGGGATTGGTTTATATCAGACAGGAGGAGATTGGTGTCAGTGACTGGGATTGGTTTATATCAGACAGGAGGAGATTGGTGTCAGTGAGTGTGGGATTGGTTTATATCAGACAGGAGGAGATTGGTGTCAGTGAGTGTGGGATTGGTTTATATCAGACAGGAGGAGATTGGTGTCAGTGACTGGGTTTGGTTTATATCAGACAGGAGGAGATTGGTGTCAGTGACTGGGATTGGTTTATATCAGACAGGAGGAGATTGGTGTCGGTGAGTGTGGGATTGGTTTATATCAGACAGGAGGAGATTGGTGTCAGTGACTGGGATTGGTTTATATCAGACAGGAGGAGATTGGTGTCAGTGAGTGTGGGATTGGTTTATATCAGACAGGAGGAGATTGGTGTCAGTGACTGGGATTGGTTTATATCAGACAGGAGGAGATTGGTGTCAGTGACTGGGATTGGTTTATATCAGACAGGAGGAGATTGGTGTCAGTGACTGGGAATGGTTTATATCAGACAGGAGGAGATTGGTGTCAGTGACTGGGATTGGTTTATATCAGACAGGAGGAGATTGGTGTCAGTGAGTGTGGGATTGGTTTATATCAGACAGGAGGAGATTGGTGTCAGTGACTGGGATTGGTTTATATCAGACAGGAGGAGATTGGTGTCAGTGAGTGTGGGATTGGTTTATATCAGACAGGAGGAGATTGGTGTCAGTGAGTGTGGGATTGGTTTATATCAGACAGGAGGAGATTGGTGTCAGTGACTGGGATTGGTTTATATCAGACAGGAGGAGATTGGTGTCAGTGACTGGGATTGGTTTATATCAGACAGGAGGAGATTGGTGTCAGTGACTGGGATTGGTTTATATCAGACAGGAGGAGATTGGTGTCAGTGAGTGTGGGATTGGTTTATATCAGACAGGAGGAGATTGGTGTCAGTGAGTGTGGGATTGGTTTATATCAGACAGGAGGAGATTGGTGTCAGTGACTGGGATTGGTTTATATCAGACAGGAGGAGATTGGTGTCAGTGACTGGGATTGGTTTATATCAGACAGGAGGAGATTGGTGTCAGTGAGTGTGGGATTGGTTTATATCAGACAGGAGGAGATTGGTGTCAGTGAGTGTGGGATTGGTTCATATCAGACAGGAGGAGATTGGTGTCAGTGACTGGAATTGGTTTATATCAGACAGGAGGAGATTGGTGTCGGTGTCTGTGGGATTGGTGTTGGGGATAATCGGGAATGTGGATAATGGAGATTCCCCTGTTTATATAATTACCGAATCACAGCCTCCTGAGCATGTGCTGCCCTCATTCATTCCGTGAACACTCTTGGGGAACACGCTGGATTTCAGTTTGATGCTCTTAAGACTTCTGGAGGAAACAGTTTGCGATATTTGTACCTGGGCTGAGGAAATATTCCCAGCCGCTGCACGAAAATTCCAAAGATCGTTTCCCAGAAACTAGAGAAAGATGTGAGTTCAGGGCTGGAGCAGGGGGATACTTTGGGGGTCTTTTAGCTTGGTGGACTCGGGGAAGGGAGGGAAGTGGCAGAGGTGGATCTCAATCTTAGTGACAAAGAAGTCCATGAGCTCCTCGCACTTGTTGTTTTCGGGGAGGATGGAGGGGGCAGAGGAGAGGGGGGGGGTTCGGAAGACGCTTTGCAGCGGAGGAGAGAGGCCAGGGGTTATCTTTGCATTCCTGGATAATCCCGGAATACTGAGCAGTTTTGGAAGAGGAGGACAGGACCCGATGGTGCTTTGTGTGGTCCAGCCAGATCTGGCGATGAATGGCTAAACCAGTTGCCCGCCATAAACGTTCAAGTCTGTGTCATTTGGACCTGAGGGAACGGAGATGAGGGCCATACCAGGGGGAACGACCAGGGCAAGAGAGAGTAATGGCGACAAGGGCATCAAAGATAGAGGTGAGGGTGTGATTGAGCAGATCGGTAGCTGCAGAAATGTCATGGTGAATGGAGGGACAAAGTCTGGACAGTTGGGAATTTGAAAGTGCCGTTGTAAGCGACTTGGGAAGAGTTTTTTTTCCCAGGGGTGGACACGGAAGGAAGTGGGGTTGGGAGGGGGAAGGGGGATGTGAGTGGAGAGGGATACGAGGAAGTGATCAGAGGCGGCCATATCCGTGATTGACATGATGGGAGTGGAGAGGCCACGTGAGATGGCGAGGTCGAGGGGGTGGCCATGAATATGGGTAGGGGAGTTTATCTGGAGGGAGAGATTGAGGGAGGAGAGGAGGGCAGTGAACTCAGAGGAGAGAGAGAGCGCGATGAGTTGAGATGGAGGTTGAAATCACCGAGGATGAGAAGTCGCTCGGTGCAGAGGCTGAGGGAGGAGAGCAGTGAAGATATCTCGCTGAGAAACATGGCGTGGGGCTTGGGTGGGCGGTCGAATTATTTCAACCGACAGGATGTTGTGGCTAAATAGAGGTGACAAAAAAAATCTCAAATCAAAGGCGGAGGCGTATAGGGCATTTAGATATTATATAACATAGAATTAACTAGAAATTACAGCACAGAAACAGGCCATTCGGCCCAACTGGTCCATGCTGGTGTTTATGCTTCACACGAGCCTCCTCCCTTCATCTAATCCCATCAGCATATCCTTCTATCCTTTCTCCCTCATGTGTTTATCGAGCTTCCCCTTAAATCCATCTACACTATTCGCCTCAACTACTCCTTGTGGGAGCGAGTTCCACATTCTCACCACTCTCTGAGTAAAGAAGTTTCTCCTGAATTCCCTATTGGGTTTATTAGTGACTGTCTTATATTTATGGCCCCTAGTTCTGGTCTCCCCTATTGAACCTTTACATAATTTTAAAGACCTCCATCAGGTCTCTTTTCTGGAGAAAAGAGCCCCAGCCTGTTCAGCCTTTCCTGCTGGTTATAACCTCTCAGTTCTGTTATCATCCTTGTGAGTCTTTTTTGCACCTCCTCCAGTGCCTCTATATCCTTTTTGTAATTTGGAGATATGATTAAAAAAATAAGAAAGAATGTGAGACAATAAGGAAAGAGGTTAAGAAAGGGATAAGGAAGGGAGACTGAAGAGAGAATCTCAAAAAATATTAAAAAGACCAGTAAAATATTCTACAAATATATCAGTAAAAAGACAAGTGTTAAATGTGCACTGGGAACCCCAAGAGGAGAAGAGAGAGTTTGTGAAGGATTAAGCAGAAATGGGCAGGGATACTTAACAAGTTCGATACATTAGCGTTTACAAAAGAGGAGGCTGTTGGAGAGGAGGCCGATCCCGAACTGGTTAAAAGCGAGCTGAGAGATGTAATGAATGAAAGGAAAGATTTAGAGAAGCTGAATGAGGAAGGAGTGCCGGGAGCTCTCGAGATACATCCAAGAACCCTGAAGGAAATGGGAGAAGAAACATACGGGTGCAGCAGGTAATCCGGAGGGCAAACGGAATATTGGCCTTTATTTCTAGGGGGATGGAGTATAAGAGCAGGGAAGTCATGCTACAACTGTACAGGGTGCTGGTGAGACCACACCTGGAGTACTGCGTACAGTTCTGGTGCCCTTATTTAAGGAAGGACATACTTGCATTGGAGGCAGTTCAGAGCAGGTTCACCAGGTTAATTCCGGGTATGGAAGGGTTGTCTTATGAGGAAAGATTGAACAGGTTGGGTCTATACTCTTTGGAGTTTAGAAAAATGAGAGGAGATCTTATTGAAACATACAAGATTCTGAGGGGACTCGATAGGGTAGATGCTGAGAGGATGTTACCCCTCATGGGGGAATCTAAAACTTGGGGTCATTGTCCAAGAATAAGGGGTCGCCAGTTTAAGACGGAAATGAGGAGGAATTTCTTCTCCCAGAGGGTCGTGATTCTTTGGAATTCTTTACCCCAAAAAGCTGTGGAGGCTGAGTCATTGAATACATTCAAGGCTGAGTTAAACAAATTTTTGATCAGCGAGGGAGTCAAAGGATACGGGGAAAGGGCGGGAAAGTGGAGTTGAGGTAAAAATCAGATCAGCCATGATCTCATTAATGGTGGAGCAGGCTCGAGGGGCCGAATGGCCTACTCCTGCTCCTATCTCTTATGGTCTAAGAAGTAGCGGAGGGCCTAGAGATTATATTTCAGGAATCCGTTGAGAGTTGGATGGTGTGCTGGAGAGTGGCCAATGGAATACCCATTTTCAAAAAGGAAAACGTAGGAACAGGAGGAGGCCATTCAGCCCCTCGAGTCTATTCAATTAGATCATGGCTGATCTGCATTTTAACTCCATCTACCCGCCTTGGATCCAGATCCCTTAACACCCTCGCCTAACAAAAATCTATCAGTTTCAGTTTCGAAATTTTCAATTGGCCTCAACAGCTTTTTGGGGGAGAGAATTCCAGATTCTAGAACTAGGGATCACAGTCTCAAGATAAGGGGTCAGCCATTTAGGACTGAGATGAGGAGAAATTTCTTCACTCAGAGGGTTGTGAATCAGAGAATGGTCACAGCACAGAGAACTGTACTCAGCTTTCGGCCCAGCGAGAATCATTGGAATTCTCCACCCCAGAGGGCTGTGGATGCTCAGTCATTGAGTATATTCAAGACTGAGATCGATAGATTTTTGGACTCGAGGGGAATCAAGGGATATGGGGATCGGGCGGGAAAGTGGAGTTGAGATCGAAGATCAGCCATGATCTGATTGAATGGCGGAGCAGGCTCGAGGGGCCGAATGGCCTACTCCTGCTCCTATTTCTTTTTTTTAAATTCGTTCATGGGATGTGGGCGTCGCTGGCGAGGCCGGCATTTATTGCCCATCCCTAATTGCCCTTGAGAAGGTAGTGGTGAGCCGCCTTCTTGAACCGCTGCAGTCCGTGTGGTGAAGGTTCTCCCACAGTGCTGTTAGGAAGGGAGTTCCAGGATTTTGACCCAGGGAGGATGAAGGAACGGCGATATATTTCCAAGTCGGGATGGTGTGTGTGACTTGGAGGGGAACGTGCAGGTGGTGTTGTTCCCATGTGCCTGCTGCCCTTGTCCTTCTGGGTGGTCGAGGTCGCCGGTTTGGGAGGTGCTGTCGAAGAAGCCTTGGTGAGTTGCTGCAGTGCATCCTGTGGATGGTACACACTGCAGCCACTGTGCGCCGGTGGTGAAGGGAGTGAATGTTTAGGGTGGTGGATGGGGTGCCAATCAAGCGGGCCTGGATGGTGTCCTGGATGGTGTCCAGCTTCTTGAGTGTTGTTGGAGCTGCACTCATCCAGGCAAGTGGAGAGTATTCCATCACACTCCTGACTTGTGCCTTGTAGATGGTGGAAAGGCTTTGGGGAGTCAGGAGGTGAGTCACTCGCCGCAGAATACCCAGCCTCTGACCTGCTCTCGTAGCCACAGTATTTATATGGCTGGTCCAGTTAAGTTTCTGGTCAATGGTGACCCCCAGGATGATGATGTTCTTCTTTCCACTCCCCTTTGTTTCCTGACATCACCCCTGAATGGCCTGGCTCCAATTTTAAGGTTATGCCCCCTTGTTCTGGACTCCCCACCATCAGAGGAAATAGGGTAGATAGAGAGAAACTATCAACCCCTTTAATCGGAGATAATCCGAGTAATTAGAGGCCACTTAGCATCTGTGGTAGGGAACATTTTGGAATCTTTAATTAAAGATGAAATTAGTAAATATCTTGGTGAACAGAAAATAATTAGAAGAAGCCAACACAGATTTCAGAAAGGAAGATTGTGCTTGAGAAACCTGACTGACTTCTTTGAAGAGGCGATGGAGGGGGGTGGATGCAGTGGATGTGGTGTATATGGACTCTCAGAAAGCCTTTGACAAGGTAGCACACAGGAGACTATTGGAGAAGATTAAGGGGTATGGAATTAGGACGAGGTTAGGAAATTGGATTAAAAACTGGTGGGAGGGAAAGTAACAGAGAGAGTAAGGGCTACGGGCAGTTTCTCAAGAGACTCGGGGTTCCGTTCTGGGACCGTTTCTGTTCACTGTGTATATCAATGATTTAGCTATAGTGTTAGAGGGGGCGGTGTCCAAATTTCCAGATGATACTAAAATGGGAAGCAGAGTAAATAATTCTGAGGACCGAAGACAGCGGCAGGGGATAATGACGAGGTGGGGGGATAGGACTAAATAACTGGCAGATGGAATTCAATGTCAGTAAATGTGAGCTGGTACATTTTGGTTTTTAAAAAAAATTATATTTAGAAGGTGGGGAAGCTGGGTGACGTGGAAGAGCAGAGGGATTTGGGGGTGTTCGAGTTCACAAGACATTAAAAGCAGCACCTCAAGGGGATCTGGCCCTTAACAATGCAATGGTGAATCTATAAAATGTTAGTAAAGCTACAGTTGGAATACTATGTGTAGCTCCACACTAGAGCAAGGATGTTGAGGTGATAGATTCATTAGGACACTGCCTGGTATGTGGAAATATGAAGAAAAGTTTTTAAAAATTGGGGCTGTTTTCATTAGAAGAGAGATTAAGGGGTGATTTGATAGAAGTGTTTACCATTTAGAAAGGGAAGGGATAGAGTTGATATCAAATGACACTTTCCAATGATTCGGGGGTGTTGAACTACGATTACATTTGGGAGATTTCGGACAGGGAGCAGGAGAAACATGCTGACACAGATTGGCTGAGGAATGTAGGGTTACCAACTCAGGTGAGACGTGTCCCTGGAGGTTTCATCACATGACCTCCCACCTCCAGCAGCCTTGCATGGTCAAACAGTCGTTTTCTCCCCCCCCCCCCCGCCCCAATTTCGAATATTTCTATAACTAATAAACGAAAGTGTTCAAAGAAAATAAATTGTAATGGTTTTTGCTGGCAGCAGCTTCCAGGAGATTGATCTTCAATTCCTGGAGACTCCAGGGCAATCCTGGAGGTGTTGGCAACCCCAGTGGAAAGCACTACTGGATTTAGTGACTGAAGCAGAGACCGTGTCAACGTTTAAGATTAGGTTAGATGGTTGGTTGAAGGAAAGGATAAAGGGATATGGAATCATAGGAAGTGGAGGAGGCCATTCAGCCCCTCGAGCCTGTTCCCCCATTCAATTAGGTCATGGCTGATCTGCATCTACCTGCCTTGGTTCATAAGAACATAAGAAATAGGAGCAGGAGTAGGCCAATCGGCCCCTCGAGCCTGCTCCGCCATTCAATAAGATCATGGCTGATCTGATCCTAACCTCAAATATAAATTCATGTCCAATTTCCTGCCCGCTCCCCGTAACCCCTAATTCCCTTTACTTCTAGGAAACTGTCTATTTCTGTTTTAAATTTATTTAATGATGTAGCTTCCACAGCTTCCTGGGGCAGCAAATTCCACAGACCTACTACCCTCTGAGTGAAGAAGTTTCTCCTCATCTCAGTTTTGCAAGAGCAGCCCCTTATTCTAAGATTATGCCCCCTAGTTCTAGTAAGGTTTCTTGTCCCTTAATTCCCTCGCCTAACAAAAATCGATCGATCTCGGTTTTGAGATGTTATATCTATCCCCAGCCTCAACAGCTTTTTGGGGGGGGGAGAGTTCCAGATTCCCACTCCCCTTTTGTGTGAAGAACTGCTTCCTGACGTCACCCCTGAACGGCCTGGCTCTAATTTTAAGGTTCTGGACTCCCCCCAGAGGAAATAGGGTAGATAGAGAGAAACTATCAACTCATTTAATCATCTCAAACACCTCGATCAGATTGCCCCTTAATCTTCTATACTCAAGGGAGTGCGAGTCTGGTCTGTGCAACCTGCCCTCGTAATTTAACCCTTTTCGCCCCGGTCTCATCAATAAAAGCAGAGATGACTACTGATCGGGGCGGGCATGTGGAATTAGCAAACACTGCTGGTGCGAAGGGCAAGCACCAAAGGCCGACTGAGGGATGGGGGCCCCCGATGGCCTGTTGCGAATTTCCAACACATGCCTGAACCCTGGTGATTGACGTGGGCTGTGGCCCAGTGCTGAGCAGCCGGAAGCTGCTCCTGCTGCAGCCAGAGGCGGGACGTCCTCCAGCCGCCCGGATGGATCCGGGCCCTTCCAGTTAGCTCTTTGTCTGAAGCGTTGGAGCAGCCGGGCCGGGGATATCTTTTTGCAGATTTTTTTTTAATGTAAAATTCTGAACGATTTTGAAAGAATTGAGTTTTGTTATTGTTGGAGAAAACGACCTTGTGAGTAAAAGATCTTATTTTTGTTGCAAATTTTATTATTGGAGTGAGTTAAGTGTCCTGTCGGGGCCTCTGCACGGTGCAAATACCACTCGAGGGCTCTGCCCGTGCATTCAGTAGAAATAAAAGCAAAGATGGAAATTCCTCTCTCTCTCCCTCTCTCTCTCTCCCCCCTCCTCCAGACAATGAGGGAGACAGACGGCCGCCAGCTTGGAGCTGTCTCACCCGCCGGTGCAAAAACTCCCGCCTCTGCCACCCCGCCATTGGTCGGGAACCTGCTGCTGCTTCCCGCACTCCTGTTTGGCCCCGAGCTCACGTCAATCACGGCCCGACCCCCCCCCCCACCTTCTCCAGGGCTGAACGACATCCTATCAGGTCGATCACTCTCCACCGTTAGCTCAGAATTAAGGCCGGGAAATGGCTTTGCCGAATTAATCAACCGATTGCAGAATCGGAGTTAACAATCTTTTTATAAATGAGACCTCAGGGCGGGAGGCGGGGGTGGCCTCCTTCACCCAGCCCGGCTCTTCCCGGCCTCTGTCTTGCTTTTATTTACTCTTTAAACCTCCGCTTCAAACGCGGTCCTCTCCCCCCCCCCCCCCCCCCCGACTCTCTCTCTCCGCCCTGCGGGCGATTGCGTTGTTTTCCAAGGCCAGCCGATGATGACAATAAACTCCCATTCCGATTCAGGGGGGGTTATTTTTTTTTCACCCTGTAATGGCGGGCGGCCCTGCCCAGCATGCCCCGCGTGGTGGAATACGCCCTATCTATTATCAGTGGGGGGGGGGGGGAGCCCAGTGCGCAGGCGCACATTGATTGATTGATTGATGGCTGGATGGAGGGAGGCTCCTTTGGTGGTTCCCCATCATGGGCTGACCGCCAGTGGGGAGCAGCAACTCCTTGCATTCATATAGCGCCTTTAACATAGCAAAACGCCCCGAGGCGCTTCACAGGAGCGGTTATCAAGTCACATAAGGAGAGGTAGGGGCATAGACAGATGGGGTATAATGTGGGAAAATGTGAACTTGTCCACTTTGGCAGGAGGAATAGAAAAGCAGTGTATTATTTAAATGGAGAGAGATTGCAGAACTCTGAGGTACAGAGGGATCTGGGTGTCCGAGTACATGAATCACAGAAAGTTGGTATGCAGGTACAGCAAGGGAGGCAAATGGAATGTTGTCATTTACTGCAAGGGGAATGGAATATAAAAGTCGAGATGTTTTTACTACAGTTGTTCAGGGCATTGGTGAGACCACATCTGGAATACTGTGTGCAGTTTTGGTCTCCTTATTTAAGAAAGGGCATAATTGCTTTGGAGGCGGTTCAGAGAAGGTTCACTCGACTGATTCCTGGGATGAGGGGGTTATCTTATGAGGAAAGGTTGGACAAGTTGGGCCTGTATACATTGGAGTTCAGAAGGATGAGAGGTGATCTTATTGAAACACATAAGATCCTGAGGGGACTAGAAGGGGTAGATGCTGAGAGGATGTTTCCCCTTGTGGGAGAGACTAGAACTAGGGGCCACAGTTTAAAAATAAGGGGTCTCCCATTTAAGACGGAGATGAGGAGAAATTTTTTCTCTCAGAGGGTCGTGAGTCTGTGGAACTCCCTTCCCCAGAGAGCGGTGGAGGCAGGGTCACTGAATATTTTTAAGGCTGAGTTAGATAGATTCCTGATTAACAAGCGAGTCAAAGGTTATAGTAGGTAGATAGGAAAGTAGGGTTGAGGTCACAATCAGATCAGCCATGATCTTATCAAATGGCAGAGCAGGCTCGAGGGGCCGAATGGCCTACTCCTGCTCTTAATTCGTATGCATGTAAAAGCTTGGTCAAAGAGGGAGGTTTTAAGGAGCGTCTTAAAGGAGGAGAGAGAGGCGGAGAGGTTTAGGGAGGGAATTCCAGAGCTTGGGGCCCAGACAGCTGAAGGCACGGCCGCCAATGGTGGAGCGATTAAAATCGGGGGTGTGCAAGAGGCCGGAATTGGAGGAGCGCAGAGATCTGGGATGGCAGTCGGGCTACCAGGCGTACCCAGCACGCGCAGTCTGAGCGAGTCAGATAGAGCGGCTTCTTTGGCATGTTGCATACTGGCTGGTGCGGTTTGTCGTTAGCTGGTAAGTGTTTTCTTTCAAGATCGGGTAACGGAAACCACACAGCACCAAGTCTAGAAATACAGAGACCAATTGGGGGCTGTCTGAGGGAGGAGGGGTGGGGGGACTGAGTGGAACTATCTACTGAAAAGGGGCGTGTGTAGGCCATCAGGTGATAGACTGAGTGGGGGTCAGCACTGATATTTTCCCCTGATAGTCAGCCTGCCAACGCTCACTTATGAAGATTAGGCAATCAGGAGGCTACTGGGGATAGGGCAGCTGCCGACTGCGGAAACTGGCCCCAGCACCGGGGTCGCGGAATCAGAGAGGAGGGAGAGGAAGAAATAGCGGA
Organism: Heptranchias perlo; assembly: GCF_035084215.1. Lineage (NCBI taxonomy): Eukaryota > Metazoa > Chordata > Chondrichthyes > Hexanchiformes > Hexanchidae > Heptranchias > Heptranchias perlo. Next base: position 505,760 of record NW_027138580.1, on the reverse strand, counting down.
CACTTTGATGGATTTGGTTTTCAACACTTGGGGATGGCGGGAGGAGCAGCCAGAAGGGGAAAGAATACGGACGTAGACAGACAGGAAAAGACCCTTTGGTCCATCCAGCCAGTCCCACACAATTGTGTATCACAATATATACAGTCCCCACCCCACCCAAAACCACGTGATGCCCTGGGAAAGAGGGAAAACCAGATAAAAACCCAGGATGATTTGGAGGGGGGAGAATCTGGGAAATTCCGCTCTGGCCGCCTCCCCCCTCCCCACGGCGTTCGAAACTAGTCCAGGACATCACTCTTGCCCTGATAATTCCTTCCTTTTGAACGTTCTGTATTGCCTGCTCTGAATTCCTATCCCGCACTTAGAGTGACGACTTTTGTAAATTTCTTGTGCAGGGCATCAGAAATGGACGATTTGCAGACGGGAAACTCAAGCGAAACATCCCGTCACCGTGTGACAGAGCCCCTCGAATCCCCGGGACCTGAATATTACCGGCCTATGAGCGTGGAGGGGGAAATGTTTGTGTGCGAGAAGAGACTCGAGACAGCGGTGTGGCTGGAAAAGCAGCCGGAGGGGCCTGCCCGGGGCAGAGGGTTCCCGCGGGCTGACCAGTTACCTGGCCTGAGCAGGCGCAGCGGGGAGAAGCTGTGCCTGCGCGGCCTCGCCTTTGGCCGCCCGGCCGGCCCGGGGGCGGGCAGGGAGCAGCCCTACAAGTGCGGGGACTGCGGCAAGGGGTTCAGCTACCCGTCCAAACTGGAGATCCACCGGCGCATCCACACCGGCGAGCGGCCGTTCGTCTGCTCCGCCTGCGGGAAGGGCTTCACCGAGTCGTCCAGCCTGCTGACCCACCAGCGGGTCCACAGCGGCGAGTGGCTGTTCATCTGCTCGGTCTGCGGGAAGGGGTTCACCAAGCCCTCGCACCTGCTGACCCACCAGCGGGTCCACACCGGCGAGCGGCCGTTCGTCTGCCCGCTCTGTGGGAAGGGGTTCACCCAGTCCTCCAACCTGCTGACCCACCAGCGGGTGCACACTGAGGAGCGGCCCTTCGCCTGCAGCGACTGCGGCAAGAGTTTCAAGAGCACCGAGGAGCTGAAGAAGCACAAGCAGATCCACACCGACGAGCGGCCGTTCCGGTGCTCCCAGTGCGGGAAGGGCTTCAGGATGTCGTCCCACCTGCTGACCCACCAGCTCATCCACACCGGGGAGAGGCCCTTCACCTGCCCCGTGTGCAGGAAGGGATTCACTCAGTCCTCCAACCTGCTGTCCCACCAGCGCATTCACACCGGGGAGAGGCCCTTCAGCTGCGCCCAGTGCGGGAAGAGCTTCAGGATGTCGGCACACCTGCTGGCTCACCAGCGGGTTCACACCGGGGAGAGGCCGTTCACCTGCTCCGTGTGCGGGAAGGGATTCACCCGCTCGTCCTACCTGCTGAGGCACCAGCGAGTTCACGTGTTGGATTCTGCTGTTATCGCTGCTGTTAATCACATCCAGGACTGAACCATGTTCATTCTGACAGTTGGGGTTTGTTTCTGCTGATGTTAATGACCCCTATAACTGGGCTGGAGTTTAATATTCTGGATCCATGTCGAATAAATCAGCTTTGTTTTAAGCACACAGTGGGTCGAGTCCTTGATGTCTTGTTGCGGAGATTCACCTTCCTGTTGGAATCTGGGTCCACGGGAGAAACGGTTGGGCTTTTAATGTCTCTGGGCTTTTCCAAAGATTCACAGACAGACGACAAAGTTCAGGGAAGAAACACAAGATGAGCTGGTACGGCTATCTGCTTTGATTCACCGTTCCTGTGTAATAGCCTCGCCTCTGAGTCAGAAGGTCATGGGGTCAAGTCCCACTCCAGGGAATTGAGCCCATAATCCAGTCCGACACTCCCCGGTGCCAGTACTGAGGGAGCGCCGCGCTGTCGGAGGGTCGGCGCTGAGGGAGCGCCGCGCTGTCGGAGGGTCGGCGCTGAGGGAGCGCCGCGCTGTCAGAGGGGCGGCGCTGAGGGAGCGCCGCGCTGTCGGAGGGTCGGTACCGAGGGAGCGCCGCGCTGTCGGAGGGGCGGCGCCGAGGGAGCGCCGCGCTGTCGGAGGTGCCGTCTTTCGGATGGGACGTTAAACCGAGGGCCCCTTCTGCCCCTCTCGGGTGGATGTTGAAAGATCCCATGGGACTATTTCGCAGATGAGCAGCGGGAGTTCTCCCCGGTGAACGAACATCACTAAAAACAGATTATCCGGTTATTATCACATTGTTTGTGGGATCTTGCTGTGCACAAACTGGCTGCGGTTCCCGACATTACAACAGTGACGACACTTTCGTTGGCTGTAAAACGCCCTGAGGTCCTTTCACAATTCAGGCACTCACTCCAACGCGATACTGAGGGGAGCGCCGTCGTTCAGCAGGTGAAGGTACTTGTCCGGTTATCAGCCAGAACTTTCACAGGACAAAACCGTGGGCCGAGGCACCACCTGACCTGCCCCCGGGGTGACTCCCCGCCCTCCACCTGGCAGGTCCTGTTTTAACCAGGGCGTGTCCGGTCCTTGACGTCTCGAAGATGCGAGTGAGTCGGTGGCTTGTTGCAGACCTGGGTTTCTCCCTGGCGATCTGTGTCCAGCGGAGAAGTCGGTGGGTCTGCGTCATTTTGTTTTGGTTCAATCTCTTTTTTTCTGGGTGTTGGGGCGGTTCCTCTTTTCCCAGAGGGTACCGAGTCTCTGGAATACGTTGCCAGGTGTTGTGGTGAGTGCCGACTCTCTGCCTTCAAGAGGGAGCTGGACCAGTTCCTGACTGGGGCAGAGATCGCACCACACAGACGGTCAGTGGATTAACAGTTAACGTACCCCATGGCCAATGTGACCTCCTGGACCGGTTTCGATCGCCTGAGGGGGTCGGAGAGCAAGTTCCCAGAATATTTTCTCTCTTATTGATGCCGAGGTTTTTATCCCCGTTTTTTTTTTTGCCTCTCCGAGGACATTACTTGGGAGTGGGGAGTGTCCGGTCCCAGAGTGTCCAGTCACGATGTTTCAGCCGTCATCGGCGTGGGGCAGGCTTGATGGAGCAGCAGGTCTTTTCCTGCCCAATTTCTGATGTTCATGCTCAACGATGTGTCGAAGGTCAGTGCTTGGGGAATGGAATATCTCACCACTTCGGAGCACCCAGTGTCAAACCCTCCCGGGGCAGGGACAGAGTAAATCTCCCTCCGCACTGTCCATCAAACCCTCCCGGGGCAGGGACAGAGTAAATCTCCCTCCGCACTGTCCCATCAAACCCTCCCGGGGCAGGGACAGAGTAAATCTCCCTCCGCACTGTCCCATCAAACCCTCCCGGGGCAGGGACAGAGTAAATCTCCCTCCGCACTGTCCCATCAAACACTCCCGGGGCAGGGACAGAGTAAATCTCCCTCCGCACTGTCCCATCAAACACTCCCGGGGCAGGGACAGAGTAAATCTCCCTCCGCACTGTCCCATCAAACACTCCCGGGGCAGGGACAGAGTAAATCTCCCTCCGCACTGTCCCATCAAACCCTCCCGGGGCAGGGACAGAGTAAATCTCCCTCCGCACTGTCCCATCAAACACTCCCGGGGCAGGGACAGAGTAAATCTCCCTCCACACTGTCCCATCAAACCCTCCCGGGGCAGGGACAGAGTAAATCTCCCTCCGCACTGTCCCATCAAACACTCCCGGGGCAGGGACAGAGTAAATCTCCCTCCGCACTGTCCCATCAAACACTCCCGGGGCAGGGACAGAGTAAATCTCCCTCCTCACTGTCCCATCAAACCCTCCCGGGGCAGGGACAGAGTAAATCTCCCTCCGCACTGTCCCATCAAACACTCCCGGGGCAGGGACAGAGTAAATCTCCCTCCGCACTGTCCCATCAAACCCTCCCGGGGCAGGGACAGAGTAAATCTCCCTCCACACTGTCCCATCAAACCCTCCCGGGGCAGGGACAGAGTAAATCTCCCTCCGCACTGTCCATCAAACCCTCCCGGGGCAGGGACAGAGTAAATCTCCCTCCGCACTGTCCCATCAAACACTCCCAGGGCAGGGACAGAGTAAATCTCCCTCCACACTGTCCCATCAAACCCTCCCGGGGCAGGGACAGAGTAAATCTCCCTCCACACTGTCCCATAAACCCTCCCGGGGCAGGGACAGAGTAAATCTCCCTCCGCACTGTCCATCAAACCCTCCCGGGGCAGGGACAGAGTAAATCTCCCTCCGCACTGTCCCATCAAACACTCCCAGGGCAGGGACAGAGTAAATCTCCCTCCACACTGTCCCATCAAACCCTCCCGGGGCAGGGACAGAGTAAATCTCCCTCCGCACTGTCCCATCAAACCCTCCCGGGGCAGGGACAGAGTAAATCTCCCTCCGCACTGTCCCATCAAACACTCCCGGGGCAGGGACAGAGTAAATCTCCCTCCACACTGTCCCATAAACCCTCCCGGGGCAGGGACAGAGTAAATCTCCCTCCGCACTGTCCCATCAAACCCTCCCGGGGCAGGGACAGAGTAAATCTCCCTCCGCACTGTCCCATCAAACCCTCCCGGGGCAGGGACAGAGTAAATCTCCCTCCGCACTGTCCCATCAAACACTCCCGGGGCAGGGACAGAGTAAATCTCACTCTACACTGTCCCATCAAACACTCCCGGGGCAGGGACAGAGTAAAGCTCCCTCCGCACTGTCCCATCAAACACTCCCGGGGCAGGAACAGCACGGGTTAGATACAGAGTAAAGCTCCCTCTGCACTGTCCCATCAAACACTCCCGGGGCAGGTACAGCACGGGTTAGATACAGAGTAAAGCTCCCTCTACACTGTCCCATCAAACACTCCCAGGGCAGGTACAGCACGGGTTAGATACAGAGTAAAGCTCCCTCTACACTGTCCCATCAAACACTCCCGGGGCAGGGACAGCACGGGTTAGATACAGAGTAAAGCTCCCTCCACACCGTCCCATCAAACACTCCCGGGGCAGGTGCAGCACGGGTTAGATACAGAGTAAAGCTCCCTCCACACCGTCCCATCAAACACTCCCGGGGCAGGTACAGCACGGGTTAGATACAGAGTAAAGCTCCTTCTACACTGTCCCATCAAACACTCCCAGGACAGGTACAGCACGGGTTAGATGCAGAGTAAAGCTCCCTCTACACTGTCCCATCAAACACTCCCGGGGCAGGTACAGCACGGGTTAGATACAGAGTAAAGCTCCCTCTACACTGTCCCATCAAACACTCCCAGGGCAGGTACAGCACGGGTTAGATACAGAGTAAAGCTCCCTCCACACTGTCCCATCAAACACTCCCAGGGCAGGGACAGCACGGGTTAGATACAGAGTAAAGCTCCCTCTACACTGTCCCATCAAACACTCCCGGGGCAGGTACAGCACGGGTTAGATACAGAGTAAAGCTCCCTCTACGCTGTCCCATCAAACACTCCCAGGGCAGGTACAGCACGGGTTAGATACAGAGTAAAGCTCCCTCTACGCTGTCCCATCAAACACTTCTGGGTGTAACAAAAAAGAAAATGCTGCTTGTGCAGGAAATCTTAAACGAAACCAAAACATGCTGGAAACACTCAGCAAGTCTGGCAACATCTGTAAAGAAAAAATGTTGACGTCTTCAGGTATAGTCCGTCAATGGGACCCAGAAGCCCCGCCCACTCTTTGTTCCCCGTCAATGGGACCCAGAAGCCCCGCCCACTCTTTGTTCCCCGTCAATGGGACCCAGAAGCCCCGCCCACTCTTTGTTCCCCGTCAATGGGACCCAGAAGCTCCGCCCACTATTTGTTCCCCGTCAATGGGACCCAAAAGCCCCGCCCACTCTTTGTTCCCCGTCAATGGGACCCAGAAGCCCCGCCCACTCTTTGTTCCCAGTCACTGGGACCCTGAAGCCCCGCCCACTCTTTGTTCACCGTCACTGGGACCCTGAAGCCCCGCCCACTCTTTGTTCACCGTCACTGGGACCCTGAAGCCCCGCCCACTCTTTGTTCCTGGTCACTGGGACCCTGAAGCCCCGCCCACTCTTTGTTCCCAGTCACTGGGACCCTGAAGCCCCGCCCACTCTTTGTTCACAGTCACTGGGACCCTGAAGCCACGCCCACTCTTTGTTCACAGTCACTGGGACCCTGAAGCCCCGCCCACCCTTTGTTCCCCGTCACTGGGACCCTGAAGCCCCGCCCACTCTTTGTTCCCCGTCACTGGGACCCTGAAGCCCCGCCCACTCTTTGTTCCCGGTCAGTGGGAACCTGAAGCCCCGCCCACCCTTTGTTCCCCGTCACTGGGACCCTGAAGCCCCGCCCACTCTTTGTTCCCGGTCACTGGGACCCTGAAGCCCCGCCCACTCTTTGTTCCCGGTCACTGGGACCCTGAAGCCCCGCCCACTCTTTGTTCCCGGTCAGTGGGAACCTGAAGCCCCGCCCACCCTTTGTTCCCCGTCACTGGGACCCTGAAGCCCCGCCCACTCTTTGTTCCCGGTCACTGGGACCCTGAAGCCCCGCCCACTCTTTGTTCCCGGTCACTGGGACCCTGAAGCCCCGCCCACTCTTTGTTCCCAGTCACTGGGACCCTGAAGCCCCGCCCACTCTTTGTTCCCAGTCACTGGGACCCTGAAGCCCCGCCCACTCTTTGTTCACCGTCACAGGGACGCTGAAGCCCCGCCCACTCTTTGTTCCCAGTCACTGGGACCCTGAAGCCCCGCCCACTCTTTGTTCCCCGTCACTGGGACCCTGAAGCCCCGCCCACTCTTTGTTCACAGTCACTGGGACCCTGAAGCCCCGCCCACTCTTTGTTCACTGTCACTGGGACCCTGAAGCCCCGCCCACTCTTTGTTCACAGTCACAGGGACCCTGAAGCCCCGCCCACTCTTTGTTCCCAGTCACTGGGACCCTGAAGCCCCGCCCACTCTTTGTTCACCGTCACAGGGACGCTGAAGCCCCGCCCACTCTTTGTTCCCAGTCACTGGGACCCTGAAGCCCCGCCCACTCTTTGTTCCCCGTCACTGGGACCCTGAAGCCCCGCCCACTCTTTGTTCCCGGTCACTGGGACCCTGAAGCCCCGCCCCACTCTTTGTTCCCCGTCACTGGGACCCTGAAGCCCCGCCCATTCTTTGTTCCCCGTCACAGGGACCCTGAAGCCCCGCCCACTCTTTGTTCCCGGTCACTGGGACCCTGAAGCCCCGCCCACTCTTTGTTCCCCGTCACAGGGACCCTGAAGCCCCGCCCACTCTTTGTTCCCCGTCACTGGGACCCTGAAGCCCCGCCCACTCTTTGTTCCCCGTCACTGGGACCCTGAAGCCCCGCCCACTCTTTGTTCCCCGTCACAGGGACCCTGAAGCCCCGCCCACTCTTTGTTCCCGGTCACTGGGACCCTGAAGCCCCGCCCACTCTTTGTTCACAGTCACTGGGACCCTAAAGCCCCGCCCACTCTTTGTTCACAGTCACTGGGACCCTGAAGCCCCGCCCACTCTTTGTTCCCGGTCACGGGGACCCTGAAGCCCCGCCCACTCTTTGTTCCCAATCACTGGGACCCTGAAGCCCCGCCCACTCTTTGTTCCCGGTCACTGGGACCCTGAAGCCCCGCCCACTCTTTGTTCCCGGTCACTGGGACCCTGAAGCCCCGCCCACTCTTTGTTCCCTGTCACTGGGACCCTGAAGCCCCGCCCACTCTTTGTCCCTGGTCACTGGGACCCTGAAGCCCCGCCCACTCTTTGTTCCTGGTCACTGGGACCCTGAAGCCCCGCCCACTCTTTGTTCCCGGTCACTGGGACCCTGAAGCCCCGCCCACTCTTTGTCCCTGGTCACTGGGACCCTGAAGCCCCGCCCACTCTTTGTCCCTGGTCACAGGGACCCTGAAGCCCCGCCCACTCTGTGTCCCTGGTCACTGGGACCCTGAAGCCCCGCCCACTCTTTGTTCCCGGTCACAGGGACCCTGAAGCCCCGCCCACTCTTTGTTCCCGGTCACTGGGACCCTGAAGCCCCGCCCACTCTTTGTTCACAGTCACTGGGACCCTGAAGCCCCGCCCACTCTTTGTTCACCGTCACTGGGACCCTGAAGCCCCGCCCACTCTTCGTCCCTGGTCACAGGGACCCTGAAGCCCCGCCCACTCTTTGCTCCCGGTCACTGGGACCCTGAAGCCCCGCCCACTCTTTGCTCCAGTGCCAAGACAGCTGTGAATGCTCCATGCTCCTCACTGAACCATTCCTGCCATGCTCTCCGGGGCCGTAACTGGGAGGGAGCCCAACTGATAGCCCACAAGACTCGCCTGTCTATCATTCGGGTCCTGAGGCCCACACCTGGTCTTCAGAGACTGTTCCCAGCCAACCCACAGGTTCCAATGCTCCCCAGCCTCCGTATGTTTCCAGCACCTGGATCACCGACCGTATTATGCTTGATCGGGCACATCAGGTACTGAGGGGGGAAAAGATGAAATAGAGCAAGACACACAGAGAAAGGGATTGAGTAGAGAAAGAGGGAGAGAGGGTGTGGAATAGAGGAAGACACACAGAGAGAAAGGGATTGAGTGGAGAAAGAGGGAGAGAGGGTGGGGAATAGAGGAAGACAGAGAGAGAGAAAGGGATTGAGTGGAGAAAGAGGGAGAGAGGATGGGGAATAGAGGAAGACACAGAGAGAGAAAGGGATTGAGTGGAGAAAGAGGGAGAGAGGATGGGGAATAGAGGAAGACACAGAGAGAGAAAAGGATTGAGTGGAGAAAGAGGGAGAGAGGATGGGGAATAGAGGAAGACACAGAGAGAGAAAGGGATTGAGTGGAGAAAGAGGGAGAGAGGGTGGGGAATAGAGGAAGACACAGAGAGAGAAAGGGATTGAGTGGAGAAAGAGGGAGAGAGGGTGGGGAATAGAGGAAGACACCGAGAGAGAAAAGGATTGAGTGGAGAAAGAGGGAGAGAGGATGGGGAATAGAGGAAGACACAGAGAGAGAAAGGGATTGAGTGGAGAAAGAGGGAGGGTGGGGAATAGAGGAAGACAGAGAGAGAGAGGGAGAGAGGGTGGGGAATAGAGGAAGACACAGAGAGAGAAAAGGATTGAGTGGAGAAAGAGGGAGGGTGGGGAATAGAGGAAGACACAGAGAGAGAAAGGGATTGAGTGGAGAAAGAGGGAGAGAGGGTGGGGAATAGAGGAAGACACAGAGAGAGAAAGGGATTGAGTGGAGAAAGAGGGAGAGAGGGTGGGGAATAGAGGAAGACACAGAGAGAGAAAGGGATTGAGTGGAGAAAGAGGGAGGGTGGGGAATAGAGGAAGACACAGAGAGAGAAAGGGATTGAGTGGAGAAAGAGGGAGGGTGGGGAATAGAGGAAGACACAGAGAGAGAAAGGGATTGAGTAGAGAAAGAGGGAGGGAAAGGGAAAGGATGAAATAAAAAGCATAGAGGAGACGGAGCTGAGAGAGAGCGAATGAATGGACGGGGAGAGAGACTCAAAGGGAAGGAAGAGTGAAACACAAAGGGGAAGGAGAAGGGAAGGGAATTTAAGAGACAAACACAAAAGGGACGGAGAGAGATTTTATCCTCAGGCTCACCAGTCTCCCTATCTTTAGTTACAGGGGGTGTGAGAAGGGGAGTTTTATTTTGGTGGGGTTGATTGTAAAATGTTTTGAACTATTGTTTTTGCTTCTGTTTCTCGTCAATGATGATGTGTAAATGAGCTGTAAGGAAGCGTGGGTTTAGAAACATATTAAAATCATCCGTGCCCTTGCTCCAGAGCTTCAGGTCTTCGCCCCAACAATCTCAGCAGACAGTAAAATGTTTGTGCCATCAAGGTGTCAGTCTTGGTTCAGTCGTAACGCTCCTGCCCCTGAGTCGGAACTTTGTGGGTTCAAGTCCCACTCCGGAGACTGAGCCCCATAATTCAGGCTGACACCTCTGAGGGAGCGCTACACTGTCGGGAGTCTTTCAGATGAGACATCAGGCCGAGTCCTGTCTGCCGTCTTCAGGCGGACGTAAAAGATCCTCGTGGGACGTCCTCAACAAGAGCAGGGGAGATCTCCCCGGTGCCCGTGGCCAATATTTATCCCTCAACCAAACACTAAAAAAAACAGGTGATCTGGTCATTGTCACACTGCTGTTCGTGGGATCTTGCTGTGCGCAAATTGGCTGCCACGTTTCCTACATCACAACAGTGACTACACTTCGAAAAAGTACTTCATTGGCTGTAAAGTGCTTTGGGTTATCTTGGGGTCATGAAAGGCGCTATATAAATGCACCTTCTCTCCTAATGTTTTGGTTCTACAGTTTTGTCAATTAACAAAGGATGTTATTTTGAAGCAATGAAGTTTGCAAGGTTACAAGCCAGGACTCTCGAATTATATTTTTTAAAATTAGCAGCGAGACTTCCTATCTTTGTAACCCCTGTGCTCGCTGACCTACATCGGCTCCTGGTCCGGGAACGCCTCGATTTTAAAATTCTCATCCTTGTATTCAAATCCCTCCGTGGCCCTCGCCTCCCCCTCCTCCCCATCTCTGTAACCTCCTCCAGCCCAACAACCCTCCCAGATCTCACCGCTCCTCCAATTCTGGCCTCTTGTGCATCCCCGATTTTAATCGCCCCACCGTTGGCGGCCGTGCCTTCAGCTGCCTGGGCCCCAAGCTCTGGAATTCCCTCCCTAAACATCTCTCCGCCTCTCTCTCCCCTCCTTTCAGACGCTCCTTAAAACCTCCCTCTTTGACCAAGTTTTTGGTCACCTGTCCTAATATCTCCTCATGTGGCTCGGTGTCAAATTTTGTTTGATAATCGCTCCCGTGAAGCACCTTGGGAGGTTTTACTACGTTAAAGGCGCTATATAAATGCAGATGGTTGTTACTGTATTTCAACTTCTTACCCACTTTAGGCTCCATCTTTCTTGATAATCTCATCTAACAAAAATCCATCGATTTCAGAATCTATTTCCCTTTTAAACACCTCAGTTGGTGTTAAATTTTCATCCAATTGTAAAGAAAGGGTTCCTTTGATATTAATTTCTTCATAACAACTTTTAGCTTTTGCCTGTTAAGTGAGTTTCTGTTCGAAGGATGAAAATGTAATCCAGATTTGCTCTGCTTCGGATCAATGCGTGTTTTAGCAATGTCCAGATAGTCAGCGGGAATTAAAAACTGTAGCAGACAGAGACATTTATCTGGTGAGGGATACGGCCGCAGTCTTCCTTTGTCCCAACTCCACAGATCTCTCAGCTGTGCAGGGAAACACAATCTAGCTGGCAGTTCAATGTTCTCCCAGGAGACACACTCCAAGGCCGCATCTGGGTGAGGAATGTGGCCGAGTGATAACGTCACCTGTCGGGGGAGGGGGGGCCTTTGTGCACTAATCCCTCTGGAACTAGTTGTGGTTGAACGATTTGATTGACGTTTCGGTCACGGTGTAGCTAGAACAAAGTTTGGGGGAGTTTATTCTTGTCTAAACTGCGGTTAGTGATCAGGGAGAACAGTTAATAGTGCTGCAGAACATGTGGATTCCTCACGCAGGGCGGGATTGGGGAAAAGATGTGAAAGAGGGGGTGTTGGGAGAGATACCGCAAAATTCGATCAGGCCTGATCAACAACAGCGACAACAACTTGCACTTGTATACTGAGATCAATTAATTTTTGTCAGGTCAGGGTATCACGGGATATGGGGCTAGGGCGGGCAAATGGGGTTGAGGTACAGGAACAATTTGCATTTATATAGCGCCTTTAGCGTAGTGAAACGTCGCAAGCACTTCACGGGAGGGTTATCAGACAAAATTTGACACCGAGACACATAAGGAGATATTAGGACAGGTGAGCAAAATCTCGGTCAAAGAGGGAGGTTTTAAGGAGCGTCTTAAAAGGAGGACAATTGTAAATAATTTTACAACACCAAGTTATAGTCCAACGATTTTATTTGAAATTTACAAGCTTTCGGAGGCTTCCTCCTTCCTCAGGTAAATGTCAGGAACTCACATTTACCTGAGTTCCTGACATTTACCTGAGGAAGGAGGAAGCCTCCGAAAGCTTGTAAATTTCAAATAAAATTGTTGGACTATAACTTGGTGTTGTAAAATTGTTTACAATTGTCAACCCCAGTCCATCACCGGCATCTCCACATCATTAAAAGGAGGAGAGAGAGAGAGAGAGAGGCGGAGAGAGAATTCCAGAGCTTGGGGCCCAGGCAGCTGAAGGCACGGCCGCCAACGGCGGAGCGATGAAAATCGGGGATGCGCAAGAGGGCCAGAATTGGAGGAGCGCAGAGATCTGGGAGGTTTGTAGGGATGGAGGAGGTTACAGAGATAGGGAGGGGAGGGGGGTGACGAGGCCATGGTGGGATTGGAAAACAAGGATGAGGATCTTCGAGCTCGAGAACTGTATGTCTTTTGAATTCTCCGGTGAACTCGCAGGGTATTGTTGTGAGTGTATGTCTAAGCGTACACGAGGGAAGCTGACATTTTAAAATCAAACTCTATAGCATTTTTAAAGTGTCAAAAATCCCCCTTTTTTTTATTGCGTGAATTTACAAGTTACGGTGAATCGGTGACAGGATCCCCACCACGAACTTAAAATGACACTGCAGCCTTGAAAGTCACCAAACAGCTCTCGTCTTATCTTAGAGACAGCAACATCTGTGCACTTAAAACAAGGCTGATTTATTTGACAGATATCCAGAATATTAACCCCTATAACTGGGCTGGAGTTTATTAACATCAGCAGAAACAAACACCAACTGCCCAGAATGAACATGGTTCAGTCCTGGATGTGATTAACAGCAGAATCCAACCCCTGCGGTCACAAGTGAACTCGCTGGTGTCTCAGCAGGTGGGCTGACAATTTAAAGCTCTTCTTGCAGCGAGGGCAACTGTACGGCCTCTCCTCAGTGTGAACCCGCTGGTGCGTCAGTAGGTGAGACGAGCGAGCGAATCCCTTCCCGCACACGGAGCAGGTGAACGGCCTCTCCCCGGTGTGAACTCGCTGGTGTTGCAGCAGGTTGGAGGAACACGCGAATCCCTTCCCACACACGGAGCAGGTGAAGGGCCTCTCCCCGGTGTGAACCCGCTGGTGTTCGAGGAGGATGGACGAGCGGGTGAATCCCTTCCCGCACAGGGAGCAGGTGAACGGCCTCTCCCCGGTGTGAGCGCGCTGGTGTTCGAGGAGGTCGGCCGACCAAGTGAATTGTTTCCCACACACGGAGCAGGCGAACGGCCTCTCCCCGGTGTGAACTCGCCGGTGTCTCAGCAGGTTGGACGACTCAGTGAACCTCTTTCCACATTCGGAGCATTCGAACGGCCTCTCCCCGGTGTGAGCCCGCTGGTGTTTCCGCAGGTTGGGTGACTGAGTGAACCCCCTCCCGCACACGGAGCAGGTGAACGGCCTCTCCCCGGTGTGAACCCGCTGGTGTTTCAGCAGGTTGGAGGAACAGGCGAATCCCTTCCCGCACACGGAGCAGCTGAACGCCCTCTCCCCGGTGTCCCTGCACCGATGAGTTTCCAGCTGAGACGGGTGATTGAATCCCTCACCTGTAAAAGGCCTCAACACTGAGTTCAGGATCGATATTCAGAAGTCAATTGTAAATTCTACTGAACATCCTTTCCTCTCTCGCACCTCATAACCCTCGAAGCCACTGGTCCGAAGAGCTCTCCCATCTCCCCGTGTCCTCACTGTCTTAAAATCCAGATCCATTACAGCTTAACCCGATCTTTTCTTCCTCCGCCCCTGAAGGTGCTGGGGTTACAGTTCCACGGTCCCTGGTTCCCCTCCCCTCGCCGTGCTGCCTGGTGCTGGGGTTACAGTTCCACGGTCCCTGGTTCCCCTCCCCTCGCCGTGCTGCCTGGTGCTGGGGTTACAGTTCCACGGTCCCTGGTTCCCCTCCCCTCGCCGTGCTGCCTGGTGCTGGGGTTACAGTTCCACGGTCCCTGGTTCCCCTCCCCTCGCCGTGCTGCCTGGTGCTGGGGTTACAGTTCCACGGTCCCTGGTTCCCCTCCCCTCGCCGTGCTGCCTGGTGCTGGGGTTACAGTTCCACGGTCCCTGGTTCCCCTCCCCTCGCCGTGCTGCCTGGTGCTGGGGTTACAGTTCCACGGTCTCTGGTTCCCCTCCCCTCGCCGTGCTGCCTGGTGCTGGGGTTACAGTTCCACGGTCCCTGGTTCCCCTCCTGTCCCTGTTCAGTGTGGGAGTGGAAACTTGCTGTTTCTAATTTGCTGTCAGGAGTTTGTCGCTGAGGGGGATTTGTGACCAGCGCGACTTGTGATTTGCTGCAGCTCTGTCCCCATGGGCCGTGTGGAGGACAGTGAACGAGGAAGAAAGTTCTGCCCTTTCTACTATAGAAGAAGTGCCCGTGTAACCCTCTGAGATGTCGGGGCCGCTGTGAAAGGTGGAACAGCGGAGGGGTGAGGATGGAGATAGTCTGGGGATCAGGGAGTGTTCACATGAAAGGTTGGTGGGGGCGCAGGAGGCGGTCCTGGCCTTTAGTGCTGCAATGGAGGCACGGGTGTGACGCTGGGGGAGTAGTCAGGGGAGAGGGTGGGACCAGGGAGGGTCGGTAAGGAGAGTGTTACAGAAATCCAGCCCCAGGATAATGAAGGCCTGAGTTAGGGTTTGGATGCACAGAGGTCAGAGCTGACCAAAAGTAGGGTCACCGATAGGTCAGATATGGGGGGGGGGAGGAGCTGAGGTGAACAATGGTACCTGATACGTCACAATGGGCCCAATCAGCAGTCCTTGGGGCATGTGGGAGCTCCGCCCACTCCCGCAGCGGCCCTCGGGAGCCCCGCCCACTCCTGCAGGAGCCCCGCCCACTCCTGCAGGAGCCCCGCCCACCCCCACAGGGCCCCCCGGGAGCCCCGCCCACCCCCGCAGGGTCCCCGCCCACTCCTACAGGGGCCCCCGGGAGACCCGCCCATCCCCGCAGGGGCCCCCGGGAGACCCGCCCATCCCCGCAGGGGCCCCCGGGAGACCCGCCCATCCCCGCAGGGGCCCCCGGGAGACCCGCCCACTCTTTGTCCCCGCTTTGCTGCACGCAGTTACTGAGGGCCTGAATTTGAATATAAAGCCTGCAGACCCTCCCGCCGTTTCTTACCTGCTCCGGGCCCCGCTCTCTCCATCTTTGGCGCCGCTTTTAGGTCAGCCGCACCCTGTCTCCATCAGCGAGGCCCTGCTGCGGCTGCGCGCCGCCCTCCTCTAACAATGGATAGGCCTTATTCTGGCGCGCGGGGCATTCTGGGTCGGGACGCCCGCCATTAATGGCCCCAGGGTCACGAAACGGCTGAAATTGAGAATCGGGGCCGGGGAGAAGCGAAGAGGGCGAGTCTGGGGCAGGTAATGAATAAAAGGGAGAGAAATGAGGGCGAGCACTGGGCGGACACCCCCACGCTGGGTGCCGTAAATCACGTCTACCGACCGCCCCTGCCGCTGCTTTAGGGCATTTCATTGGTTTGCGAATTCAAATCTTTTTAATTGATTTTATTTGAAGTGTTTCATTGGATTAATTTTTATTGTGAGTTTTCTACCCGCGGTTCAGGCCCCGTCTCTCTTGCGCCAAACTCCGGAGGCCTTCAAGGGACGGGGGGGCGGGGAGAGGGGTGGTCGTTCCAGCGCGGCGTGATTGACGTGGAGCATTGACCAATGGGAGGAGAGAGAAGGCGCTGGAGGACCGAGCGGGGAGGTGGTCCTCCAACCAATGGGAGCGCGGGAGGGGGGCGGGCCTCCCGCTGTGCAGGGAGTTGGTGGCTTCCAGACGGTGTGAAGCAGACTGTTGGGGGCCAGGCGAAGCTGGGAGTCTTTATTCCTTTTTTATTGCTATAAAACCATTTGTTTTTTTAAAAAACACAGGACAGGATCTCAAATCAATTAGAGGGACGAGTTATTTCAGTTTATGGGGCAATCTGGACGGTTCTGTTCTGGATTGAAGTGTTTTACCGTCTGTGAGTACCAAAAGATTTTATTTTAATGGGGTTTTACTATTAGCTTGAGTCACTCACGGAAAGGTGGGAGTGGAGGGGAGTCAGGATTTCGTGTCTGGTGTAGTTTTTGTGTAAACTGTTAGAGACAGACATTGTGTCACCCTTTTTAAATTACATGGAATAGAATTACAGCACAGAAACAGGCCAATCGGTCAAACTGGTCGATGCGTTTATGCTCCATGTAGTAGCGAATTCCACATTCTAACCACCGTCTGGGTAAAGGGACGGTGACTCTGGTTACCTGTGGGTGACTATATTTAAATCACACTCTAATTGCCTTTTCTGTGTATATTAAATTAAATATATGATGTTCCTTAAAGGGAACAGTGTGTCTCTGAGAGTTTCCAGTTAAAATGGATAATACCAGCCACTGGTCTGTAGTATCTTAGCCTGCAGATTGTAGCCAAGTCTGTTTGTCATGCATCTATTCTGAACTCAGTAATTACATAGAATTTACAGTGCAGAAACAGATCATTTGGCGATCTATGCGGTGTTTATGCTCCACAAAAGACTCCTCCCACCCTATTTCATCGAACTCTATCAGCATAACATAGAATTACATGGAAATTATACGACAGAAACAGGCCATTTGGTCCAACTGGTCCATGCCGGTGTTTATGCTCCACACGAGCCTCCTCCCTTCATTTAACCTTATCAGCATATCCTTCTATTCCTTTCTCACCCATGTGCTTATCTAGATTTCCCTTAAATGCATCAGTGCTATTCGCCTCAACCACTCCATGTGGTACTGAGTGCCACATTCTAACCACTCTCTGGGAAAAGAAGTTTCTCCTGAATTCCCTATCGGATTTATTAGTGACTGTCTTATATTTATGACCCCTAGTTCTGGTCTCCCCCACGAGTGGAAACATCTCCTCCACGTCTATTCTATCAAACCCTTTCATAATTTTAAAGAAGCTCCATCAGGGGACTGCTCAGTCTTCTCTTTTCTAGAGAAAAGAGCCCAAGCTTGTTCAGCCTTTCCTGATAATTATAACCTCTCAGTTCTGATATCATCCTTGTGAATCTTTCTTGCACCTTCTCCAGTGCCTCTATATCTTTTTTTAATATGGAGACCAGCACTGTGCACGGTATTCCAAGTGTGGTCTGACCAAGGTTCTATAAGTTTAACATAACGTCTCTGCTTTTCAATTCCATTCCTCTAGAATACGGCTGTAAACCTGTCCATTTTAGTGGGTTCAGCATTTCTAAACTATCCTACTAAAAGATCCTCTTAATTCAGAACTTTTAGTGTGTGACACAGATTAAACCTGCAGTAACAATTGTTTTTTAAAATCTGTTCCAAATCTTTCCCCAGCCTTTAAGACGATAGACCAGGAAAGTTGCAGGTTCCATCCCTGGTCTGTGCTGAGTGAGTCATAGTATCATAGTAGGTACAGCATAGGAGGCCATTCGGCCCAATGTGCCTGTGCCGGCTCTTTGAAAGAGCTATCCAATTAGTCCCATTCCCCTGCTCTTACCCCATAACCCTGTAAATGTTTTCCCTTCAAGTATTTATCCAATTCCCTTTTGAAAGTTACTGATAAATCTGCTTCCACCATCCTATCAGGCAGTGCATTCCAGATCATTACAACTCGCTGCGTAAATAAATGTTTCCTCATCTCCTCTCTGGCTTTTTTGCCGATCACCTTAAATCTGTGTCCTCTGGTTACCGACCCTTCTGCCACTGGAAGCAGTTTCGCCTTGTTCACTCTGTCAAAACTGTTCATAATTTTGAACACCCCTCAACCTTCTCTGTTCTAAGGAGAACAACCCCAGCTTCTCCAGTCTCTCCACATAACTGAAGTCCCTCATCCCTGGCACCATTCTCGTAAATCCCTTCTGCACCTTCTCAAAGGCCTTGACATCCTTCCTAAAGTGTGGTGCCCAGAATTGGACACAATACTCCAGTTGTGGCCTAACCAATATTTATAAAGCTTTAGCATAACTTCTTTGCTTTTGTACTCTGTGCCTCTATTAATAAAGCCCAGGATCCCATATGCTTTTTTTAACCGCCTTCTCCACTTGTCCTGCCACCTTCACCCCCAGGTCTCTCTGTTCCTGCACTCCCTTTAAAATTGTACCATTTAGTTTCTATTGTACCATTTAGTTTCTATTGCCTCTCCTCATTCTTCCTACTAAAATGCATCACTTCACACTTCTCTGCATTAAATTTCATCTGCCATGTGTCTGCCCATACAAGGAAGTAGTACAGGAAAGTGATGGGGGTAATGATAAACAGAGTGTGTCAGGAAGGGACAGAGCGTACAAACATAAGAGTGCACTAGCAAATGGGGCCGGGGTAGGAAAGAATGGTAAAAAGACAAAATTAAAGGTCCTTTATCTGAATGGGCGCAGCATTCGCAATCAGATAGATGAATTGACGGCACAAATAGAAACAAATGGGTATGATCTTGTGGCCGTTACAGAGACGTGGTTGCAAGATGACCAAGGTTGGGAGCTAAATATTCAGGGTTATTTAACATTACGGAAGGAAAGGAAAAAGGTAAAGGTGGTGGGGTAGCTCTGTTAATAAAGGATGAAATTGGTATAATAGTGAGAAATGATCTTGGCTCAGAAGATCAAGATGTCGAATCAATTTGGGTGGAGGTAAGAAATAGCAAGGGAAAGAAGTCACTGGTGGGAGTAGTATATAGGCCCCCTAACAGTAGCTACACTGTAGGGCAAAATATAAATCAGGAAATAAGGAGGGCTTGTAAAAAAGGTAATGCAATAATCATGGGCGATTTTAACTTTCACATAGATTGGACAAATCAAATTGGCAAAAATAGCCCTGAGGAGGAGTTCATAGAGTGTATTAGGGACTGTTTCTTAGACCAATACGTCGAGGAACCAACCAGGGAACAGGCCGTTTTTGATCTGGTAATCGGTAATGAAACAGGATTAATTAATGATCTCAAAGTAAAGGATCCCTTGGGAAGCAGTGATCATAACATGATAGAATTTCACATCCAGTTTGAGAGCGAGGATCTTGGGTCTGAAACTACTGTATTAAACTTAAATAAGGACAATTATAAAGGAATGAGGGCGGAATTGGCTAAAGTGGACTGGGTAAACAGATTAGATGGTATGATGGTGGATAAGCAGTGGCAAACGTTTAAAAAGATATGTTATGACTCACAACAAAAATATATCCCTGTGAGGAGGAAAGACTTCACAAAAAGGGTGAACCAACCATGGCTAACTAAGGAAGTCAAGGATGTCATCAGGTTAAGAGAAAAAGCATACATATTGGCAAAGATTACTGGTAATCATGAAGATTGGGAAAACTTTAAAAACCAGCAAAGGATGACTAAAAGAATAATAAAGAGGGAGAAAATAAATTGAGAGTAAACTAGCAAAAAGTATAAAAACTGACCGTAAAAGCTTCTACAAGTGTATATAAAAAGGAAGAGGGTAGCTAAAGTAAACATTGGTCCCTTAGAGTCTGGGGAAGAAATAATAACAGAAAACAAGGAAATGGCAGAGGAATTGAACAGATATTTTATATCTGTCTTCACAGTAGAAGACACTAATAAAATACCAATAATAGTAGAAAATCACGGGGCAAAGGGGAGGGAGGAACTAAAAACAATCACTATCACTAGAGAAAAAGTACTAGGTAAACTAATGGGTCTAAAGGCTGACAAGTCCCCTGGACCTGATGGCTTGCATCAGAGGGTCTTAAAGGAAGTGACTACAGAGATAGTGGATGCATTGGTTGTAATCTTCCAGAATTCACTAGATTCTGGAAAGGTCCCAGCGGATTGGAAAACCACAATCGTAACACCCTTATTCAAGAAGGGAGTGAGACAGAAAGCAGGTAACTATAGACCAGTTAGCCTAACATCTGTCATTGGGGAAATGCTAGAATCCATTATTAAGGAAGTAGTAGCAGGACATTTGGAGACTCATAATACAATCAAGGAGAGTCAACATGGTTTTATGAAAGGGAAATCATGTCTGACAAATTTATTGGAGTTCTTTGAGGAAGTAACGGGCAGGGTGGATAAAGGGGAACCAATGGATGCAGTATATTTGGATTTCCAAAAGGCATTTGATAAGGTGCCACATAAAAGGTTACTGCACAAGATAAGAGCTCATGGTGTTGGGGGTAATATACTGGCATGGATAGAGGATTGGCTAACTAACAGAAAACAAAGAGTCAGGATAAAAGGGCCATTTTCAAAATGGCAATCTGTAACTAGTGGGGTGCCGCAGGGATCAGTGCTGGGGCCTCAACTATTTACAATATATATCAGTGACTTGGATGAAGGAACTGAGTGTCTTGTGGCCAAATTTGCTGATGATACAAAGATAGGTGGAAAAGCAAGTTGCGATGAGGACACAAAGTGTCTGCAAAGGGATATTGACAGGTTAAGCGAATGGGCAAAAAATTGGCAGATGGAATATAATGTGGGAAAATGTGAAGTCATCCACTTTGGGAGGAAAAATAAAAAAGCAAAATATTATTTGAATGGAGAAACACTACAAAATGTTGCGGTACAGAGGGATCTGGGTGTCCTCGTACATGAAACACAAAAAGTCAACATACAGGTGCAGCAGGTAATCTGGAAGGCAAACGGAATATTGGCCTTTATTTCTTGGGTGATGGAATATAAGAGCAGGGAAGTCATGCTACAACTGTACAGGGTGCTGGTGAGATCACACCTGGAGTACTGCGTACAGTTCTGGTGCCCTTATTTAAGGAAGGACATACTTGCATTGGAGGCAGTTCAGAGAAGGTTCACTAGGTTGATTCCGGGTATGGAAGGGTTGTCTTATGAGGAAAGATTGAACAGGTTGGGTCTATACTCATTGGAGTTTAGAAGAATGAGAGGAGATCTTATTGAAACATACAAGATTCTGAGGGGACGCGATAGGGTAGATGCTGAGAGGATGTTACCCCTCATGGGGGAATCTAAAACGAGGGGGCATAGTCTCAGAATAAGGGGTCGCCCGTTTAAGACGGAAATGAGGAGGAATTTCTTCTCCCAGAGGGTCGTGAATCTTTGGAATTTTTTACCCCAAAAAGCTGTGGAGGCTGAGTCATTGAATACATTCAAGGCTGAGTTAGACAAATTGTTGATCAGCAAGGGAGTCAAAGAATATGGGGAAAGGGCGGGAAAGTGGAGTTGAGGTAAAAATCAGATCAGTCATGATCTCATTAAATGGCGGAGCAGGCTCGAGGGGCAGAATGGCCTACTCCTGCTCCTTTCTCTTATGGTCTCTTATGGTTCATCTGTCTGTCTATGTCCTCCTGAAGCCTATTACTATCCTCCACATTGTTTCCTACATTTCCGAGGTTCGTGTCATCTGCAAACTTTGAAATTATACCCTCTATACCCAAGTCCAGGTCATTAATATATATCTTAGTCGATCTCAGCTGTAGAACCAATTAGGGCTACAATTTGGTTCGGGGATCAGTGCCGTGGAATCAGAAAATTTGACATCAAGTCGGTTAAAAGGGAATGTGCAAACATTTCTACACACAAGGAGCCATGGACTGAGAATCGATTGAGGTGGTTTAAAGGGAGACAGATACTGACATCGATGAATTTTTGTCAGGTAAGGGTATCACGGGATAGGGAGTTGAGGTGCAATAACAACAAAGACGCTATCTAAATGCAAGTTTTAACATGGTAAAACCTCCCGAGCACTTCACAGGAGCGTAAATCAGACCACATCTGACACCGAGCCACATAAGGAGATATTAGGACAGGTGACCATTTTACATAGAATTACATAGAATGTACAGCACAGAAACAGGCCATTCGGCCCAACTGGTCTGTGCCGGTGTTTATGCTCCACACGAGCCTCCTCCCACCCTACTTTGTCTAACCTTATCAGCATATCCTTCTATTCCTTTCTCACCCATGTGCTTATCTAGCTTCCCCTTAAATGTATCTACACTATTCGCCTCGACTTCTCCTTGTGGTAGTGAGTTCCACATTCTCACCACTCTCTGGGTAAAGAAGTTTCTCCTGAATTCCCCATTGGATTCATTAGTGACTCTCTTATATTTATGACCCCTAGTTCTGGTCTCCCCCACAAATGGAAACATCTTCTCTACGTCAACCCTCTCAAATCCTTTTCATTATATTAAAGACCTCTATCAGGTCACCCCTCAGCCTTCTCAATCTTTCTTGATAATTATAACCTCTCAGTTCTGATATCATCCTTGTAAATCTTTCTTGCACCTTCTCCAGTGCCTCTATATCCTTTTTGTAATATGGAGACCAGCACTGTGCACGGTATTCCAAGTGTGGTCTGACCAAGGTTCTATATAAGTTTAACATAATGTCTCTGCTTTTCAATTCTATTCCTCCAGAATACGGCTGTAAACCTGTCCATTTTAGTGGGTTCAGCATTTCTAAACTATCCTACTAAAAGATCCTCTTAATTCAGAACTTTTAGTGTGTGACACAGATTAAACCTGCAGTAAGATTTGTTTTTTAAAATCTGTTCCAAACCTTTCCCCAGCCTTTAAGACAATAGACCAGGAAAGTTGCAGGTTCCATCCCTGGTCTGTGCTGAGTGAGTCATAGTATCATAGTAGGTACAGCACAGGAGGAGGCCATTCGGCCCAATGTGCCTGTGCCGGCTCTTTGAAAGAGCTATCCAATTAGTCCCATTCCCCTGCTCTTACCCCCATAACCCTGTAAATGTTTTCCCTTCAAGTATTTATCCAATTCCCTTTTGAAAGTTACTGTTGAATCTGCTTCCACCGCCCTTTCAGGCAGTGCGTTCCAGATCATCACAACGCGCTGTGTAAAAAAATGTCTCCTCACCTCCCCTCTGGTTCTTTTGCCGAACACCTTAAATCTGTGTCCTCTGGTTACCGACCCTTCTGCCACTGGAAACAGTTTCTCCTTATTTACTCTGTCAAAACCCTTCATGATTTTGAACACTTCGATCAAATCTTCCCTTCTCCTTCGCTGGTCAAAGGAGAACAACCCCAGCTTCTCCAGTCTATCCACATAACTGAAGTCCCTCATCCCTGGCACCATTCTAGTAAATCTCCTCTGCACTCTCTCTAAGACCTTGACATCCTTCCTAAAGTGTGGTGCTCAGAATTGGACAAACTTGTGGCTTAACCAGTATTTTACAAAGGTTTAGCATAACTTCCTTGCTTTTGTACTCTGTGCCTCTATTAATAAAGCCCAGAATCCCATATGCTGTTTTAACCGCCTTCTCAACTTGTCCTGCCACCTTCAAAGATTTGTGTGTGTCTCTGTGCTCCTGCACCCCATTTAAAATTGAACCATTTAGTTTATTTTGCCTCCCCTCATTCTTCCTACCAAAATGTATCACTTCACATTTCTCTGTGTTAAATTTCATCTGCCACGTGTCTGCCCATTTCACCAGACTCTCTATGTCCTCCTGAAGCAAGTTTTAACATGGTAAAACCTCACAAGCACTTCACAGGAGCGTAAATCAGACCACATCTGACACCGAGCCACATAAGGAGATATTAGGACAGGTGACCATTTTACATAGAATTACATAGAATGTACAGCACAGAAACAGGCCATTCGGCCCAACTGGTCTGTGCCGGTGTTTATGCTCCACACGAGCCTCCTCCCACCCTACTTTGTCTAACCTTATCAGCATATCCTTCTATTCCTTTCTCACCCATGTGCTTATCTAGCTTCCCCTTAAATGTATCGACACTATTCGCCTCGACTTCTCCTTGTGGTAGTGAGTTCCACATTCTCACCACTCTCTGGGGAAAGAAGTTTCTCCTGAATTCCCCATTGGATTTATTAGTGACTCTCTTATATTTTTGGCCCCAAATTCTGGTCTCCCCTGCTAGTGGAAACATCTTTTCTACGTCTACCCTATCAAACCCTTTCATAATCTTAAAGAACTCTATTAAATCACCCCCTCGGCCTTCTCATTTCTAGAGTAAAGAGTCCCAGCCTGTTCAGCCTCTCAGTTCTGATATCATCCTTGTGAATCTTTCTTGCACCTTCTCCAGTGCCTCTATATCCTTTTTGTAATATGGAGACCAACACTGTGCACGGTATTCCAAGTGTGGTCTGACCAAGGTTCTATAAGTTTAACATAACGTCTCTGCTTTTCAATTCTATTCCTCTAGAATACGGCTGTTAACCTGTCCATTTTAGCGGGTTCAGCATTTCTAAACTATCCTACTAAAAGATCCTCTTAATTCAGAACTTTTAGTGTGTGACACAGATTAAACCTGCAGTAACATTTGTTTTTTAAAATCTGTTCCAAACCTTTTCCCCAGCCTTTAAGACGATAGACCAGGAAAGTTGCAGGTTCCATCCCTGGTCTGTGCTGAGTGAGTCATAGTATCATAGTAGGTACAGCACAGGAGGAGGCCATTTGGCCCAATGTGCCTGTGCCAGCTCTTTGAAAGAGCTATCCAATTAGTCCCATTCCCCTGCTCTTACCACCATAACCCTGTAAATGTTTTCCCTTCAAGTATTTATCCAATTCCCTTTTGAAAGTTACTGTTAAATCTGCTTCCACTACCCTTTTAGGCAGTGCGTTCCAGATCAGTACAACTCGCTGCGTAAAAAAATGTTTCCTCAAGGTTTTGCCGATCACCTTAATTTGTGTCCTCTGGTTGCCGACCCTTCTGCCACTGGAAACAGTTTCTCCTTATTTATTCTGTCAAAACTGTTCATGATTTTGAACATCTCTCTTAAATCTGCCCATAACCTTCTCTGTTCTAAGGAGAACAACCCCAGCTTCTCCAGTCTATCCACGTAACTTTTATTTTTAATTCACTAAAGCTTTATAGAACACTGGTTAGGCCTCAGCTGGATTATTGTGTCCAATTCTGGGCACCATACTTTAGGAAGGATGTCAAGGCCTTAGAGAGGGTGCAGAAGAGATTTACTAGAATGGTGCCAGGGATGAGGGACTTCAGTCTTTCCACCTTCTACAAGGCACAAGTCAGGAGTGTGATGGATGAATGCAGTTCCAACAACACTCAAGAAGCTCGACACCATCCAGGACAAAGCAGCCTGCTTGATTGGCACCCCATCCACCACCCTAAACATTCACTCCCTTCACCACCGGCACACAGTGGCTGCAGTGTGTACCATCCACAGGATGCACTGCAGCAGCACACCAAGGCTTCTTCGACAGCACCTCCCAAACCCACGACCTCTACCACCTAGAAGGACAAGAGCAGCAGGCACATGGGAACAACACCACCTGCACGTTCCCCTCCAAGTCACACACCATCCCGACTTGGAAATATATCGCCGTTCCTACATCGTCGCTGGGTCAAAAACCTGGAACTCCCTTCCTAACAGCACTGTGGGAGAACCTTCACCACACGGACTGCAGTGGTTCAAGAAGGCGGCTCACCACCACCTTCTCAAGGGCAATTAGGGATGGGCAATAAATGCTGGCCTCACCAGCGACGTCCACATCCCATGAACGAATTTTTATAAAATGTAACACCGCTATTCATTAAAGGAAGGAGAGAGAAAACAGGAACTACAGGCCAGTTAGCCTGACATCAGTCGTCAGGAAAATGCTGGAATCCATTATTAAGGAAATGGTAACAGGGTGCTTAGAAAATTATAATATGATTAGGCAGAGTGAACATGGTTTTATGAAAGGGAAATTGTCTTTGACAAATCTATTAGAGTTTTTTGCGGGTATAACTAGCAGGGTAGATAAAGGGGAACCAGTGGATGTCGCATATTTGGATTTTCAAAAGGCTTTCGATAAGGTGCCACATAAAAGGTTGTTGCACAAGATAAGGGCTCATGGGATTGGGAATAATATGTTAGCATGGATAGAGGATTGGTTAATGGAGAGAAGAGAGTAGGGATAAAAGGGTAATTTTCGCGTTGGCAGGTTGTAACTAGTGGGGTGCCGCAAGGATCAGTGCTTGGGCCTCAGCTATTTACAATCTATATTAATGACTTAGATGAAGGGACTGATTGTAATGTATCCATGTTTGCTGACGATACAAAGCAAGGTGGGAAAGTAAGCTGTGAGGAGGACAAAAAGAGTCTGCAAAAGGATATAGACAGGTTCGGTGAGTGGGCAAGAAGGTGGCAGATGGAATTTACTATGGGGAAATGTGAAATTATCCACTTTGGTAGGAAGAATAGAAAAGCAGAATATTTTTTAAAAGGTGAGAGACTAAGAAATGTTGGTATTCAGAGGGATTTGGGTGTCCTTGTTCATGAATCACAGAAAGTTAACATGCAGGTACAGCAAGCAATTAGGAAGGCAAATGGTATATTGGCCTTTATTGCAAGGGAGTTGGAGTACAAGAGTAAGGAGGTCTTGCTGCAATTATATATAGGGCTCTGGGGGAATCAAGGGGTATGGGGATTGGGCGGGAAAGTGGAGTTGAGGTTGAAGATCAGCCATGATCTGATTGAATGGTGGAGCAGGCTCGAGGGGCCGTATGGCCTACTCCTGCTCCTATTTCTTACGTTCTTGTGGTGAGATCACACCTGGAGTACTGTGTATAGTTTTGCTCACCTTACCTAAGGAAGGATATACTTGCCTTAGAGGGGGTGCAGCGAAGGTTCACTAGATTGATTCCTGGGATGAGAGGGTTGTCCTATGAGGAAATATTGTGTAGAATGGGCCTATATTCTTTGAAGTTTAGAAGAATGAGAGGTGATCTCATTGAAACATATAAAATTCTTAGAGGGATTGACAGGGTAGATAAGAGGCTGTTTCCCCTGGCTGGAGAGTCTAGAACCTGGGGGCATTGTCTCAGGATAAGGAGTCGGCCATTTAGGACTGAGATGGGGAAGAATTTCTGAATCTTTGGAATTCTCTACCCCAGTGGGCTGTGGATGCTCAGTCGTGGAGTCTATTCCTTTCTCCCTCATGTGTTTATCGGGCTTCCCCTTAAATGCATCTGCACTATTCACCTCAAGACTGAGATCGATAGATTTTTGGACACTAAGGGAATCGAGAGATATGGGGATTGGCGGAGGGGGGGGGGAGGGGGGAAGTGGGGTTGAGGTCGAAGATCAGCCATGTTCTTAATGAATGGCGGAGCAGGTTCGATGGGCCATATGGCCTACTCCTGATTCTATTTCTTATGCTCCACACAAACCTTCTCCCACCCGCTTCATCTCACCCTATCAACATTTCCTTCTATTCCTTTCTCCCTCATGTGTTAATCGAGCTTCCCCTTAAATGCATCTACACTATTCACCTCAACTACTCCTTGTGGTAGCAAGTTCCACATTCTAACCACTCTCTGGGTAAAGAAGTTTCTCCTGAATTCCCTTTTGGAAGGAGGAATGAGTTGAGGCAATATAAAATTTTAAAGGGAATATACAATTTTAAAGGGACTGCTGGGGATTCACATACACAGAATTTCTGAAGGTGGCAGGACAAGTTGAGAAGGCTGTTTTTTATTAAAAAAAAGTCAGGATCCTGGGCTTTATAAATAGAGGCATAGAGTACAATAGTAAGGAAGTTATGCTAAATCTTTATTAATCACTGGTTAGGCCCCAGCAGGAGTATTGTGTTCGATTCTGGGCACCACACTTTAGGAAGGATGTCAAGGCCTTAGAGAGGGTGCAGAAGAGATTTACTAGAATGGTACCAGGGATGAGGGACTTCAGTTATGTGGAGAGACTGGAGAAGCTGGGGTTGTTCTCCTTAGAGCAGAGAAGGTTAAGGGGAGATTTAATCGAGGTGTTCAAAATTATGAAGGGTTTTGATAGAGTAAACAAGGAGAAACCGTTTCCACTGGCAGGAGGGTCGGTAACCAGAGGACACAGATTTACGATAATTGGCAAAAGAACCAGGGGAGATGAGGAAAAGTATTTTTTTTTACGCAGCGAGTTGTAATGATCTGGAACGCACTGCCTGAAAGGGCGGTGGAAGCAGATTCAATAGTAACTTTCAAAAGGGAATTGGATAAATACTTGAAAAGGAAACATTTGCAGGGCAATGGGGAAAGAGCAGGGGGGAGTGGGACTAATTGGATCGCTCTTTCAGAGAACCGAATGATGGGCCGAATGGCCTCCTATTGTGCTGTATGATTCTATGATTCTGGGGTGTTGCAGAGGTAAGTTGTGCCACTATTCACATTACTACCAGCATGGTTCTCAAACAGCCGTACAAACTTAAGGTAAATAAATCTCGGGGCCGCGGACGATGCAACAGGAGATTCTCAAGGAACCGAGGGAGGGAAAGTGCGGGAACTTTGGCACAAATTTTCCAGAAACTACTGAATTACTGGAGAGGTGTCCGGGGAAAGGCAGATGTTACTCCCACAGTAGAAAAAGTGACCCAGGAAATTACAGACCAGTGCGTCCATTGTGGGTAAAATTATGGAAAGCCTCATTCGAGGTCAGATCATGGAGCATCTGGGTAGAAATATAATCTTAAAAGATAACCAGTAGGGGTTCATCAAGGGGAGGTTTTGTCAAAGTAACCTACTGGTTTTCTTTGAGGTGGTGAGAAAGGAGCTTGATGGGCATAAGGCAGTAGATGTGATGTACTTGGATTTCAGTAAGGCCTTTTAAACAGTTCCTTTTGGAACGGCTGGTACTGAAAATAAAAAAAGCGGAAATATTTTACAAGAGAGCCGAAGTTGGTTGACCCGATGGAACCCAGAGGGTAGTGGCACAGGGATTGTCGTCGGCCTGGGTCAGTGTTACCAATGAGGTCCCACCAGGGTCTGTTTTGGGACCTCTTGTGTTTAATATCTTCATAAGTGAGCCAGGAGTCACAAAGCTAATGAAGGTGGTAGCCTCCAAAGCTGAACAGGATAAGCCACAGGAGGATTTGAATATACTTGGGAACTGGGCAGACAGATGGCAGATGCAATTCAATGTAGAGAAACGCAAAGTGCTTCACGTGCGGGTCAGAAAATCTCGGAAGGGACGACTACTTAAATGGAAAGAAAGTGAAGTGCGTGGAAATGAAAGGGATGTGAGGGTCCTGATTGACAATAAATCGAAGCGATCACAGCAATGCTCAGTGGCAGTGGGTAAAGCAAATCAGGTGTTGGGATGTATTGCAAGGTCGATACTGAGCCGAAGTACTGAGGTAATCCTGCCACTTCACAAACCATTGGTGTGACCGCACTTCGAATACTGTGTATGGTTCTCGTCGCCATGGTACAAAGGATATTGCAGCTATTGAAAGGATAGAGAAGAGAGCAACGAGGATGATTGAGAGGATGGGGGGATTGGATTATGAGGAGCGACTGTGTAAATTTGGGCATGTTCTCACAGGAAAAGAGAAGGCTGGGGGGGTGATACGATTGCTGTTTTTAGGACTCTAAAGCGACTGGATAATGTCAACCATGACAAGCTATTTCACCTTGTCCAGAACAGTAGAACCAGAGGACACGGCCTGGACTCGAAGGGGGGAAATTCAAAACTAATCTGCAGAAACAATATTTCAGTGAGCAAGTGGTTAATCTATGGAACGTATTCCCTGGGGAGACGGTGGGAGCGTGCAGTATTGATTCATTCAAATGTAAATTAGGTAGATTTCTTTCATAGAATAATATTTTGGGATACAGTGTGTGAATAATTTGAGACATGACCTGTGGTAAGTGTTACAGGCTTGACTTTGGGCCTATGGTTCCCAGTGCTCTCCACCACTGGAGGTTTTCCTCGCCTCATGTCTGGGTCTGTTGTAGACTAATTGATGGAGATTGATTGCTCTGATTAGTCAACAACTCCATTATCGTTGTATCATGCGACTACCAGGACGGTCGAAAGGCCAACTAGATGGACTGTGGTCATTCTTTCCCTTTGGAATTCCTATGTAACAAGAGAATATTGTCTGTTCTGAATTTCTATCCTGTACTTACAGTAGTGACTTTTGTAAGCTTGTTTTGCAGGATATAAGGAGAAGATTTGCAGAAAGGAAACTCAAACCAAACATCAAATCTGACAGATTCAGTAGTACCTGAATATTATCGTTTGTCTGCTGTGTCCGTGGGAAAAGATTTCAAACATCAGTGTGAGTGGAAAATCACCGAGACACACACACCCGAGTGAGAGTGTTCCAGTGCACTGAGTGTGGAAAGAGCTTTAACCAGTTACACAGCCTGAAAAAACATCGCACCGTTCACAGCGGGGAGAAACCGTCCACGTGTTCTGTGTGTGGACGAGGCTTCAACTGATCGTCCAACCTGGAGAGACACAAGGACACCCGGACCATGGAGAAACCGTGGAAATGTGGGGACTGTGGGAAGGGATTCAATTACCCGTCTGAGCTGGAAACTCATCGACGCAGTCACACCGGGGAGAGGCCGTTCACCTGTGTTTAGTGTAGAAAGGACTCATAGAGTCATCCACGCTGCTGATACATCAGCGAGACCTTTATACTTGTTCTGACTGTGCGGTTTTAAAAGCTCCGAAGACCTGATGCAACATCAGCGGGGTCACCCTGGGGAGAGACCGTTCACCGGCTCCATGTGTGGGAAGGGATTCACTCAGTCATCCACTCTGCTGACACACCAGCGAGTTCCCATGTGACTGCAGGGGTTGGATTCTGCTGTTAATCACATCCAGGGCTGAACAATGTTCATTCTGACAGTTGGGGTTTGTTGCTGCTGATGTTAATGACCCCTATAACTGGGCAGGAGTTTAATAGTCTGGATATAGGTCAAATCAAGCAGCTTTGATCTGAACACATAGGGCGTCAAGTCCTTGATATCTAACCTGTCAGGGCTGCAGTGTCCCTTTAAGAACCGCTGTCTGTGATCTTTCCCCTTAATTCTGGGACTCTCATCTGAGATCATTTTACAATAAAATAATCTTTTGACTTCAATCACGAATGAGTCTTTGGTACAAGATCAACAATTCAGTGTCTGAGAGCCTCCACTGGTTAAAATCTCCAATTATAAAGTGCTGACCAATCCTTGCTCACTTGCACATTACACACAGTGGGACCCCCATTATCCACCAGAAAGAAAGGGGCCCAGGTGGAGAATGGGGATTGGTGGAGAATGGAGAGTCCCCAAATGTTGCCCCTCCCGTCTGGTACAGTATTCCCCTCGGCACGGGAATGGAGACAAGTCTGACCCAAATAACGGGCTGAATTTAATCTTGGGCTGTGGGGTTGGTTTATATCAGACAGGAAACTCGTTTCCAGTGGAGTGCCACAGGGCTTAGTGTTGGGTCCCTTGCTGTTTGTGGTATATATTAATGATTTGGACTTGAATGTAGGGGGCATGATTGGCAAATTTGCAGACAACACAAAAATTGGCCGTGTAGTTGATAGTGAAGAGGATAGCTGTAGACTCCAAGAAGATATCAATGGGTTGGTGGAGTGGGCAGAAAAGTGGCAAATGGAGTTCAACCCGGAGAAGTGTGAGGTAATGCACTTTGGGAGGGCAAACAGTAAAAGGGAATACGCAGTAAACGGGAATATATTGAGAGGGGTAGAGGAAGTGAGAGACCTTGGAGTGCATGTGCACAGGTCCCTGAAGGTGGCAGTACAGGTAGATAAGGTTGTGAAGAAGGCATACGGAATGCTCTCCGTTATTAGCCGAGGTATAGAATACAAAAGCAGGGATGTAATGATGGAACTGTATAAAACGCTGGTAACGCCGCAGCTGGAGTATTGTGTGCAGTTCTGGTCACTCCATTACAGGAAGGACGTAATTGCTCTGGAGAGAGTGAAGATTTACAAGAATGTTGCCAGGGCTTGAAAATTGCAGCTACGAGGAGAGATTGGATAGGCTAGGGTTGTTTTCCTTGGAACAGAGGAGGCTGAGGGGAGACTTGATTGAGGTGTACAAAATTATGAGGGGCTCAGATAGAGTAGACAGGAAGTACTTGTTTCCAATAGCGGAGAGTTCAAGAACTAGAGGACGTAGATTTAAGCTGATTGGCGGAAGGATTAGAGGGGACATGAGGAAAAACTTTTTTACTCGGGGTGGTGGATGTATGGAATTTGCTGCCCGAATTGGTGGTAGAGGCAGGGACCCTCAACTCCTTTAAAAAGTACCTGGACCTGCACCTAAAGTGCTGTAAGCTGCAGGGCTACAGACCGGATGCTGGAAGGTGGGATTAGAATGGGCACCTGGTTGTTCTTCGAGCCGGCGCGGACACGATGGGCCGAATGGCCCCCTTCTGTGCTGTATCTTTTCTATGGTTCGAGGAGGAGATTGGTGTCGGTGACTGTGGGATTGGTTTATATCAGACAGGAGGAGATTGGTGTCAGTGACTGGGATTGGTTTATATCAGACAGGAGGAGATTGGTGTCGGTGACTGGGATTGGTTTATATCAGACAGGAGGAGATTGGTGTCAGTGAGTGTGGGATTGGTTTATATCAGACAGGAGGAGATTGGTGTCAGTGACTGGGATTGGTTTATATCAGACAGGAGGAGATTTAACCCCGTATCCCTTGATTCCCCTGAAGTCCAAAAACCTATCGATCTCAGCCTTGAATATATTCAACGACTGAGCATCCACAGTCCTCTGGGGTAGAGAATTCCAATGATTCACAACCCTCTGAGTAAAGAAATGTTTCCTTATCTCGGTCCTAAATGGCTAACCTCTTATCTTGAGACTATGCCCCCTAGTTCTAGACTCTCCAACCAGGGGAAACAGCCTATCAGCAGGTACCCTGTCAAGCCCTCTCAGAATCTTATATGTTTCAACGAGATCACCTCTCATTCTTCTAAACTCCAGAGAGTATAGGCCCATTCTACTCAATCTCTCCTCATAGGACAACCCTCTCATCCCAGGAATCAATTTAGTGAACCTTCATTGCACCCCCTCTAAGGCAAGTATATCCTTCCTTCGGTAAGGAGACCAAAACTGTACACAGTACTCCAGGTGAGGTCTCACCAAAGCCCTATATAATTGCAGCAAGACCTCTTTACTCTTATACTCCAGTCCCCTTGCAATAAAGCCCAACATACCATTTGCTTTCCGAATTGCTTGCTGCACCTGCATGTTAACTTTCTGTGATTTGTGTACAAGGACATCCAAATCCCTCTGAACACCAACATTTCTTAGTCTCTCACCTTTTAAAAAATTTTCTGCTTTTGTGTTCTTCCTACCAAAGTGAATACCCTCACATTTCCCCACATTATACTCCATCTGCCACCTTCTTGTCCACTCACTTAACCAGTCTATATCCCTTTGCAGCCTCTGTGTCCTCCACACAGCTTACTTTCCCATCTATCTTGGTACCATTCTGCACCCTAGATCCCCAATGGCACAGGCGAGGACTCCCGCCTAGAGAACCCTCCACTGGCGACCCCCGCCTCCGCCGGACGGCACGCCAGGACGTGTTTGGACGGGAGACGAGGGCAAGGAAGCGGGGAGTGTGCAGGAGCAGCCCGTACAGGAAACTCCTCCGCGCAGACTGGAATGGAATGGCACGGAGAGGATTTACGAGAGTCGGCTCAAGTTGTGAGGCACGGCCTCCCCCACCCCGCGGAAGGTTGTGGGGGTCAGATCGGACGGGATCGCTCCACACCCTTGAGCTTCCTCGACACACCGAGTGGAGTCAGGGCCGAGTATGACTTTGGCCACAAGTCGAACCTGGTGCCAGGGCGTCCGGCCTGCTCCGCTATCATCCAGTACGTCCCTGACTCTGGTTACCTTCCCAACCAGGGCCCTCCTCTCCGCCGGCCACATGTCCCCAAACCTGACCACGCGGAGATGTTAGTTCCGGAGTAGTGGCTCCGGCAGGACGGCCAATACCTGAGAGGGAGGAGGGGAGGAGGGGAGGAGGAGGGGAGGAGGGGAGGAGGAGGGGAGGAGGGGAGGGGAGGGAGGGAGAGAGAGCTGCTGCTGGAGACAATCATGTTCCAATCCCTGATTAGATCCCGGTGAAAGACAGGCAAGGGCGCTCATTTACCCGAATTTCATCGCTCCACCATTGGCTGCCGAGGCCCTAAGTCTTGAATTCCCTCCATAAACCTCTCCGCCTCTCTCTCCTCCTTGAAAACCTACCTCTATAACCAAGCTTTTGGTCACCTGTCCTAATATCTTCTTATGCAGCTCAGCGCCAAATTTTATTTGATAAGCGCTCCTGTGAAGCGCCTTGGGGATGTTTTAATACGTTGAAGGCCGCCGTATAAATGAAAGTTGTTATTGCAACTTTATGAAAAGGGGTTATTCGTCATAGTTCAGGCCGGGGAAGAAAACCATCGCCGGCACACACCATCTCGGGGGGATCCTCCACGTACAGGCCTCTCTCGGCAGGGTCTGAAGGCAGAAAGTGGCAACCTGGGTGCGATGGGTCACCAGCTCCTGACGGGCACTCTCCCCAAGCGGGAGACTCCGAGATCCAGAGCTCCCATTTGTTCCAGAACCCCAGCGCGAGTCACAGGTTTGACAACTCTGGAGGTTTCAATCTCATCACCTTCCCCCTCCCCCCACACACCCCATCTCCAAAATTACCTCGAAATTACAGCACAGAAACAGGCCATTTGGCTTTTATGCTCCACACCAGCCTCCCTTCTCACTCTACTCCATCTAACCCTATCAGCATTTCATAGTATAATATTTTGATAACTAATAAATAAGTGTTCAAAGAAAATGAAAAATAAAGCACAATTGTTTTAACACCCCTATGATTTTTCTCCCAGGTGAGCTCACAGCAGCATCTAGGATATTAATCTTTAATTCCTTGAGAGTCCAGGACAATCCTGGAGGGTTGGTGACCTGAGCTCGAGTCAGTGTATTCAGGAGAGGAGAGGAGAGAATGGTGAGAAACCCCCTGGGCAGAGTGAGAATAAACTAAATGAGGCACTGGGACCCTGGAGCCCCGCCCACTCTTTGTTCCCCGTCACTGGGACCCTGAAGCCCCGCCCACTCTTTGTTCCCTGTCACTGGGACCCTGGAGCCCCGCCCACTCTTTGTTCCCTGTCACTGGGACCCTGGAGCCCCGCCCACTCTTTGTTCCCTGTCACTGGGACCCTGAAGCCCCGCCCACTCTTTGTTCACAGTCACTGGGACCCTGAAGCCCCGCCCACTCTTTCTTCCCTGTCACTGGGACCCTGAAGCCCCGCCCACTCTTTGTTCTCGGTCACTGAAGCCCCGCCCACTCTTTGTTCCCAGTCACTGGGACCCTGAAGCCCCGCCCACTCTTTGTTCCCTGTCACTGGGACCCTGAAGCCCCGCCCACTCTTTGTTCCCGGTCACCGGGACCCTGAAGCCCCGCCCACTCTTTGTTCCCTGTCACTGGGACCCTGAAGCCCCGCCCACTCTTTGTTCCCTGTCACTGGGACCCTGAAGCCCCGCCCACTCTTTGTTCCCTGTCACTGGGACCCTGAAGCCCCGCCCACTCTTTGTTCTCGGTCACTGAAGCCCCGCCCACTCTTTGTTCCCGGTCACTGGGACCCTGAAGCCCCGCCCACTCTTTGTTCCCTGTCACTGGGACCCTGAAGCCCCGCCCACTCTTTGTTCCCTGTCACTGGGACCCTGAAGCCCCGCCCACTCTTTGTTCCCGGTCACTGGGACCCTGAAGCCCCGCCCACTCTTTGTTCCCTGTCACTGGGACCCTGAAGCCCCGCCCACTCTTTGTTCCCGGTCACTGGGACCCTGAAGCCCCGCCCATTCTTTGTTCCCTGTCACTGGGACCCTGAAGCCCCGCCCACTCTTTGTTCTCGGTCACTGAAGCCCCGCCCACTCTTTGTTCCCTGTCACTGGGACCCTGAAGCCCCGCCCACTCTTTGTTCCCTGTCACTGGGACCCTGAAGCCCCGCCCACTCTTTGTTCCCGGTCACTGGGACCCTGAAGCCCCGCCCACTCTTTGTTCCCCGTCACTGGGACCCTGAAGCCCCGCCCACTCTTTGTTCCCGGTCACTGGGACCCTGAAGCCCCGCCCACTCTTTGTTCCCGGTCACTGGGACCCTGAAGCCCCGCCCACTCTTTGTTCCCAGGCACTGTGACCCTGAAGCCCCGCCCACTCTTTGTTCCCGGTCACTGGGACCCTGAAGCCCCGCCCACTCTTTGTTCCCTGTCACTGGGACCATGAAGCCCCGCCCACTCTTTGTTCCCGGTCACTGGGACCCTGAAGCCCCGCCCACTCTTTGTTCACAGTCACTGGGACCCTGAAGCCCCGCCCACTCTTTGTTCCCCGTCACTGGGACCCTGAAGCCCCGCCCACTCTTTGTTCCCCGTCACTGGGACCCTGAAGCCCCGCCCACTCTTTGTTCCCGGTCACTGGGACCCTGAAGCCCCGCCCACTCTTTGTTCCCCGTCACTGGGACCCTGAAGCCCCGCCCACTCTTTGTTCCCAGGCACTGGGACCCTGAAGCCCCGCCCACTCTTTGTTCCCGGTCACTGGGACCCTGAAGCCCCGCCCACTCTTTGTTCCCTGTCACTGGGACCCTGAAGCCCCGCCCACTCTTTGTTCCCGGTCACTGGGACCCTGAAGCCCCGCCCACTCTTTGTTCACAGTCACTGGGACCCTGAAGCCCCGCCCACTCTTTGTTCCCCGTCACTGGGACCCTGAAGCCCCGCCCACTCTTTGTTCCCCGTCACTGGGACCCTGAAGCCCCGCCCACTCTGTTACTTAACGAAAGGAGAGGCAATATAAACTAAATGGTACCATTTTAAAGGGGGTGCAGGAACAGAGAGACCTGGGGGCGTGTGTACACAAATCTTTGAAGGCAGCAGGACAGGTTGAGAAGGCTGTTAAAAAAGCAAATGGGATCCTTGGCTTTATAAATTGAGACAGAGTACAAAAACAAGGAGGATATGCTAAACCTTTATAAAATGCTGATTAGGCCTCAGCTGGAGTATTGTCTTCAATTCTGGGCACCACACTTTAGCAAAGACACAAGGCCTTGGAGAGGGTGCAGAGGAGATTTACATCAACACATACTCAAAGAAGCTAAGGAAGAGATAAGTGCGTTTTGGTAGGAAGAATAAGGGGGTCACATTCTGCTTGGATAATAAGAGTCTAAACGGGGTAAAGGAGCAGAGGGATCTGGGGGTACAGATACACAAATCACAAAGTAGCAATACAGGTTATTAAGGCCATAAAAAAGGCAAATCAGGCTCTGGGGTTCATTTCTAAAGGGACAGAATTGAAAAGCAGAGAAGTTATGTTAAACTTGTGTCGAACCTTGGTTGGACTGCACCTGGAGTACTGTGCACAGTTCTGGTCTCCATATTATAGAAAGGATGTAGAGGCACTGGAGAGGGTGCAAAAAAATTCACAGGGATGATACTGGAATTGAGAGGATATCCTTATCAGGAAAGGCTGAACAGGATGGGGCTCTTCTCTCTAGAAAAGAGAAGGCTGAGGGGTGTCTTTAAGATAATGAAAGGGTTTAAGAGGGTAGATGTCGAGAAAATGTTTCCATTTGTGGGGGAGTCCAAGACTAGAGGTCATAAATATAAGATAGTCACTAATAAATCCAACAGGGAATTCAGGAGAAACTTCTTTACCCAGAGAGTGGTGAGAATGTGAACCTCGCTGCCACAACGAGTATTTGAGGCGAATAGTGTAGATGCATTTAAGGGGAAGCTCGATAAGCACATGAGGGAGGAAGGAATTGAAGAGTATCCCGATAGGGTGAGATGAAGCAGGGAGGGAGGAGACTCATGTGGAGCATAAACACCAGCATAGACCAGTTGGGTCGAATGGCCTGTTTCTGTGCTGTAGTTTTGATGTAAGTCGATGAGATAATATTGGCACTGGTAGTTATATATAAAAAAATCATTAGAAAAGGAAATAGGGCCAAAGGGTTGGCGGACAGCTAATGTGATTCCTATATTTAAAAAGGGAGATAGATCAAGTCCAGGGAACTATAGACCAGTTAGCTTAATGTCAGTGGTAGGAAAGATAATGGAATCTTTACTCAAAGATGTAATAGAAAAACATCTAGAAACCGAAAATATAATAAAGAATAGTCAGCACGGATTTCAAGAGGGAAGATCATGGCTGACCAACCTTAGTGAATTCTTTGAAGGAGTAACAGAAAGAGTAGACAAGGGTAATGCAGTATACATGGACTTCCAAAAGGCCTTCGATAAGGTACCGCACAGTGGACTCATACTAAGGTCAGAGCAGGTGGAGTCAGGGTATAAGTAGCAGAATGGATAGCAAACTGGCTACAAAACAGAAAACAGAGACTAGGGGTTAAAGGTATTTACTCAGACTGACAAAAGGTAGGAAGTGGTGTTCCACCAGGAACGGAGCTGGGACCAGTTGTTCACCATTTACATAAACCATTTGGACTCAGGAATTGGAAGTACAATTTCAAAATTTGTAGATGACATCAAATTGAGGGGTATAGTTAATACTGAGGAAGACTGCGTCAAAATCCAAGAAGACGTTAATAAACTTGCAGAATGGGCATGTGATTGGCAAATGAATTTCAATGAAGATAAGTGTAAGGTGGTACATTTTAGTAGGAAGAATGAGGAGGCAACATACTCCTCGGAAAATAAGAGTCTAAATGGGGTAGAGAAGCAGAGGGATCTGGGGGTACAGATTCACAAATCATTAAAAGTAACAACGCAGGTTAATAAAACCATAAAAAATACAAACAAAGCATTGGGATTCATTTCTAGAGGAATAGAATTCAAAAGCAGAGAAGTTATGTTAAAGTTATATAGAACTTTGGTTAGACCACACCTAAGAGTACTGTGCACAGTTCTGGTCTCCATATTACAAAAAGGATATCTAAGCACTGCAGAAAGTGCAAAAAGATTTACAAGGACAATACTAGAATTGAGAGGGTACAACTATCAAGAAAGATTGAACAGGCTCTTTTCTCTAGTAAAAAGACTGAGATGATCTGATAGAGGTCTTTAAAATTATGACGGGTTCAACAGGGTAGATGTAGAGATGTTCTCACTTGTGGGCGAGACCAAAACTAGAGGCCATCAATATAAGATAGTCATTAATAAATCCAATAATGAATTCAGGAGAAAGATCTTTACCCAGAGAGTGGTTAGAACGTCGAACTTGCTACCACATGGAGTGATTGAGGTGATTAGCATAGATGCATTTAAGGGGAAGCTCGATAAGTACATGAGGGAGAAAGGAAAACAAGGATATGTTGATGGGGTGAGAGGAAGCAAGGTGGGAGGAGGCTCGTGTGGAGCATAAACACCGGCATAGATCAGTGCTGTAAAATTCTATGTAATTCGACTACAATGGTACCGGGGATGAAAGACTTCAGTTACGTGGAGAGACTGGAGAAGCCAGATTACCCAAGATTACACAAACTACGGTTGTATTCCCTGGAATTTAGAAGATTATGGGGTGATTTGATCGAAGTTTTCAAGATATTAAGGGGAACTGATGGGGTAGATAGAGAGAAACTATTTCCACTGGTTGGAGAGTCTAGGACTAGGGGATACAGTCTAAAAATTAGAGCCAGGACTTTCAGGAGCGAAGTTAGGAAACACTTCTACACGCAAAGGGTAGTAGAAGTTTGGAACTCTCTTCCACAAACGGCAGCTGATGTTAGCTCAATCATTCATTTTAAATCTGAGATTGATAGATTTTTGTTAACCAAAGGTATTAAGGGATGTGGGGCTACAGCAGGTATTTGGAGTCAGGTCACAGATGTTATTGAATGGCAGAACAGGCTCGAGGGGCTAAACGGCTTCCTCCTGTTCCCATGTTCCTGAGCTGGTATTGATGTCCTTAGAGCAGCGGTGGCCAAGGGGAGGTTTAATAGAGGTGGGTTTTTTTATTCGTTCACGGGATGTGGGCATCGCTGGCGAGGCCAGCATTTATTGCCCATCCCTAATTGCCCTTGAGAAGGTGGTGGTGAGCCGCCTTCTTGAACCGCTGCAGTCCGTGTGGTGACGGTTCTCCCACAGTGCTGTTAGGAAGGGAGTTCCAGGATTTTGACTCAGCGACAATGAAGGAACGGCGATATATTTCCAAGTCGGGATGGTGTGTGACTTGGAGGGGAACGTGCAGGTGGTGTTGTTCCCATGTGCCTGCTGCTCTTTTCCTTCTAGGTGGTAGAGGTCGCGGGTTTGGGAGGTGCTGTCGAAGAAGCCTTGGCGAGTTTTTTTTTATTCGTTCACGGGATGTGGGCGTCGCTGGCAAGGCCGGCATTTATTGCCCATCCCTAATTGCCCTCGAGAAGGTGGTGGTGAGCCGCCTTCTTGAACCGCTGCAGTCTGTGTGGTGACGTTCTCCCACAATGCTGTTAGGAAGGGAGTTCCAGGATTTTGACCCAGCGACAATGAAGGAACGGCGATATATTTCCGAGTCGGGATGGTGTGTGACTTGGAGGGGAACATGCAGGTGGTGTTGTTCCCATGCGCCTGCTGCCCTTGTCCTTCTAGGTGGTAGAGGTCGCGGGTTTGGGAGGTGCTGTCGAAGAAGCCTTGGTGAGTTGCTGCAGTGCATCCTGTGGATGGTGCACACTGCAGCCACAGTGCGCCAGTGGTGAAGGGAGTGAATGTTTAGGGTGGTGGATGGGGTGCCAATCAAGCGGGCTGCTTTATCTTGGATGGTGTCGAGCTTCTTGAGTGTTGTTGGAGCTGCACTCATCCAGGCAAGTGGAGAGTATTCCATCACACTCCTGACTTGTGCCTTGTAGATGGTGGAAAGGCTTTGGGGAGTCAGGAGGTGAGTCACTCGCCGCAGAATACCCAGCCTCTGACCTGCTCTCGTAGCCACAGTATTTATATGGCTGGTCCAGTTAAGTTTCTGGTCAATGGTGACCCCCAGGATGTTGATGGTGGGGGATTCGGCGATGGTAATGCCGTTGAATGTCAAGGGGAGGTGGTTAGACTCTTTCTTGTTGGAGATGGTCATTGCCTGGCACTTATCTGGCGCGAATGTTACTTGCCACTTATGAGCCCAAGCCTGGATGTTGTCCAGGTCTTGCTGCATGCAGGCTCGGACTGCTTCATTATCTGAGGGGTTGCGAATGGAACTGAACACTGTGCAGTCATCAGCGAACATCCCCATTTCAGACCTTATGATGGAGGGAAGGTCATTGATGAAGCAGCTGAAGATGGTTGGGCCAAGGACACTGCCCTGAGGAACTCCTGCAGCAATGCCCTGGGGCTGAGATGACTGGCCTCCAACAACCACTACCATCTTCCTTTGTGCCAGGTATGACTCCAGCCACTGGAGAGTTTTCCCCCTGATTCCCATGGACTTCAATTTTACTAGGGCTCCTTGGTGCCACACTCGGTCAAATGCTGCCTTGATGTCAAGGGCAGTCACTCTCACCTCACCTCTGGAATTCAGCTCTTTTGTCCATGTTTGGACCAAGGCTGTAATGAGGTCTGGAGCCGAGTGGTCCTGGCGGAACCCAAACTGAGCATCGGTGAGCAGGTTATTGGTGAGTAAGTGCCGCTTGATAGCACTGTCGACGACACCTTCCATCACTTTGCTGATGATTGAGAGTAGACTGATGGGGCGGTGCATCCTGTGGATGGTACACACTGCAGCCACAGTGCGCCGGTGTTCAAAATTATGAGGGGTTTTGATAGGGTAAATAGGGAGAAACGGTTTCCACTGACAGGAGAGTCAATAACCAGAGGACACGGATTTAAAATAATTGGCAAAAGGGGAGATGCGGACAAATGTTTTGTTTTACGCAGCGAGTTGTTATGATCAGGAATGCACTGCCTGAACGGGTGGTGGAAGCAGATTCAACAATAACTTTCAAAAAAGGGAATTGGATAAATGCTTGGAAAGCCTTAATTTGCAGGGCGAAAGAGCAGGGGAGCTCCTTGCACAGGCACGATGGGCCGAACCGCCTTCTTTGTCTTCCAAGAAGGCTGCTTGGCTGCGCATGCGCTGTGCCGCACACCCAATAAAATGGCGGCCGGTTGCCCCTGGTAACCCGCGACATCCACGGTTGGTCGGAGAGAGCGAGCGAGCGAGCAGCATCTGCCGTCCCGCTGGAAACACATCGGATCCTATTCGTGGCCTGAGGCCGCACTTCGATATTCATAAACCCTGCGGCGCGGCCTCCACCGGGTTTTCCGTTCCCCTCCTGCCTCCCCGTCGCCTACCTGCTCGGGACACGCCTCCAAGGCGCCTCCATTTCGCAGCAGCAGCAACGGAGCCTCTTCTGCGCATGCGCCCCCCCTTGGGGCTCCAGTTCTGCGCAGGCGCCCCTGGGCTCCAGTTCTGCGCATGCGCCGCTGGGCCCCTGCAACAGAGACAAGGCGCTTTCCACCGCGCGGGGCGGCTCGATCCTCAGATCCCCGTCACTGAAGGTAAGTTCCCGGAGATTTCCCGTGATCCGATCGCGAGGGGGAGGGGCGAAGGGCGTGGGGGGGGGGGGGGGGGGTGCGGTTTGGAGCCGCGGTAAATAAAGCGGACACCGGAACGTGGGCGCATAGGGCGGTTTCACCCGCGTGAGGCACGCTGGGTAACGGGCCCCGCCATTAACCGCGCGCACGCTCGCCCCGCCTCCCAACCCCTTCCACCCAGACTGCAGCACAGAAGCGAGGCCATTCGGGCTCCATCTGGTCCATGCCGGTGTTTATGCTCCACACGAGCCTCCTCCCTCCTCTCTTCATCTCACCCTATCAGCATGTCCTTCTATTCCTTTCCCCCCCCCCCTCCCTCATGTGCTTATCCAGCGTCCCCCTCCCTCATGTGTTTATCTCGCCTCCCCTCATTTGCATCTGTGCATCTGGCCTTGACCACTCCTTGCGGTAGCGAGTTCCACATTCTCACCACTCTCTTAGAAGCACTGAATGGTTACAGCACGGTAGGAGGCCATTCGGCCCATCGAGTCCGCGCCAGCTCTCTGCAAGATCAATCCAGCCAGTCCCACTCTCCCGCCCTTTCCCTGTAGCCCTGCAAATTTTTCTCTTTCAAGTACCCTTTCAAACGGCTCAACCTTGGCTAACAAAACAAATTAAGGATAGTATCGGATCCAAAGAGGAGTCATATAAAGTTGCCAGAAAAAGTAGCAAGCCTGAGGATTGGGAGCAGTTTAGAATTCAGCAAAAAAGGACCAAGAGATTGATTAAGAGGGGAAAAATAAAGTATGAGAGTAAACTTGCAAGGAACATAAAAGTCGACTGTAAAAGTTTCTACAAGTATGTAATAAGAAAAAGATTAGCAAAGACAAATATAGGTCCCTTACAGTCAGAAACGGAAGAATTTATAATGGGTAACAGGGAAATGGCAGAGCAATTAAACAAATACTTTGGTTCTCCCTTCACGGAAGAGGACACAAATAATTTCCCAGAAATGCTAGAGAGTCAAGGGACTAGTGAGCAGGAGGAATTAAAGGAAATTAGTATTCCTAA
This sequence comes from Heptranchias perlo, assembly GCF_035084215.1. Lineage (NCBI taxonomy): Eukaryota > Metazoa > Chordata > Chondrichthyes > Hexanchiformes > Hexanchidae > Heptranchias > Heptranchias perlo. The sequence goes on along the minus strand of NW_027138580.1, from coordinate 462,687 downwards.
AAAAATAGTGCTGGAGAAATTAATGGGACTGAAAGCTGATAAATCCCCAGGGCCTGATAATCTGCATCCCATAGTACTAAAAGAGGTAGCCATGGAAATAGTGGATGCATTAGTTGTCATCTTCCAAAATTCTATAGATTATGGAACAGTTCCTGCAGATTGGAGAGTGGCAAATGTAACCCCACTATTTAAAAAAGGAGAGAGAGAGAAAACAGGGAAATACAGACCAGTTAGCCTAACATCAGTAGTAGGGAAAATGTTAGAGTCTATTATAAAGGATGTGATAACAGGACATTTATAAAATATCAACGGGATTAGACAAAGTCAACATGGATTTATGAAAGGGAAATCATGTTTGACAAACCTACTGGAGTTTTTTGAGGATGTAACTAGTAGAATAGATAAGGGAGAACCAGTGGCCTTTGGTAAAGTCCCACATAAGAGGTTAGTGTGCAAAATTAAAGCACATGGGATTGGGGATAATATACTGGCATGGATTGAAAATTGGTCAACAGACAGGAAACAGAGAGTAGGAATAAATGGGTCTTTTTCAGGGTGGCAGGCGGTGACTAGTGGAGACCCGCAGGGATCAGTGCTTGGGCCCCAGCTATTCACAATATATATCAATGATTTGGATGAGGGAACCAAATGTAATATTTCCAAGTTTGCTGACGACACGAAACTAGGTGGATAAATGTGAAGTTATCCACTTTGGAAGGAAAAACAGAAAGGCAGAGTATTATTTAAATGGTGGTAGATTGGGAAATGTTGATGTACAAAGGGACCTGGATGTCCTTGTACACCAGTCACTGAAAGCAAATGTGCAGGTGGAGCAAGCAGTTAGAAAGGCAAATGATATGTTGGCCTTCATTGCAAGAGGATTTGAGTATAGAAGCAAGGATGTCTTACTGCAGTTATACAGGGCCTTGGTGAGACCACACCTGGAGTATCATGTACAGTTTTGGTCTCCTTACCTAAGGAAGGATACACTTGCCATAGAGGGAGTGCAGCAAAGGTTCACCAGTCTGATTCCTGGGATGGCTGGACTGTCGTATGAGGAGAGATTGGGTCGACTCGGCCTGTATTCACTCGAGTTTAGAAGAATGAGAGGGGATCTCATTGAAACATATAAAATTCTGACAGGATTAGACAGACTGGATGCAGGGAGGATGTTTCCCCTGGCTGGGGGGGTCCAGAATGAGGGGTCACAGTCTCAGGATACGGGGTAGGACATTTAGGACTGAGATGAGGAGAAATTTCTTTACTCAGAGGGTGGTGAACCTGTGGAATTCTCTACCACAGAAGGCTGTGGAGGCCAAGTCACTGAATATATTTAAGAAGGAGATCGATAGATTTCTAGACACAAAAGGCATCAAGGGGTATGGGGAGAGAGCGGGAATATAGTATTGAGATAGAGGATCAGCCATGATCATATTGAATGGCGGAGTAGGCTGGAAGGGCCGAATGGCCTACTCCTGCTCCTATTTTCTATGTTATTTATCCAATTCCCTTTTGAAAGCCATGATTGAATCTGCCTCCACCACCCCCTCGGGCAGTGCATTCCAGATCATAACTACTTGCTGTGTAAAAAAGTTTTTCCTCATGTCACCTTTGATTCTTTTGCCAATCACCTTCTGCCAATGGGAACAGTTTCTCTCTATCTGTTCTGTCTAGACGTGATTTTGAATACCTCTATCAAATCTCCTCTCAACCTTCTCTGTTCCAAGGAGAACAATCCCAGCTTCTCCAGTCTATGCAAGTAACTAAAGTCCCTCATCCCTGGAATTATTCAAGTAAATCTCTTCTGCACCCTCTCTAGGGCCTTCACATCCTTCCGAAAGAGTGGTATCCAGAACTGGACACGATATTCCAGTTGTGGCCAAACCAGTGTTTTATAAAGGTTCATCATAACCTCCTTGCTTTTGTACTCTATGCCTCTATTTATAAAGCCCAGGATTCTGTATGATTTCTTAACCGCTTTCTCAACCTGCCCTGCCACCTTCCACAATTTGTGCACAGATACCCCCAGATCTCTCCGTTCCTGCACCCCTTTTAGAATTGTACCCTCTAGTTTATATTGCCTCTCCTCGTTTTTCCTACCGAAATGTATCACTTCACACTTTTCTGTGTTAAATTTCACCTGTCACGTGTCCGCCCATTCCACCAGCCTGTCTATCTCCTCTTGAAGTCTATCACTATCCTCCTCACTGTTCACTACCCTTCCAAGTTTTGTGTTATCTGCAAATTTTGAAATTGTGCCCTGTACACCCAAGTCCAAGTCATTAATATATATCAAAAAAAGCAGTGGTCCCAGCACTGACCCCTGGGGAACACCACTGTATACCTTCCTCTAGTCTGAAAAACAACCGTTCACCACTACTCTGTTGCTTAGCCAATTCTGTATCCATGCTGCCGCTGCCCCCTTTATTCCATGGGCTTCAATCTTGATGACAAGCCTATTATGCGGCACTTTATCAAATGTCTTTTGAAAGTCCATATACACCACATCAACCGCATTGCCCTCATCAACCCTCTCTGTTACCTCATCAAAAAAAACTCAAATCAAGTTGGTTAAACACGATTTGCCTTTAACAAATCCGTGCTGGCTTTCCTTAATTAATCCACAATTGTCCAAATGACTGCTAATTCTGTCCCTGATTATCGTTTCTAAAACTTTCCCCACCACTGAGGTTAAACTGACTGGCCTGTAGTTGCTGTTTTTGAACAAGGGTGTAACATTTGCAATTCTCCAGTCATCTGGCAGAGCCCCCGTATCTGAGGATGATTGGAAGATTATGGCCAGTACCTCCGCAATTTCCACCCTTACTTCCCTCAGCAACCTAGGATGCATCCCATCCAGACCGAGTGACTTATCTACTTTAAGTACAGCTAGCCTTTCTGGTACCTCCTCTTAATCAATTTTTAGCCCATCCAGTATCTCAACTACCTCTTCACTTACTCTGGCTAAAGAAGCTTCTCCTGGAATCCCTATTGCATTTATTAACAACTATCTTATATATATGACCTCTAGTTTTGGATTACCTCACAAGAGGAAACATTTTCTCTACGTATACCTTATCAAACCCTATCATTATCTTAAACACCTCTCAGCTTTCTCTTTTCTAGAGAAAAGAGCCCCAGCCTGTTCAGCCTTTCCTGATAAGGATATCCTCTCAGTTCTGGTATCATCCTTGTGAAAAAGATTTTTAAAAACATGCATTTAAACGGCGCCTTTAACGTAGTAAAACGTCCCCAAGACGTTTCACAACAGCGATTATCAAATAAAATTTGACACCGAGCCACATAAGGAGATATTAGGTCAGGTGACCAAAAGCTTGGTCAAAGGGGTAGATTTTAAAGGAGGGGAGAGAGACGGAGAAGTTTAGGGAGGGAATTCCAGAGCTGGGGCCTAAACTGAAGGCACGGCCGCCAATTGTGGAGCGATTAAAATCAGGGATGAGCAAGAGACCAGAATTGGAGGAGCCCAGAGATCTCGGAGGGTTGTAGGGCTGGTGGAGGTTACAGAGATAGGGAGGGGGTGAGGTCCTGGAGGGATTTGAAAACAGGGATGAGCATTTTAAAATCGTGGCGTTCCCAGACCGGGAGCCGATGTAGGTCAGTGAGCACAGGAGGTGAACGGGACGTGTTGCGAGTTAGGATACAGGCAGCAGAGTTTTGGATGAACTCAAGTTTATTAAGGGTGGAAGAGGGGAGGCCGCCAGGAGAGCACTGGAATAGTCGAGTCTAGAGGTAACAAAGAACATAAGAAATAAGAGCAGGAGTAGGCCATATGGCCCCTCAAGCCTGTTCCGCCATACAATGAGATCATGATTGATCTTTGACCTCGACTGTACTTTCCCACCCGATCCCCATATCCCTTGAATCCCCTAGAGTCCAAAAATATATCTGTCTCAGCCTTGAATATACTCAATGACTGAGTATCCACAGCCCTCTGGGGTAGAGAATTCCAAAGATTCACAACCCTCTGAGTGAAGAAATTCCTCCTCATCTCAGTCTTAAACGGCCGACCCCTTATCCTGAGACTATGCCCTCTAGTTCTGGACTCTCCAGCCAGGGGAAACAACCTCTCAGCATGTACCCTGTGAAGCCCCCTCAGAATCTTATATGTTTCAATGAGATCACCTCTCATTCTTCTAAACTCCCGAGAGTATAGGTCCATTCTACTCAATCTCTCCTCATAGGACAACCCTCTCATCCCAGGAATCAATCTAGTGAACCGTCGTTGCACCCATTCTAAGGCAAGTATATCCTTCCTTGGATAAGGAGACTAAAACTGTACACAGTACTCCAGGTGAGGTCTCACCAAAGTCCTGTACAATTATAGTAAGACTTCCTTACTCTTGTACTCCAACCCCCTTGCAATAAAGGCCAACATGCCATTTGCTTTCCTAATTGCTTGCCGTACCTGCATGCTAACATGCTAAAGAACATAAGAAATAGGAGCAGGAGTAGGCCATTCGGCCCCTTGAGCCCGCTCCGCTATTCAATCAGATCGTGGCTGATCTTCGACCTCAACTCCACTTTCCCGCCCAATCCCCATATCCCTTGATTCCCCTCAAGTCCAAAAATCTCAGCCTTGAATATACTCAACGACTGAGCATCCACAGCCCTCTGGGGTAGAGAATTCCAAAGATTCACGACCCTCTGAGTGAAGAAATTCCTCCTCGTCTCAGTCTTGAATGTCCGAACCCCTTTATCCTGAGATTATGCCCCCCTGGTTCTAGACTCTCCAGCCAGGGGGGAAACAGCCTCTCGGCGTCCACCCTGTCGAGCCCCCTCAGAATCCTACACGTTTCGATGATGCGTGCACGGCACGGGTGCGGGTTTCAGCGGCAGATGAGCTGAGGCGGGAGGGGGAGGGGGTGGCTGGAGACGGGCGCTGTTACGGAGGTGGAGGCGGGCGGCCTTGGCGACGGGGTCGGAAGCTGGGCTCTCGGGGTCAGGCGGGACGCCGAGGGTCTGGTTCGGCCTGAGACGGCGGACCGAGTCGGTGGGGGGGGGTCGTTGCCGCGGGGACCGGAGCCGATGGCGCCGGCCTTCCCAATATTCAGCTTGGAGGAAATCTTTAAACTGGGTTAGTCACTCATTGAGATACTCCCTTTGGCATAAGTGGGGGTGGGAGTTGATCGTCTAACCTGCTTCAGACCCAAACCCAGCTCTTTATCCCGGGCCTGGACTCTGAGCCGAGCCAATCATCCTGACGTGACGTCGCCCCTCCCCCCTCGCCGGGCCGTTGTGATTGACAGGCGTGCGTGACGTAGCTCCTCCCCTTACCGGGCTGTTGTGATTGACAGGCGTGCGTGACGTAGCTCCTCCCCCTTCCCCACGCCTTTGTGATAGACGAACGTGCGTGACGTCCCCCCCCCCTCCCCGAGCCGTTGTGATTGACGGGCGTGCGTGACCTCGCCCCTCCCCGCTCTCCGAATCGTTTTGATTGACGGGCGTGCGTGACGTAGCTCCTCCCCCTTGCCGAGCCGTTGCGCTTGACTTGTGTGTGTGTGTGTGACGTCCCCCCTTCCCCGAACCATTGTGATTGACGGGCGTGCGTGCGTGACGTCGCCCCAACCTCCCTCCCCTCTCCGAACCATTGTGATTGACGGGCGTGCGTGACGTCGCCCCAACCTCCCTCCCCTCTCCGAACCATTGTGATTGACGGGCGTGCGTGCGTGACGTCGCCCCTTCCCCTCGCCGCGCCGTTGTGATTGACGTGAGCCGCGGGCCAATGGAGAGAATGGAACGCGGTGGGAGCCGGCGATTGTCCTCCAGCCAATGGCGGCGGGGAGGGGGCGGGAGCTCGGCCCCGCGAGCTCCGGGGATCTGGGTCCAGTGTCTCTTTGTCTCGAGCCCTGAAGGCGCCGATCCGATCCCGGGGCTGGGGGACCGGGGGCTGGCCTGGGCCTGGGCTGCTTGCTCCCTCCCTTTGTACTTTGTTTTTTTGCAGCAGGGGGCATTCGTGTTTTTTTTTTGCAAATGTGCATTACTGGGGGTGGTTTTTTTTTTCCTTTCCCCCCCCCCCACCCCCCTACTATTGGCGCCTGTGAAGAAATCTGCAGCCCGGGGTTCGTGAGGATTCTTTTTTTCCCTAGGATTTCAGGCGGTTAAGATGGGGAGTGGGGGGAAGGGTCCAGCTCTTAAAGGGACAGTCTGTGTGTGTGTGTGTGTGTGTGCAGTTGACTCTTAAAGGGGGAGAGACTCGGCTCCTCTCTTGTGTGTTTTGCATTTGTGTTAGTTAACGGTGCAGCGCCCCCCTCCTTACCTGGGGGAGAGGGGGGGGGGCAGATATTTAAAGGGACAGTGACTCCCCATGAGCTGCAGGTTTATGGTTAAAGGGACAGTGTGTCCCTCCTGTCACACAAAGGGTGGTGGAAGTCTGGAACTCTCTACACTACCCCCCCCCCCCAAAAAAAATGCTATGGATGCATGGGGGGTCAATTGGCATTTTTAAGACTGAGACGGATAGATTTTTGTTGGATAAGGGATACGGAGCAAAGGCAGGTGAATGGAATTAAAGTACAGATCAGCCACGGACTAATTGAAGGCTCGAGGGGCTGAATGGCCTACTTCTGTTCCTAATGTTCCAAATGACGTGCAATCTCTGGCAACTGAGAACCCTGCCGGGTGGATTTTTTTTGTTCTATTTTTGTCTGTCGCTATCACAAATCGGGGCAGACGTTTAAAGGGACAGTGACTCTCCTTTCCCTGCCCGTTTATATTTAAAGGGACAGTCCTGTCTACCTTCGATTGTCAGGGGACTTCACTAACGGAGCTCCTGTTATCCGTCGGTCCCTTCTGTGATCGGTGCAGTGATTGCAGACCTGTTTGCTTCAGTGGTTTCAGCCTTTCCAAAGTGTGTTAGCCTTTTTGCTGAACGAACTGACCTGCTTGTCAGAATTGTGCCTGATTTACCAGAATGGTACCAGGGATGAGGGACTTCAGTTATGTGGAGAGACTGGAGAAGCTGGGGTTGTTCTCCTTAGAACAGGGAAGGTTAAGGGGAGATTTGATCGAGGTGTTCAAAATCATGAAGGGTTTTGAGAGAGTAAATAAGGAGAAACTGTTTCCAGTGGCAGAAGGGTCGGTAACCAGAGGACACAGATTTAAGGTGATCAGCAAAAGAACCAGAGGGGAGATGAGGAAATATTTTTTTACGCTGCGAGTTGCTTTGATCTGGAATTCGCTGCCTGAAAGGATGGTGAAAGCAGATTCAGTAGTAACTTTCAAAAGGGAATTGGATAAATACTTGAAGGGAAAAAAATTACAGAGCTATGGAGAATGAGCAGGGGAATGGGACAAATTGGATAGCTCTTTCAAAGGGCCGGCACAGACATGATGGGCCAAATGGCCTCCTCCTGTGCTGAACCTACTGTGGTACTAATATGGTTTCAAAGAGTAAGAATCAGAGAGGAAGAAAAATGTGTGGGATTTGGAATTTACAGCTTTGAAGAGGAAAGAATGTTCTGTAGAAACTAGAATTGTCTTCTGAATTTCTATCCTGTATTTACAGTGATGACTTTTGTAAACTCCTTTTACAGGGTATTAGAAGGGGAGGATTTGCAGACGGGAAACTCAAACTAAACATCACCTCAAGATCTGACAGTCACTTGATTCACCGGGACCCGAATCCCATCAGCCTTCGAATATGGAAGGAGAAAGCGCCAATCACGGCAGTGAGAAACCGTATGCGAGTTCTGTGCGCGGACGAGACCTCAGCCAACTGCCGAAGCCGGTGAGAGACAAGGGCAACCAGACCAGGGAGAAACCATGCAAGTGCGGGGACTGCGGGAAGGGTTTCAACACTGAGTCCGAGCTGGAAACCCATCGGCGCGTCCACACCGGGGAGAGGCCGTTCTCCTGCCCCGTCTGCGACAAGGGCTTCACCCGCTCGTCCGACCTGCGGGTCCACCAGCGGGTCCACACCGGGGAGAGGCCGTTCTCCTGCCCCGTCTGCGACAAGGGCTTCACCCGCTCCTCCCACCTGCTGACCCACCAGCGGGTCCACACCGGGGAGCGGCCCTACAGCTGCTCCGTCTGCGGGAAGGGATTCACCCAGCTATCCAACCGGCTGCGGCACCAGCGGCTGCACACCGGGGAGAGGCCGTTCTCCTGCCCCGTCTGCCGCAAGGGCTTCACCGACTCGTCCACCCTGCTGCGGCACCAGCGCCTCCACACCGAGGAGAGGCCCTTCATCTGCTCGGTCTGCGGCAAGGGCTTCACCCGCTCGCCTCACCTGCTGACCCACCAGCGGGTCCACACCGGCGAGCGGCCCTTCAGCTGCTCCGTCTGCGGCCGGAAGTTCACCCAGTCCTCCCACCTGCTGACCCACCAGCACAGCCACACCGGCGAGAGGCCCTTCCGCTGCTCAGTCTGCGGCCGGGGGTTCACCCAGCTCTCCCTCCTCCTGGCCCACCAGCACGTCCACGTGGAGAACAACCCCGTCAAGTACCCCGACGGCGGCAAGGGCCGCGAGAGCCCGGAGGGGGAGCCGCTGCTCGGCCTCAGGCCGGCCCAGGCCGGCGAGAGGCCCTTCAAGTGCTCGGTCTGCGCCAAGGCCTTCACCTGCCTGTCCCACCTGCTGCGCCACCTGCGGGTCCACAGCGGCGAGAGGCCCTTCCAGTGCTCCGTCTGCGAGAAGGGCTTCACCCAGTCCTCCAGCCTGCTGACCCACCAGCGCATCCACACTGGCGAGAGGCCCTTCTCCTGCTCCCAGTGCGGGAAGGGCTTCAGCCGCTCCTCCCACCTGCTCAGACACCAGCGGGTTCACGTGTGACCGCGAAGGGAGGGGGGGGGCAGCGGGGGGCGCTTGGCTTCTGCTCTTCAGTCCCATCGAGGGACTGAACCCTCTTCATTCTGGGCAGTTTTGTGTGTGGTGGTGGGGTCGGGGAGGGCGGGGGGTTGTTTCTGCTGATGTTAATAGCTGGGCTAGAAATTTAATATTCTGTACAAATGTCAAATAAAATTGGCTTGGTTTTTTTTAAAAAAAAAATTGCACTGCACCCATAAAACCGGCCCCGTTTTTGGGCAATCTGGCGGTGGGGTGGGGGGAGATAGAAGGGGACGGACACACAGACAGGCCCCGCCATCTTTGCCCCGCCCCAAGCCAGCTCATTTGCCAACGGGGTGGGCACTTTCGCAAATGAGGGAACGGCGTCACGAATCGGGACTCGCACGTTCCCGTCCCTCAGCGCCATCGGTCCCCGGAGACACCCGTTGGGACCCTGGGGTGTTCCGTTGCGATGAGAAGGATTGTCGGGGCGATCGAAACGGACCTCGCTGCGGAGGGGGGGGTGGGGGCGTGTGCGGATTAAAAGATATTTTAACCCCTTCGTGCTCGTGTCGCCCGTGAGGTTTTCCGTTTCGTGGGTGACGGGGCAGGTGCTACGTTGAGTGGTCACATGGAGTCAGATCGATACAGGGGGGTTGCTGTAGCTGGATCCTGGCTGTGTAAAGTCACCTTGTATTCCCCCAAGCATTGGGTGGCCGCACAGCCAAAACGCTGGTGAATTTCCCACTTCGACGTAACGGAGAGCTGCGTCTGTCGCATTCGGGGGGCTTCAGTAACAATCGAGACTCTCCCCAAAATGTAGTCCTTTCCACCCAACGCAGCCTCTCCCAATCTGGTGCAGAAATCTCGATGCAGGACCCCAGTCCAGATAACAGCAACTCAGTGTAATCTTTCTTTGGCAGTGGGATTGGTTTATATCAGACAGGAGGAGATTGGTGTCAGTGACTGGGATTGGTTTATATCAGACAGGAGGAGATTGGTGTCAGTGACTGGGATTGGTTTATATCAGACAGGAGGAGATTGGTGTCAGTGACTGTGATTGGTTTATATCAGACAGGAGGAGATTGGTGTCAGTGAGTGTGGGATTGGTTTATATCAGACAGGAGGAGATTGGTGTCAGTGACTGGGATTGGTTTATATCAGACAGGAGGAGATTGGTGTCAGTGACTGGGATTGGTTTATATCAGACAGGAGGAGATTGGTGTCAGTGACTGGGATTGGTTTATATCAGACAGGAGGAGATTGGTGTCAGTGAGTGTGGGATTGGTTTATATCAGACAGGAGGAGATTGGTGTCAGTGACTGGGATTGGTTTATATCAGACAGGAGGAGATTGGTGTCAGTGACTGTGATTGGTTTATATCAGACAGGAGGAGATTGGTGTCAGTGAGTGTGGGATTGGTTTATATCAGACAGGAGGAGATTGGTGTCAGTGACTGGGATTGGTTTATATCAGACAGGAGGAGATTGGTGTCGGTGACTGGGATTGGTTTATATCAGACAGGAGGAGATTGGTGTCAGTGAGTGTGGGATTGGTTTATATCAGACAGGAGGAGATTGGTGTCAGTGACTGGGATTGGTTTATATCAGACAGGTGGAGATTGGTATCAGTGACTGGGATTGGTATATATTTTTTTTTTATTCGTTCATGGGATGTGGGCGTCGCTGGCAAGGCCGGCATTTATTGCCCATCCCTAATTGCCCTCGAGAAGGTGGTGGTGAGCCGCCTTCTTGAACCGCTGCAGTCCGTGTGGTGAAGGTTCTCCCACAGTGCTGTTAGGAAGGGAGTTCCAGGATTTTGACCCAGCGACAATGAAGGAACGGCGATATATTTCCAAGTCGGGATGGTGTGTGACTTGGAGGGGAACGTGCAGGTGGTGTTGTTCCCATGCGCCTGCTGCCCTTGTCCTTCTAGGTGGTAGAGGTCGCGGGTTTGGGAGGTGCTGTCGAAGAAGCCTTGGCGAGTTGCTGCAGTGCATCCTGTGGATGGTGCACACTGCAGCCACAGTGCGCCGGTGGTGAAGCGAGTGAATGTTTAGGGTGGTGGATGGGGTGCCAATCAAGCGGGCTGCTTTATCTTGGATGGTGTCGAGCTTCTTGAGTGTTGTTGGAGCTGCACTCATCCAGGCAAGTGGAGAGTATTCCATCACACTCCTGACTTGTGCCTTGTAGATGGTGGAAAGGCTTTGGGGAGTCAGGAGGTGAGTCACTCGCCGCAGAATACCCAGCCTCTGATCTGCTCTTGTAGCCACAGTATTTATGTGGCTGGTCCAGTTAAGTTTCTGGTCAATGGTGACCCCCAGGATGTTGATGGTGGGGGATTCGGCGATGGTAATGCCGTTGAATGTCAAGGGTAGGTGGTTAGGCTCTTTCTTGTTGGAGATGGTCATTGCCTGGCACTTATCTGGAGGAGATTGGTGTCAGTGAGTGTGGGATTGGTTTATATCAGACAGGAGGAGATTGGTGTCAGTGACTGTGGGATTGGTTCATATCAGACAGGAGGAGATTGGTGTCGGTGACTGGGATTGGTTCATATCAGACAGGAGGAGATTGGTGTCAGTGACTGGGATTGGTTTATATCAGGCAGGAGGAGATTGGTGTCAGTGACAGGGATTGGTTTATATCAGACAGGAGGAGATTGGTGTCAGTGAGTGTGGGATTGGTTTATATCAGACAGGAGGAGATTGGTGTCAGTGACTGGGATTGGTTTATATCAGACAGGAGGAGATTGGTGTCAGTGAGTGTGGGATTGGTTTATATCAGACAGGAGGAGATTGGTGTCAGTGAGTGTGGGATTGGTTTATATCAGACAGGAGGAGATTGGTGTCAGTGACTGTGGGATTGGTTCATATCAGACAGGAGGAGATTGGTGTCGGTGACTGGGATTGGTTCATATCAGACAGGAGGAGATTGGTGTCAGTGACTGGGATTGGTTTATATCAGGCAGGAGGAGATTGGTGTCAGTGACAGGGATTGGTTTATATCAGACAGGAGGAGATTGGTGTCAGTGAGTGTGGGATTGGTTTATATCAGACAGGAGGAGATTGGTGTCAGTGACTGGGATTGGTTTATATCAGACAGGAGGAGATTGGTGTCAGTGACTGGGATTGGTTTATATCAGACAGGAGGAGATTGGTGTCAGTGACTGGGATTGGTTTATATCAGACAGGAGGAGATTGGTGTCAGTGAGTGTGGGATTGGTTTATATCAGACAGGAGGAGATTGGTGTCAGTGAGTGTGGGATTGGTTTATATCAGACAGGAGGAGATTGGTGTCAGTGAGTGTGGGATTGGTTTGTATCAGACAGGAGGAGATTGGTGTCAGTGAGTGTGGGATTGGTTTGTATCAGACAGGAGGAGATTGGTGTCAGTGACTGGGATTGGTTTATATCAGACAGGAGGAGATTGGTGTCAGTGAGTGTGGGATTGGTTTATATCAGACAGGAGGAGATTGGTGTCAGTGAGTGTGGGATTGGTTTGTATCAGACAGGAGGAGATTGGTGTCAGTGAGTGTGGGATTGGTTTGTATCAGACAGGAGGAGATTGGTGTCAGTGACTGGGATTGGTTTATATCAGACAGGAGGAGATTGGTGTCAGTGAGTGTGGGATTGGTTTATATCAGACAGGAGGAGATTGGTGTCAGTGACTGGGATTGGTTTATATCAGACAGGAGGAGATTGGTGTCAGTGACTGGGATTGGTTTATATCAGACAGGAGGAGATTGGTGTCAGTGACTGGGATTGGTTTATTTCAGACAGGAGGAGATTGGTGTCAGTGACTGGGATTGGTTTATATCAGACAGGAGGAGATTGGTGTCAGTGACTGGGATTGGTTTATATCAGACAGGAGGAGATTGGTGTCAGTGACTGGGATTGGTTTATATCAGACAGGAGGAGATTGGTGTCAGTGACTGGGATTGGTTTATATCAGACAGGAGGAGATTGGTGTCAGTGACTGGGATTGGTTTATATCAGACAGGAGGAGATTGGTGTCAGTGAGTGTGGGATTGGTTTATATCAGACAGGAGGAGATTGGTGTCAGTGACTGGGATTGGTTTATATCAGACAGGAGGAGATTGGTGTCACTGAGTGTGGGATTGGTTTGTATCAGACAGGAGGAGATTGGTGTCAGTGAGTGTGGGATTGGTTTGTATCAGACAGGAGGAGATTGGTGTCAGTGAGTGTGGGATTGGTTTATATCAGACAGGAGGAGATTGGTGTCTGACTGGGATTGGTTTATATCAGACAGGAGGAGATTGGTGTCAGTGAGTGTGGGATTGGTTTATATCAGACAGGAGGAGATTGGTGTCAGTGACTGGGATTGGTTTATATCAGACAGGAGGAGATTGGTGTCAGTGACTGGGATTGGTTTATATCAGACAGGAGGAGATTGGTGTCAGTGACTGTGGGATTGGTTTATATCAGACAGGAGGAGATTGGTGTCAGTGACTGGGATTGGTTTATATCAGACAGGAGGAGATTGGTGTCAGTGACTGGGATTGGTTTATATCAGACAGGAGGAGATTGGTGTCAGTGACTGGGATTGGTTTATATCAGACAGGAGGAGATTGGTGTCAGTGACTGGGATTGGTTTATATCAGACAGGAGGAGATTGGTGTCAGTGACTGTGGGATTGGTTTATATCAGACAGGAGGAGATTGGTGTCAGTGACTGGGATTGGTTTATATCAGACAGGAGGAGATTGGTGTCAGTGACTGGGATTGGTTTATATCAGACAGGAGGAGATTGGTGTCAGTGACTGGGATTGGTTTATATCAGACAGGAGGAGATTGGTGTCAGTGACTGGGATTGGTTTATATCAGACAGGAGGAGATTGGTGTCAGTGACTGGGATTGGTTTATATCAGACAGGAGGAGATTGGTGTCAGTGAGTGTGGGATTGGTTTATATCAGACTGGAGGAGATTGGTGTCAGTGAGTGTGGGATTGGTTTATATCAGACAGGAGGAGATTGGTGTCAGTGACTGGGATTGGTTTATATCAGACAGGAGGAGATTGGTGTCAGTGACTGGGATTGGTTTATATCAGACAGGAGGAGATTGGTGTCAGTGACTGTGGGATTGGTTTATATCAGACAGGAGGAGATTGGTGTCAGTGACTGGGATTGGTTTATATCAGACAGGAGGAGATTGGTGTCAGTGACTGGGATTGGTTTATATCAGACAGGAGGAGATTGGTGTCAGTGACTGGGATTGGTTTATATCAGACAGGAGGAGATTGGTGTCAGTGACTGGGATTGGTTTATATCAGACAGGAGGAGATTGGTGTCAGTGACTGGGATTGGTTTATATCAGACAGGAGGAGATTGGTGTCAGTGAGTGTGGGATTGGTTTATATCAGACAGGAGGAGATTGGTGTCGGTGACTGGGATTGGTTTATATCAGACAGGAGGAGATTGGTGTCAGTGAGTGTGGGATTGGTTTATATCAGACAGGAGGAGATTGGTGTCAGTGACTGGGATTGGTTTATATCAGACAGGAGGAGATTGGTGTCAGTGACTGGGATTGGTTTATATCAGACAGGAGGAGATTGGTGTCAGTGACTGGGATTGGTTTATATCAGACAGGAGGAGATTGGTGTCAGTGACTGGGATTGGTTTATATCAGACAGGAGGAGATTGGTGTCAGTGACTGGGATTGGTTTATATCAGACTGGAGGAGATTGGTGTCGGTGACTGGGATTGGTTTATATCAGACTGGAGGAGATTGGTGTCGGTGACTGGGATTGGTTTATATCAGACAGGAGGAGATTGGTGTCAGTGATTGTGGGATTGGTTTATATCAGACAGGAGGAGATTGGTGTCAGTGACTGGGATTGGTTTATATCAGACAGGAGGAGATTGGTGTCAGTGAGTGTGGGATTGGTTTATATCAGACAGGAGGAGATTGGTGTCAGTGAGTGTGGGATTGGTTTATATCAGACAGGAGGAGATTGGTGTCAGTGACTGGGATTGGTTTATATCAGACAGGAGGAGATTGGTGTCAGTGACTGGGATTGGTTTATATCAGACAGGAGGAGATTGGTGTCAGTGACTGGGATTGGTTTGTATCAGACAGGAGGAGATTGGAGTCAGTGACTGGGATTGGTTTGTATCAGACAGGAGGAGATTGGTGTCAGTGACTGGGATTGGTTTATATCAGACAGGAGGAGATTGGTGTCAGTGAGTGTGGGATTGGTTTATATCAGACAGGAGGAGATTGGTGTCAGTGAGTGTGGGATTGGTTTATATCAGACAGGAGGAGATTGGTGTCAGTGACTGGGATTGGATTATATCAGACAGGAGGAGATTGGTGTCAGTGACTGGGATTGGTTTATATCAGACAGGAGGAGATTGGAGTCAGTGACTGGGATTGGTTTATATCAGACAGGAGGAGATTGGTGTCAGTGAGTGTGGGATTGGTTTATATCAGACAGGAGGAGATTGGTGTCAGTGACTGGGATTGGTTTGTATCAGACAGGAGGAGATTGGTGTCAGTGAGTGTGGGATTGGTTGATATCAGACAGGAGGAGATTGGTGTCAGTGAGTGTGGGATTGGTTGATATCAGACAGGAGGAGATTGGTGTCAGTGACTGGGATTGGTTTATATCAGACAGGAGGAGATTGGTGTCAGTGAGTGTGGGATTGGTTTATATCAGACAGGAGGAGATTGGTGTCAGTGAGTGTGGGATTGGTTTATATCAGACAGGAGGAGATTGGTGTCAGTGAGTGTGGGATTGGTTTATATCAGACAGGAGGAGATTGGTGTCAGTGAGTGTGGGATTGGTTTATATCAGACAGGTGGACATTGGTGTCAGTGACTGGGATTGGTTTATATCAGACAGGAGGAGATTGGTGTCAGTGACTGGGATTGGTTCATATCAGACAGGAGGAAATTGGTGTCAGTGAGTGTGGGATTGGTTTATATCAGACAGGAGGAGATTGGTGTCAGTGAGTGTGGGATTGGTTTATATCAGACAGGAGGAGATTGGTGTCAGTGAGTGTGGGATTGGTTTATATCAGACAGGAGGAGATTGGTGTCAGTGAGTGTGGGATTGGTTTGTATCAGACAGGAGGAGATTGGTGTCAGTGAGTGTGGGATTGGTTTGTATCAGACAGGAGGAGATTGGTGTCAGTGACTGGGATTGGTTTATATCAGACAGGAGGAGATTGGTGTCAGTGAGTGTGGGATTGGTTTATATCAGACAGGAGGAGATTGGTGTCAGTGAGTGTGGGATTGGTTTGTATCAGACAGGAGGAGATTGGTGTCAGTGAGTGTGGGATTGGTTTGTATCAGACAGGAGGAGATTGGTGTCAGTGACTGGGATTGGTTTATATCAGACAGGAGGAGATTGGTGTCAGTGAGTGTGGGATTGGTTTATATCAGACAGGAGGAGATTGGTGTCAGTGACTGGGATTGGTTTATATCAGACAGGAGGAGATTGGTGTCAGTGACTGGGATTGGTTTATATCAGACAGGAGGAGATTGGTGTCAGTGACTGGGATTGGTTTATTTCAGACAGGAGGAGATTGGTGTCAGTGACTGGGATTGGTTTATATCAGACAGGAGGAGATTGGTGTCAGTGACTGGGATTGGTTTATATCAGACAGGAGGAGATTGGTGTCAGTGACTGGGATTGGTTTATATCAGACAGGAGGAGATTGGTGTCAGTGACTGGGATTGGTTTATATCAGACAGGAGGAGATTGGTGTCAGTGACTGGGATTGGTTTATATCAGACAGGAGGAGATTGGTGTCAGTGAGTGTGGGATTGGTTTATATCAGACAGGAGGAGATTGGTGTCAGTGACTGGGATTGGTTTATATCAGACAGGAGGAGATTGGTGTCACTGAGTGTGGGATTGGTTTGTATCAGACAGGAGGAGATTGGTGTCAGTGAGTGTGGGATTGGTTTGTATCAGACAGGAGGAGATTGGTGTCAGTGAGTGTGGGATTGGTTTATATCAGACAGGAGGAGATTGGTGTCTGACTGGGATTGGTTTATATCAGACAGGAGGAGATTGGTGTCAGTGAGTGTGGGATTGGTTTATATCAGACAGGAGGAGATTGGTGTCAGTGACTGGGATTGGTTTATATCAGACAGGAGGAGATTGGTGTCAGTGACTGGGATTGGTTTATATCAGACAGGAGGAGATTGGTGTCAGTGACTGTGGGATTGGTTTATATCAGACAGGAGGAGATTGGTGTCAGTGACTGGGATTGGTTTATATCAGACAGGAGGAGATTGGTGTCAGTGACTGGGATTGGTTTATATCAGACAGGAGGAGATTGGTGTCAGTGACTGGGATTGGTTTATATCAGACAGGAGGAGATTGGTGTCAGTGACTGGGATTGGTTTATATCAGACAGGAGGAGATTGGTGTCAGTGACTGTGGGATTGGTTTATATCAGACAGGAGGAGATTGGTGTCAGTGACTGGGATTGGTTTATATCAGACAGGAGGAGATTGGTGTCAGTGACTGGGATTGGTTTATATCAGACAGGAGGAGATTGGTGTCAGTGACTGGGATTGGTTTATATCAGACAGGAGGAGATTGGTGTCAGTGACTGGGATTGGTTTATATCAGACAGGAGGAGATTGGTGTCAGTGACTGGGATTGGTTTATATCAGACAGGAGGAGATTGGTGTCAGTGAGTGTGGGATTGGTTTATATCAGACTGGAGGAGATTGGTGTCAGTGAGTGTGGGATTGGTTTATATCAGACAGGAGGAGATTGGTGTCAGTGACTGGGATTGGTTTATATCAGACAGGAGGAGATTGGTGTCAGTGACTGGGATTGGTTTATATCAGACAGGAGGAGATTGGTGTCAGTGACTGTGGGATTGGTTTATATCAGACAGGAGGAGATTGGTGTCAGTGACTGGGATTGGTTTATATCAGACAGGAGGAGATTGGTGTCAGTGACTGGGATTGGTTTATATCAGACAGGAGGAGATTGGTGTCAGTGACTGGGATTGGTTTATATCAGACAGGAGGAGATTGGTGTCAGTGACTGGGATTGGTTTATATCAGACAGGAGGAGATTGGTGTCAGTGACTGGGATTGGTTTATATCAGACAGGAGGAGATTGGTGTCAGTGAGTGTGGGATTGGTTTATATCAGACAGGAGGAGATTGGTGTCGGTGACTGGGATTGGTTTATATCAGACAGGAGGAGATTGGTGTCAGTGAGTGTGGGATTGGTTTATATCAGACAGGAGGAGATTGGTGTCAGTGACTGGGATTGGTTTATATCAGACAGGAGGAGATTGGTGTCAGTGACTGGGATTGGTTTATATCAGACAGGAGGAGATTGGTGTCAGTGACTGGGATTGGTTTATATCAGACAGGAGGAGATTGGTGTCAGTGACTGGGATTGGTTTATATCAGACAGGAGGAGATTGGTGTCAGTGACTGGGATTGGTTTATATCAGACTGGAGGAGATTGGTGTCGGTGACTGGGATTGGTTTATATCAGACTGGAGGAGATTGGTGTCGGTGACTGGGATTGGTTTATATCAGACAGGAGGAGATTGGTGTCAGTGATTGTGGGATTGGTTTATATCAGACAGGAGGAGATTGGTGTCAGTGACTGGGATTGGTTTATATCAGACAGGAGGAGATTGGTGTCAGTGAGTGTGGGATTGGTTTATATCAGACAGGAGGAGATTGGTGTCAGTGAGTGTGGGATTGGTTTATATCAGACAGGAGGAGATTGGTGTCAGTGACTGGGATTGGTTTATATCAGACAGGAGGAGATTGGTGTCAGTGACTGGGATTGGTTTATATCAGACAGGAGGAGATTGGTGTCAGTGACTGGGATTGGTTTGTATCAGACAGGAGGAGATTGGAGTCAGTGACTGGGATTGGTTTGTATCAGACAGGAGGAGATTGGTGTCAGTGACTGGGATTGGTTTATATCAGACAGGAGGAGATTGGTGTCAGTGAGTGTGGGATTGGTTTATATCAGACAGGAGGAGATTGGTGTCAGTGAGTGTGGGATTGGTTTATATCAGACAGGAGGAGATTGGTGTCAGTGACTGGGATTGGATTATATCAGACAGGAGGAGATTGGTGTCAGTGACTGGGATTGGTTTATATCAGACAGGAGGAGATTGGAGTCAGTGACTGGGATTGGTTTATATCAGACAGGAGGAGATTGGTGTCAGTGAGTGTGGGATTGGTTTATATCAGACAGGAGGAGATTGGTGTCAGTGACTGGGATTGGTTTGTATCAGACAGGAGGAGATTGGTGTCAGTGAGTGTGGGATTGGTTGATATCAGACAGGAGGAGATTGGTGTCAGTGAGTGTGGGATTGGTTGATATCAGACAGGAGGAGATTGGTGTCAGTGACTGGGATTGGTTTATATCAGACAGGAGGAGATTGGTGTCAGTGAGTGTGGGATTGGTTTATATCAGACAGGAGGAGATTGGTGTCAGTGAGTGTGGGATTGGTTTATATCAGACAGGAGGAGATTGGTGTCAGTGAGTGTGGGATTGGTTTATATCAGACAGGAGGAGATTGGTGTCAGTGAGTGTGGGATTGGTTTATATCAGACAGGTGGACATTGGTGTCAGTGACTGGGATTGGTTTATATCAGACAGGAGGAGATTGGTGTCAGTGACTGGGATTGGTTCATATCAGACAGGAGGAAATTGGTGTCAGTGAGTGTGGGATTGGTTTATATCAGACAGGAGGAGATTGGTGTCGGTGACTGGGATTGGTTTATATCAGACAGGAGGAGATTGGTGTCAGTGAGTGTGGGATTGGTTTATATCAGACAGGAGGAGATTGGTGTCAGTGACTGTGGGATTGGTTTATATCAGACAGGAGGAGATTGGTGTCAGTGAGTGTGGGATTGGTTCATATCAGACAGGAGGAAATTGGTGTCAGTGAGTGTGGGATTGGTTTATATCAGACAGGAGGAGATTGGTGTCAGTGACTGTGGGATTGGTTTATATCAGACAGGAGGAGATTGGTGTCAGTGACTGGGATTGGTTTATATCAGACAGGAGGAGATTGGTGTCAGTGACTGTGGGATTGGTTTGTATCAGACAGGAGGAGATTGGTGTCAGTGACTGGGATTGGATTATATCAGACAGGAGGAGATTGGTGTCAGTGAGTGTGGGATTGGTTTACATCAGACAGGAGGAGATTGGCGTCAGTGACTGGGATTGGTTTATATCAGACAGGAGGAGATTGGTGTCAGTGAGTGTGGGATTGGTTTATATCAGACAGGAGGAGATTGGTGTCGGTGACTGGGATTGGTTTATATCAGACAGGAGGAGATTGGTGTCAGTGAGTGTGGGATTGGTTTATATCAGACAGGAGGAGATTGGTGTCAGTGACTGGGATTGGTTTATATCAGACAGGAGGAGATTGGTGTCAGTGACTGGGATTGGTTTATATCAGACAGGAGGAGATTGGTGTCAGTGATTGTGGGATTGGTTTTTTCAGACAGGAGGAGATTGGTGTCAGTGACTGTGGGATTGGTTTGTATCAGACAGGAGGAGATTGGTGTCAGTGACTGGGATTGGATTATATCAGACAGGAGGAGATTGGTGTCAGTGAGTGTGGGATTGGTTTACATCAGACAGGAGGAGATTGGTGTCAGTGACTGGGATTGGTTTATATCAGACAGGAGGAGATTGGTGTCAGTGAGTGTGGGATTGGTTTATATCAGACAGGAGGAGATTGGTGTCGGTGACTGGGATTGGTTTATATCAGACAGGAGGAGATTGGTGTCAGTGACTGTGGGATTGGTTTATATCAGACAGGAGGAGATTGGTGTCAGTGACTGGGATTGGTTTATATCAGACAGGAGGAGATTGGTGTCAGTGACTGGGATTGGTTTATATCAGACAGGAGGAGATTGGTGTCAGTGAGTGGGGGATTGGTTTATATCAGACAGGAGGAGATTAGTGTCAGTGACTGTGGGATTGGTTTATATCAGACAGGAGGAGATTGGTGTCAGTGACTGGGATTGGTTTATATCAGACAGGAGGAGATTGGTGTCAGTGAGTGTGGGATTGGTTTATATTAGACAGGAGGAGATTGGTGTCAGTGACTGGGATTGGTTTATATCAGACAGGAGGAGATTGGTGTCAGTGAGTGTGGGATTGGTTAATATTAGACAGGTGGGGATTGGTGTCAGTGACTGGGATTGGTTTATATCAGACAGGAGGAGATTGGTGTCAGTGACTGTGGGATTGGTTTATATCAGACCGGAGGAGATTGGTGTCAGTGACTGGGATTGGTTTATATCAGACAGGAGGAGATTGGTGTCAGTGACTGGGATTGGTTTATATCAGACAGGAGGAGATTGGTGTCAGTGACTGTGGGATTGGTTTATATCAGACAGGAGGAGATTGGTGTCAGTGAGTGTGGGATTGGTTTATATCAGACAGGAGGAGATTGGTGTCAGTGAGTGTGGGATTGGTTCATATCAGACAGGAGGAGATTGGTGTCAGTGAGTGTGGGATTGGTTAATATCAGACAGGAGGAGATTGGTGTCAGTGAGTGTGGGATTGGTTTATATCAGACAGGAGGAGATTGGTGTCAGTGACTGGGATTGGTTTATTTCAGACAGGAGGAGATTGGTGTCAGTGAGTGTGGGATTGGTTTATATCAGACAGGAGGAGATTGGTGTCAGTGACTGGGATTGGTTTATTTCAGACAGGAGGAGATTGGTGTCAGTGACTGGGATTGGTTTATATCAGACAGGAGGAGATTGGTGTCAGTGACTGGGATTGGTTTATATCAGACAGGAGGAGATTGGTGTCAGTGACTGGGATTGGTTTATATCAGACAGGAGGAGATTGGTGTCAGTGAGTGTGGGATTGGTTTATATCAGACAGGAGGAGATTGGTGTCAGTGACTGGGATTGGTTTATTTCAGACAGGAGGAGATTGGTGTCAGTGAGTGTGGGATTGGTTTATATCAGACAGGAGGAGATTGGTGTCAGTGACTGGGATTGGTTTATATCAGACAGGCGGAGATTGGTGTCAGTGAGTGTGGGATTGGTTTATATCAGACAGGTGGAGATTGGTGTCAGTGACTGGGATTGGTTTATATCAGACAGGAGGGGATTGGTGTCAGTGAGTGTGGGATTGGTTTATATCAGACAGGAGGAGATTGGTGTCAGTGAGTGTGGGATTGGTTTATATCAGACAGGAGGAGATTGGTGTCAGTGACTGGGATTGGTTTATATCAGACAGGAGGAGATTGGTGTCAGTGAGTTTGGGATTGGTTTATATCAGACAGGAGGAGATTGGTGTCAGTGAGTGTGGGATTGGTTTATATCAGACAGGAGGAGATTGGTGTCAGTGACTGTGGGATTGGTTTATATCAGACAGGAGGAGATTGGTGTCAGTGAGTGTGGGATTGGTTTATATCAGACAGGAGGAGATTGGTGTCAGTGAGTGTGGGATTGGTTTATATCAGACAGGAGGAGATTGGTGTCAGTGACTGGGATTGGTTTATATCAGACAGGAGGAGATTGGTGTCAGTGAGTGTGGGATTGGTTAATATCAGACAGGAGGAGATTGGTGTCAGTGAGTGTGGGATTGGTTTATATCAGACAGGTGGGGATTGGTGTCAGTGACTGGGATTGGTTTATATCAGACAGGAGGAGATTGGTGTCAGTGACTGTAGGATTGGTTTATATCAGACAGGAGGAGATTGGTGTCAGTGAGTGTGGGATTGGTTAATATCAGACAGGAGGAGATTGGTGTCAGTGACTGGGATTGGTTTATATCAGACAGGAGGAGATTGGTGTCAGTGACTGGGATTGGTTTATATCAGACAGGAGGAGATTGGTGTCAGTGACTGGGATTGGTTTATATCAGACAGGTGGGGATTGGTGTCAGTGACTGGGATTGGTTTATATCAGACAGGAGGAGATTGGTGTCAGTGACTGGGATTGGTTTATATCAGACAGGAGGAGATTGGTGTCAGTGAGTGTGGGATTGGTTCATATCAGACAGGAGGAGATTGGTGTCAGTGACTGGGATTGGTTTATATCAGACAGGAGGAGATTGGTGTCGGTGAGTGTGGGATTGGTTTATATCAGACAGGATGAGATTGGTGTCAGTGAGTGTGGGATTGGTTTGTATCAGACAGGAGGAGATTGGTGTCAGTGAGTGTGGGATTGGTTTATATCAGACAGGAGGAGATTGGTGTCAGTGAGTGTGGGATTGGTTTATATCAGACAGGAGGAGATTGGTGTCAGTGACTGGGATTGGTTTATATCAGACAGGAGGAGATTGGTGTCGGTGAGTGTGGGATTGGTTTATATCAGACAGGAGGAGATTGGTGTCAGTGAGTGTGGGATTGGTTTATATCAGACAGGAGGAGATTGGTGTCAGTGACTGGGATTGGTTTATATCAGACAGGAGGAGATTGGTGTCAGTGAGTGTGGGATTGGTTTATATCAGACAGGAGGAGATTGGTGTCAGTGACTGGGATTGGTTTATATCAGACAGGAGGGGATTGGTGTCAGTGACTGGGATTGGTTTATATCAGACAGGAGGAGATTGGTGTCAGTGACTGGGATTGGTTTATATCAGACAGGAGGAGATTGGTGTCAGTGACTGGGATTGGTTTATATCAGACAGGAGGAGATTGGTGTCAGTGACTGGGATTGGTTTATATCAGACAGGAGGAGATTGGTGTCGGTGAGTGTGGGATTGGTTTATATCAGACAGGAGGAGATTGGTGTCAGTGAGTGTGGGATTGGTTTATATCAGACAGGAGGAGATTGGTGTCAGTGACTGGGATTGGTTTATATCAGACAGGAGGAGATTGGTGTCAGTGAGTGTGGGATTGGTTTTTATCAGACAGGAGGAGATTGGTGTCGGTGACTGTGGGATTGGTTTATATCAGACAGGAGGAGATTGGTGTCGGTGACTGTGGGATTGGTTTATATCAGACAGGAGGAGATTGGTGTCAGTGACTGGGATCGGTTTATATCAGACAGGAGGAGATTGGTGTCATTGACTGGGATTGGTTTATATCAGACAGGAGGAGATTGGTGTCAGTGAGTGTGGGATTGGTTTATATCAGACAGGAGGAGATTGGTGTCGGTGACTGTGGGATTGGTTTATATCAGACAGGAGGAGATTGGTGTCAGTGAGTGTGGGATTGGTTTATATCAGACAGGAGGAGATTGGTGTCAGTGAGTGTGGGATTGGTTTATATCAGACAGGAGGAGATTGGTGTCAGTGAGTGTGGGATTGGTTTATATCAGACAGGAGGAGATTGGTGTCAGTGACTGGGATTGGTTTATATCAGACAGGAGGAGATTGGTGTCGGTGACTGTGGGATTGGTTTGTATCAGACAGGAGGAGATTGGTGTCAGTGACTGGGATTGGATTATATCAGACAGGAGGAGATTGGTGTCAGTGAGTGTGGGATTGGTTTATATCAGACAGGAGGAGATTGGTGTCAGTGAGTGTGGGATTGGTTTATATCAGACAGGAGGAGATTGGTGTCAGTGACTGGGATTGGTTTATATCAGACAGGAGGAGATTGGTGTCAGTGAGTGTGGGATTGGTTTATATCAGACAGGAGGAGATTGGTGTCAGTGAGTGTGGGATTGGTTTATATCAGACAGGAGGAGATTGGTGTCAGTGACTGTGGGATTGGTTGAACTAAATTTGTTTCTTCGTCGCATTTGAAACTTTTCGTGGTTTTCCCCAGAATTTTACTTCCATGTTTTCCGGTAGGATTTAAAACCCTGGACAAGTCAGAGCTTTGGGCAGTTTGAGTTTGAGGATCTGCTTGCCGTATATTGCGAATGAATTTTTACCTGGTCCATTGCCCGGATTATGGAGGGATTGCTGGTGAATTCCAGGGGAAGCTGCTCTCTGCGCGGACTGGAGCTGATTTCCATCCCTGGCTCGTATGGAGAATCCCTTTCAAAGAGGAGCTGAACATAGATTTCAGACAAACGTTATTGGCCATTGCACCGGGTGAAGGCTCTCGCACTGTGGCGTTGGTCCTACAGGTTTTCAGAATTAAATCGGGGCCCAACTCAGGCAGAGGTTCAGGCTCCTTGATTTTCCTCTCTGTCCAGTTTAATTTCAAAGGGAAGGATGTGGCCCAGGCTGAATCTCACTTGCACCACTGCAGAGGTGGGGTTCAGGGAGGACTCCACTGGGGTTCGGTTTTTTTTTTAACAGACGAGCTTTACAACTTGACGCATGTTTCAACTTGATGATAGAATTGAAAAAAAAACCCATTCTTGCTTTTCTCGTTTCGGAATAGATGCTGTGAATTACACAAAAAGTATTGTAATCTAGATAAAATTTGCTGTTTGTTTAAAATCTTGCTTCTGTTACAAGCTTACTTATCAATAAACTTCCTTTGTAGTTTTCCATGGTCTGTGAGTATGGTGTTTGGCATCTGCTGGGAGTCGGATGGGGATGGGTGGGTGAGTTCAAAGCCCCAACTCCAGAGACTCGAGCACCAATTCTAGGCTGACACTTCAGTGTAGGGGAAGGTAGGAACATAGGAACAGGAGTAGGCCATTCAGCCCCTCGTGCCTGCTGCGCCATTTGATAAGATCATGGCTGATCTGTGATCTAACTCCATATACCTGCCTTTGGCCCATATCCCTTAATACCTTTGGTTGCCAAAAAGCCATCGATCTCAGATTTAAATTTAGCAATTGAGCTAGTATCAATTGCCGTTTGCGGAAGAGAGTTCCAAACTTCTACCACCCTTTGTGTGATAAACACAAGAGGGAGAAAGGAATCGAAGGTCATGCCGCGTGGAATTACATAGAATGTACGGCACAGAAAGAGGCCATTCGGCCCATCTGGTCCAGGCTGGGGTTTATGCTCCACACGAGCCTCCTCCCACCCTACTTCATCTCACCCTATCAGTATCTCCTTCTATTCCTTTCTCCCTCATGTGTTTATCGAGCTTCCCCTTAAATCCATCTACACTATTCACCTCAACTACTCCTTGTGGGAGCGAGTTCCACATTCTCACCGCTCTCTGGGTAAAGAAGTTTCTCCTGAATTCCCTATGGGATTTATTAGCGACTGTCTTATATTTATGGCCCCTAGTTCTGGTCTCTCCCCCACAAGTGGAAACATCTCTACGTCTACCCTATTGAACCCTTCCATATTCTGAAAGACCTCTATCAGGTCACCCCTCAGCCTTCTCTTTTCTGGAGAAAAGAGCCCCAGCCTGTTCAATCTTTCCTGCTCGTTATAACATCTCAGTTCTGGTATCATCCTTGTGAATCTTTTTTGCACCTTCTCCAGAGCCTCTATATCCTTTTTATAATATGGAGACCAGAACTGTTCACAGTGCTCCAAGTGTGGTCTAACCAAGGTTCTATACAAGTTTAACATAACTTCCCTGTTTTTCAATTCTATCCCTCTCGAAATGAACCCCAGTGCTTGGTTTGCTTTTTTTATGGCCTAATTAAATGGTACAATTTTAAAGGAGGTGCAGAAACAGAGAGACCTGGGGGGGTGTGTGCACAAATCTTTGAAGGTGGCAGGACAAGTTAATAAGGCTGTTAAAAAAGCATACGGGATCCTGTGCTTTATAAATAGAGGCACAGAGTACAAAAGCAAGGAAGTTATGCTAAACCTTTATAAAACACTGGTTAGGCCTCAGCTGGAGTATTATGTTCAATTCTGGGCACCGCACTTTAGGAAGGATGTCAAGGCCTTAGAGAGGGTGCAGAGGAGATTTACTAGAATGGTACCAGGGATGAGAGACTTTAGTTATGTGGATAGACTGGAGAAGCTGGGATTGTTCTCCTTGGAGCAGAGAAGGTTAAGGGGAGATTTGATAGAGATGTTCAAAATCATGAAGGGTTTTGATGGAGTAAATAAGGAGAAACTGTTTCCAGTGGCAGAAGGGTCGGTAACCAGAGGACACAGATTTAAGGTGATCGGCAAAAGAACCAGAGGCAACATGAGGAAACACTTTTTTAACGCAGCGAGTTGTGATGATCTGGAATGCGCTGCCTGAAAGGGCGGTGGAAGCAGATTCAGTAATAACTTTCAAAAGGGAATTGGATAAATACTTGAAGGGGAAAAATTTACAGGGTTATGGGGAAAGAGCAGGGGGAGTGGGACTAATTGGATAGCTGTTTCAAAGAGCCGGCACAGGCACAATGGGCCGAGTGGCCTCCTCCTGTGCTGTACCTACTATGATACTATTAACCTGCGTCGTACTTTTAGTGATTTGTGTATCTGTACCCCAGATCCCTCTGCTCTTCTACCCCATTTAGACTCTTATTTTCAAAGAAGTATGTGGCCCCTTATTCTTCCTACCAAAATGTAATACCTCACACTTATCATAGAATCATAGAATGGTTACAGCACAGAAGGAGGCCATTCAGCCCATCAAGTCCGTGCCGGCTCTTTGTAAGAGCTATGCAATTAGTCCCATTAACCCGTAGCCCTGCAAATGTTTTCCCAGGTCAGGTGAGTGACCTGACGAAGGAGAAAGCCTCCGAAAGCTTGTGATTTTCAAATAAAACTGTTGGACTATAACCTGGTGTTGTAAGATTCCTTACATCCCTGGAACCATTCTAGTAAATCTTTTCTGCACCCTCTCTAAGACTTTCACATCCTTCCTAAAGTTCGGTGCCCAGAATTGGACACAATACTCCAGTTGTGGCCGAACCAATGTTTTATAAAGGTTCATTATAACTTCCTTGCTTTTGTACTCTTATGCCTCTATTTATAAAGCCCAGGATCCCGTATGCTTTTTTAACCACTTTCTCAACCTGCCCTGCCACCTTCAAAGATTTGTGCACATAAACCCCCAGGTCTCTCTGTTCCTGCACCCCCTTTAGAATTGTACCATTTAGTTCATATTGTCTCTCCTCATTCATCCTACCGAAATGTATCACTTCGCATTTTTCTGCGTTAAATTTCATCTGCCACGTGTCCGCCCATTCCACCAGCCTGTCTTTATCCTCTTGAAGTCTATCACTATCCTCCTCACTGTTTACTACACTTCCAAGTTTTGTGTCATTTGCAAATTTTGAAATTGTGCCCTGTACACCCAAGTCCAAGTCATCAATATATATCACTTATATATGTTTACTTCTCCAAGTTCTGATGAAAGCTCATCGACCTGAAATGTTAACTCTGTTTCTCTCTCCACAGATGCTGCCTGACCTGCTGAGTATTTCCAGCATTTTCTGTTTTTATTTCAGATTTCCAGCATCCGCTGTATTTTGCTTTTTGTTGATAGATTTCTGGTAGGGAAGGGTATTAAGGCAGGTGGATGGAGTTAAGATACAGATCAGCCATGATCTAATTGAATGGCGGAGCAGTCTCGAGGGGCTGAATGGCCTACTCCTGCTCCTATGATTGTGATGGGCTGGGTTTAACTCTGTGTTGTTACAGAAAGGGAACGGGAGCATGATTCAACCTGTGTGGAGCCCTGGTTATGGGGAGAAGAACAGAACTTATACCATATCCAGAAAAGAACTACATTGTCCTGCTACTTTACTTTATTATAGAAGATATTAAATTATTCTTTAACAGTGACTGCTGGTTGCAGCACTGTGAGGTGGGTGTGTTTAGGGTCCTGGGGCAGACTCACTCTTGGACTTGATCCTGACCTGAAGCCTGTACTCAGATCCACTCTGGACCACAAATGGTAACCTGTATCCAGCCTCACACCATGACATCGCCATCCCTTCAACTGAGGGGAAAATAAAAGTATAAATGCTCTCACCGCCACCTGTACATCTCTCCGCTCACTCAGAATCTCATGCCTTCTGTGATCAAATTTTAGTGGTGAGAATACGGAACTCACTACCACAAGGAGTGGTTGAGGCGAATAGCATTTAAGAGGAAGCTGGACGAGTAGGTGAGGGAGAAATTACATAGAATGTATACAGCACAGAAACAGGCCATTCGGCCCAACTGGTCCATGCTGGTGCTTACACTCCACACGCGCCTCCTTACTTCATCTAACCCAATCACTGTAACCTTCTATTCCTATCTCCCTCATGCTTTTAAGAACATAAGAAATAGGAGTAGGAGTCGGCCAATCGGCCCCTCGAGCCTGCTCCACCATTCAATAAGATCATGGCTGATCTGATCCTAACCTCAAATCTAAATTCATGTCCAATTTCCTGCCCGCTCCCCGTAACCCCTAATTCCCTTTACTTCTAGGAAACTGTCTATTTCTGTTTTAAATTTATTTAATGATGGAGCTTCCACAGCTTCCTGGGGCAGCAAATTCCACAGACCCACTACCCTCTGAGTGAAGAAGTTTCTCCTCATCTCAGTTTTGAAAGAGCAGCCCCTTATTCTAAGATTATGCCCCCTAGTTCTAGTTTCACCCATCCTTGGGAACATCCTTACCGCATCCACCTGATCAAGCCCCTTCACAATCTTATATGTTTCAATAAGATCGCCTCTCATTCTTCTGAACTCCAATGAGTAGAGTCCCAATCTACTCAACCTCTCCTCATATGTCCACCCCCTCATCCCCGGGATTAACCGAGTGAACCTTCTTTGTACTGCCTCGAGAGCAAGTATGTCTTTTCTTAAGTATGGAGACCAAAACTTTTAACCGAGCCTTCCCCTTAAAATGCATCTTAAAAGCTAGGCACCTCGACTACTCCCTGCGGTAGCGAGTTCCACAGTCTCACCGCTCTCTGGGTAAAGAGGTTTCTCCTGAATTGAGGTGAAATGGGGAGGGAGGAGGCTCGTGTGGAGGGTTAGCACCGAGCATGGACCAGTGGGGCCGAATGGCCTGTTTCCGTCCTGTAAAATTCCACGTGTGTCATAGCTCGCTGAGGCTCCTGGTCCCAGGTCACACATAAAAGAATAGTTGTTTGCACAAAGTACCCCAGGGGGAGACGACCCCACCTCAACAAAAATGGTGAGAAACCTCCTCCCCAATTAAATGAATCAATCTCCCGGGCACTGGGACATAGGTTGGGAACAGACCCTGAAGCCCCGCCCACTCTTTGTTCCTGGACCAGGCTGGTGGCGCATGCGCCGTGCTGCACGCTGAGCCGCGCCCAGGCCTGTCACCGGGGAGAAAGGCCCCGCCGCCGCCGCCTCGGCTGGACGCTCACATGCACAGGAGGCCCTTATTCGGGGCCTGAGGCCGCGCCGCTCTTTAGAAATCCCTTGCACCCCGGTGTGTGTTTTTATATATTTTTTTTAAAAAAGCAAAAATTGATCCGCCGCTCCCGACTCCAGCAGCGCGCATGCTCCGAACCCACAATGAGCGACCCCCCCCCTGCCGCGCATGCGCACTGGGCTGCCTTCAAGGACAGATAGGGCGTATTCCGACGCGCGCGGTATTCTGGGTAAAGGAAGCCGCCATCGACAGTCTGAACCGACGGGCGGTAACCCGAGTGTTATTCTCCATCAACGCCTGACTGCTAAGTGATTGATGCGGGGAGACTTGCACTTTTTAAAATCTCACTTGCACCAGTGCTCTTCTCCCCATAACCAGGGCTCCACACAGGTGTGATGATGGGGGGGGGGGGGATGGGAATGTTAGGAAATAACGTTACAAACCGAGGCTTCGCTCATTGTTTCTGTGTTATGCGGAATGCCACAAACGCCATCCCCCTCCGACCCCGCAGAGAATGAATGAGTTTTTAAATCGGATAAATAGTTTTCACTTTGTTCTTCAGTGAAGATTTTGATCTGAGCTGGTCCGACTAATTCAAGGGCGGCGGGGGGCTGTCATTCCGAGAATTTCCCAGGCCTCAGTTTCTCCTTGTCCCCATGGACCGAGCCTGACGTCATGACCCGGCGCGCCTTGATTGACCTGTACGATGGACCAATCGAAAGCGCTGGAGGACTCATCGGCTGGTGGTCCTCCAACCAATTGCAGCAGGCGGAGGCGGGACTTGCGCCAGTGTTGGCTCGTCTTTGTCTGAAGGAGCAGCAGCCGCCAAGTTGGGAATTATTTCTTTACATACAAACACTGCATTTTATATAATATATATGCTTTTTGTTTTAAGGAAACTAAAGAGAAGATTAGACCTCGCGTTAAGATGTAAACGTTTTAATCTTTTACTGGGGTTTTGGAATTAGTTCCAGGCACTTAAAGAAAGCTGGGGGGGAGGGTCAGACTTTTGAAGGGACAATGATTCCCCTTCTCTGTGTGTTTATAGTTAGCGGGACGCTGACCTCCAGCTTGGCCCACCAGCAGCCTGTAGCAAACTGCGTTCCTTGTTAGTCTTCTGTACTTTGTTAAATAGCTGTAAACCCGTTTGTTTTTGTGGGCTCGACTTCTCTAAACGGTCTCACTGCTTAACAAGCAAAGATCCATTTCACTCGTTTAATTTTTAAAACATGTCTGAATTTTTGCACTGATTGATGAAGATTTTGCTTAAAGGCACAGTGATATTTGTTTTAAGTTTACCCAAACCCTTCCCCTTAAAATAGTCTGCATGACCAGCAAGTCCCAGGTCTGTGCTAAAATTACCCCAATCTCAGTCATAGAATCATACGGCACAGAAGGAGGCCATTCAGCCCATCGTGCCTGTTCAAGCAATATAGATGGAACCAGTACAGTGCAGCTCGTAGACACTATGATATTATTACAATTCAAAAACACAGTACATATCTTCCAAAACATTCCGCACAATACAAAGTGGGGTGGCCTTTCCCCATACAGCCTTTGCGTAGGCCGCACCTCGCTTCAGTGCGTCCCGCAGCACGTACACCTGGACCTTGGAGGGTGCCAGTTGGCAACACTCGCAGTTGTCAGGGTATGACAGCTGGCCTCGGTGTGTCTGGCCCACGTCAGAGGCAAAATCAGCCAAGTTTCCTGCTCTTGGTTATCCTGTGACTTCCCCCCCCCCCCCCCCCCTTCTCTAAAGTGGATACTGAGTGATGCCCCTATGGTCAAATATCCAGCTGACACTCACTGTCAAGACTCGAGCGTGATTGGAGGGCAAGAAGTGACTAGGTCTGTAACCCAGCACCAGTCAGGACAGCAGGGGTGGAAATTCACACAGACAGTGAGGATGAGAGGGCGTGGGGTGGGACAGTAAGGATGTACAATAGAAACTAGAACTGTCTGATTTGAATTTTTGTCCTGTATTTACAGTGATGACTTTTATAAACTCCTTTTACAGGGTGGCTCAATGGGTAAGCACTCTCGCCTCTGAGACAGGAAGTTGTGGGTTCAAGTCCTCCTCCAGAAACCTGAGCCCGTAATCTAGGCCGACACTCCCGGTGCCAGTACTGAGGGAGCGCTGCACTGTCGATGGTGCCGTCTTTCAGATGAAACTTTAAATGCCTTTCAGGCAGACATAGAAGAACCCATGGCCCTATAGGAGCAGGAGTAGGCCATATGGACCCTGCTCCGCCATTCAATAAGACCATGGCTGATCTTTGACCTCAACTCCACTTTCCTGCCCTATCCCCTGATTCCCCTCGAGTCCAAGAATCTATCGATCTCAGTCTTGAATATATTCAATGACTCCACAGCCCTGCGGGGTAGAGAATTCCAAATATTCACGACCCTCTGAAGGAGAGCAGGGGAGTTCTCCCTGGTGTCCTGGCCAATATTTATCCCTCAACCAATATCACTTTTAAAAAAAACATTATCTGGTCATTAGCATATTGCAGCTCGTGGGATTTTGATGTATAGGAACAGGAGGAGGCCATTCAGCCCCTCGAGCCTGTTCTGCCATTCAATTAGATCATGGATGATCTGTATCTTAATTCCTTCTACTGCCTGGGTTCCATAACCCTTAATATAAATACAAGTTCTTTCTTTACAGGGTATCAGAAGGGGAGGATTTGCAGACAGGAAGCTCAAATTAAACATCACGTCAAGATCTGACAGTCATCAGGACCTGAATATTATTGGCCTTGCACATGGAGAGAAAGAACGGCACCCACAGCCAATCGTTGACCCCAGTCGGGAACAAGTGTATCCACACCAGGGAAGGACTGTATCAATGTGGGGACTGTGGGAAGGGATTCATCTACTCGTCTGAGATGGAGATTCATCGGCGCAGTCACACCGGGGAGAGGCCGTTCATCTGCTCCGTGTGTGGGAAGGGATTCACTCAGTCGTCCAACCTGCTGATACACCAACGTACTCACACTGAGGAGAGGCCGTTCACCTGTTCTGTATGTGGGAAGGGATTCGCTCATTCATCCAGCCTGCTGAGACACCAGCGAGTTCACACCGGGGAGAGGCCGTTCACCTGCTCCGTGTGTAGGAAGGGTTTCGCTTTTTCATCCAACCTGCTGAAACACCAGTGGATCCACACTGACGAGAGGCCCTTCAAATGTTCCGAGTGTGGGAAGAGCTTTAAAAGCTCCGAGGAACTGAGGGTTCACCAGCGCTGTCACGCAGGGCACAGACCATTCAGCTGCTCGCACTGTGGGAAGAGCTTTAGGCACCTCAGTCATCTGCAGAGACACCAGCGCATTCACACTGGGGAGAGGCCGTTCACCTGCTCCGCGTGCGGGAAGGGATTCAACCAGTCTTCCACCCTACTGGAACACCAGCGAGTTCACACCGGGGAGAGGCCGTTCACCTGCTCCGTGTGCGGGAAGGGATTCATTCAGTCGTCCCACCTGCAGAGACACCAGCAGGTTCACAAGTGACTGCGGGGGTTGGATTCTGCTGTTATTCCTGCTGTTAATCACATCCAAGACTGAACCATGTTCATTCTGACAGCTGGGGTTTGTTTCTGCTGGTAATAACACCTATAACCAGGCTATAAGTTAGCATTCTCTATAAGTGTCAAATAATTCAGCTTTGTACAGAGACCTTAATGTAACTAAGGTAAGACGAGAGCTGAGTGATTCATCAGGGCTGCAGTGTCCCTTTAAGAACCGCTGTCTGTGATCTTTCCCCTTAATTCAAGTGACTTTCAGATGAAATTGTTTCATAATAAAAAAAAATGAACTTTTTACTTCAATCCTGAATGAATCTTTGGTACAAAATCTACCATTCCGCGTCTGAAAGGTTCCACTTATTAAAATCTCCAATTAAACGCATGAAGTTCTGCAGGACTCCACTTTGAGAAATTTCCCTTAACTCTTACCCTCTGTTTTCAAGAGATGCTCATTTTGAGTGGTAGAAAGTGGAATATATTACTGACCTATTTACAATCTATATTAGTGACTTAGATGAAGGGACCGAGTGTAATGTATCCAAGTTTGCTGACGATACAAAGCTAGGTGGGAAAGTAAGCTGTGAGGAGGACACAAAGAGTCTGCAAAGGGATATAGAAAGGTTAAGTGAGTGGGCAAGAATCATAGAAAATTACGGCATAGAAGGAGGCCATTCGTCCCATCGTGTCCGTGCCGGCCGAAAAAAAGCTATCCAGCCTAATCCTACATTGCAGCACTTGGTCCGTAGCCCTGTTGGTTACGGCACTTCAGGTGTACATCCAAGTACTTTTTAAATGAGTTGAGGGTTTCTGCCTCTACCACCCTTTCAGGCAGTGAGTTCCAGACCCCCACCACCCTCGGGGTGAAAAAATTTCTCCTCAACTCCCCTCTAATCCTTCTACCAATTACTTTAAATCTATGCCCCCTGGTCACTGACCCCTCTGCTAAGGGAAATACGTCCTTCCCATCCACTCTATCTAGGCCCCTCATAATTTTATACACCTCAATTAAATCACCCCTCAGCCTCCTCTGTTCCAAAGAAAACAACCCCAGCCTATCCAATCTTTCCTCGTAGCTAAAATTCTTCAGTCCTGGCGACGTAAATTTCCTCTCTAGTGCAATCATATCTTTCCTGTTATGTGGTGACCAGAACTGTACGCAGTACTCAAGCTCTGGCCTAACTAGTGTTTTATACAGTTCTAGCATGACCTCCCTGCTCTTAGAAGATGGCAGATAGGGGGAAATGTGAGGTTATTCACTTTGGTAGCAAGAATAGAAAAATAATATTTTTTAAATGATGACAAACTATTAAATGTTGGTGTTCAGAGAGATTTGGATGTCCTTGTACACGAATCACAGAAAGTTAACATGCAGGTACAGCAAGCAATTAGGAAGGCAAATGATGTGTTGGCCTTTATTGCAAGAGGGCTGGAGGACAAGAGTAAGGAAGTCTTGCTGCAATTGTACAGGACTTTGGTGAGACCTCACCTAGAGTACTGTGTACAGTTTTGGTCTCCTTATCCAAGCAAGGATATACTTGCCTTAGAGGTGGTGCAACAAAGGTTCACTGGATTGATTCCTGGGATGAGAGGATTGTCCTATGAGGAGAGATTGAGTAGAATGGGCCTATACTCTCTGGAGTTTAGAAGAATGAGAGGTGATCTCATTGAAACATATAAGATTCTGAGGGGGCTTGACAGGGTAGATGCTGAGAGGTTGTTTCCCCTGGCTGGAGAGTCTAGAACTAGGGGACACAGTCTCAGGATAAGGGGTCGGCCATTTAGGACTGAGATGAGGAGGAATTTCTTCACTCAGAGGGTTCTGAATTTTTGGAATTCTCTACCCCAGAGGACTGTGGATTCCCAGTCATTGAGTATATTCAAGGCTGAGATCGATGGATATTTGAACTCTGGGGGAATCAAGGGATATGGGGATCAGGCGGGAAAGTGGAGTTGAGGTTGAAGATCAGCCATGGTCTTAATGAATGGCGGAGCAGGCTCGAGAGGCCGTAGGGCCTACTCCTGATTCTATTTCTTATGATCATAGAATCATGTAGCACAGAAGGAGGCCATGTGCGAGCTTTCCAACTAGTCCCACTCCACTGCTCTTACCCCATAGCCCTGTAAATTATTCCCCTTAAAGTATTTATCCAATTCCCTTTTGAAAGTTACTATTGAAACTGCTTCCACCGCCCTTTCAGGCAGCGCATTCCAGATCATCACAACTCGCTGCGTAAAAAAACATTCTCCACATCTCCCCTCAAATTCTTTTGTCAATTATCTTAAATCTGTGACCTCTGGTCACCAACCCACTTGTCCGAGGAAACAGTTTCTCCCTATTTGCTCTATCAAAACCCTTCATAATTTTGAATATGTTTATTGGGCTCTGGATTGACTCTGGACCCCATGAAATCTCATGGCATCAGGTCAAACATGGGCAAGGAAACCTCCTGCTGATTACCACCTACCGTCCTCCCTCAGCTGATGAATCAGTCCTCCTCCATGTTGAACACCACTTGGAGGAAGCACTGAGGGTAGCAAGGGCACAGAATGTACGCTGGGTGGGGGACTTCAATGTCCATCACCAAGAGTGGCTCGGTAGCACCACTACTGACCGAGCTGGCCGAGTCCTGAAGGACATAGCTGCCAGATTGGGCCTGCGGCAGGTGGTGAGCGAACCAACACGAGGGAAAAACTTACTTGACCTCGTCCTCACCAATCTACTTGTCGCAGATGCATCTGTCCATGACAGTATTGGTGGGAGTGACCATCGCACAGTCCTCGTGGAGACGAAGTCCCGTCTTCACACTGAGGACACCATCCAACGTGTTGTGTGGCACTACCACCGTGCTAAATGGGATAGATTCAGAACAGATCTAGCAGCTCAAAACTGGGCATCCATGAGGCGCTGTGGGCCATCAGCAGCAGCAGAATTGTATTCCAGCACAATCTGTATCCTCATGGCCCGGCATATTCCTCACTCTACCATTACCAACAAGCCAGGGGATCAACCCTGGTTCAATGAGGAGTGTAGAAGAGCATGCCAGGAGCAGCACCAGGCGTACCTAAAAATGAGGTGCCATCCTGGTGAAGCTACAACTCAGGACTACATGCATGCTAAACAGCGGAAGCAACATGCTATAGACAGCTAAGCGATTCCACAACCAACGGATCAGATCAAAGCTCTGCAGTCCTGCCACATCCAGTCGTGAATGGTGGTGGACAATTAAACAACTAATGGGAGGAGGAGGCTCTGCAAACATCCCCATCCTCAATGATGGCGGAGTCCAGCACGTGAGTGCAAAAGTCAAGACTGAAGCGTTTGCAACCATCTTCAGCCAGAAGTGCCGAGTGGATGATCCATCTCGGCCTCCTCCCGATATTCCCACCATCACAGAAGCCAGTCTTCAGCCAATTCGATTCACTCTACGTGATATCAAGAAACGGCTGAGTGCATTGGATACAGCAAAGGCTTTGGGCCCGACAACATCCCAGCTGCAGTGCTGAAGACTTGTGCTCCAGAACTAGCTGCGCCTCGAGCCAAGCTATTCCAGTACAGCTACAACACTGGCATCCACCCGACAATGTGGAAAATTGCCCAGGTATGTCCCGTCCACAAAAAGCAGGACAAATCCAATCCAGCCAATTACCGCCCCATCAGTCTGCTCTCAATCATCAGCAAAGTGATGGAAGGTGTCGTCGACAGTGCTATCAAGCGGCACTTACTCACCAATAACCTGCTCACCGATGCTCAGTTTGGGTTCCGCCAGGACCACTCGGCTCCAGACCTCATTGCAGCCTTGGTCCAAACATGGTCAAAAGAGCTGAATTCCAAAGGTGAGGTGAGAGTGACTGCCCTTGACATCAAGGCAGCATTTGACCGAGTGTGGCACCAAGGAGCCCTAGTAAAATTGAAGTAAATGGGAATCAGGGGAAAACTCTCCAGTGGCTGGAGTCATACCTAGCACAAAGGAAGATGGTAGTGGTTGTTGGAGGCCAATCATCTCAGCCCCAGGGCATTGCTGCAGGAGTTCCTCAGGGCAGTGTCCTCGGCCCAACCATCTTCAGCTGCTTCACCAATGACCTTCCCTCCATCATAAGGTCAGAAATGGGGATGTTCGCTGATGATTGCACAGTGTTCAGTTCCATTTGCAACCCCTCAAATAATGAAGCTGTCCAAGCCCGCATGCAGCAAGACCTGGACAACATCCAGGCTTGGGCTGATAAGTGGCAAGTAACATTCGTGGCAGACAAGTGCCAGGCAATGACCATCTCCAACAAGAAAGAGTCTAACCACCTCCCCTTGACATTCGACGGCATCCTGGGGGTCACCATTGACCAGAAACTTAACTGGACCAGCCACATAAATACTGTGGCTACGAGAGCAGGTCAGAGGCTGGGTATTCTGCGGCAAGTGACTCACTCTTGACTCCCCAAAGCCTTTCCACCATCTACAAGGCACAAGTCAGGAGTGTGATGGAATACTCTCCACTTGCTTGGATGAGTGCAGCTCCAACAACACTCAAGAAGCTCGACACCATCCAGGACAAAGCAGCCCGTTTGATTGGCACCCCATGCACCACCCTAAACATTCACTCCCTTCACCACCGGCGCACTGTGGCTGCAGTGTGCACCATCCACAGGATGCACTGCAGCAACTTGCCAAGGCTTCTTCGACAGCACCTCCCAAACCCGCGACCTCTACCACCTAGAAGGACAAGAGCAGCAGGCACATGGGAACAACACCACCTGCACGTTCCCCTCCAAGTCACACACCATCCCGACTTGGAAATATATCGCCGTTCCTTCATCGTCGCTGGGTCAAAATCCTGGAACTCCCTTCCTAACAGCACTGTGGGAGAACCTTCACCACACGGACTGCAGCGGTTCAAGAAGGCGGCTCACCACCACCGTCTCAAGGGCAAATAGGGATGGGCAATAAATGCCGGCCTCGCCAGCAACGCCCACATCCCATGAACGAATAAAAAAAAAAATTAGGCCTCCCCTTAACCTTCTCTGCTCTAAGGAGAACAACCTCAGCTTCTCCGATCTCTCCACATAACTGAAGTCCCTCATCCCTCATCCCTGGTACCATTCTGGTAAATCTCCTCTGCACCCTCTCCAAGGCCTTGACATCCTTCCTAAAGTGTGGTGCCCAGAATTGGAAGCAATACTCCAGCTGAGGCCTAACCGGTGATTTGTAAAAGTTTAGCCTGACTTCCTTGTTTTTTTATTCAAAGCTCCTATTTACAAAGCAAAGTATCCCATACACTTTCTTAACCTCCTTATCAACTTGCCCTGTCACCTTCAAAGATTTGTGAATATTCACCCCCGGGTCCCTCCGCTCTTGCACCCCCTCAAAATAGAACCATTAGATTATACTGTCTCTCCATGTTGTTCCTCTCAAAGTGCATCATTTCACATTTATCCGCATTAAATTGCGTCTGCCGTGTGTCTGCCCATTTCACCAGTCTGTCTGTATCCCCCTGACTCTGCTACTATCCTCCTCACTAATTATTATGTTGCCAAGTTTTGTATCATCTGCAAACTTTGAAATTGTACTCCCTATACCCAAGTCCAGGTCATTTATATATAACACGAGAAGCAATGGTCCTAAAACCGATCCCTGGGAGACCCCACTGCAGACTTCTCTCCAGTCAGAAAAACATCTGTTCACCATTACTCTCTGCCTCCTATCCCTCGCCAATAATGTTTATCACCGACCCTTTAATCCCATGTGCTTCTATTTTCTGAATAAGTCTGTTATGTGGAACTTTATCAAGTGCCTTTTGAAAGTCCATATATCCAACATCTACTGCACTGCCTTCATCAGCCCTCTCTGTTACTTCATCACAGAACTCAATCAGCTTAGTCAGACCCGATTTGCCTTTAACAAACCCATGCTGGCTGTCCCTTATTAACCCAAGCTTCTCCAAGTGAGAATTAATGTTGTCCTTGATAATGGGTCTCTCGTAGTTTTCCCACCACTGAGGTTAGACTGACTGGCCTGTAGTTACCAGGTTTATCCCTCTCCCCTTTTTTGAACAGGGGTGTAACATTTACAATCCTCCAGTCCTCTGGCACCACTCCCATATCCAAGGAGGATTGAAAGATTGTGCTCAGAGCTTCTGCTGTCTCCACCTGAGCTTCCCTCAGCAACCAAGGATGCATCCCACCTGGACCTTGAGTGATTCCAACCTCTTTAGCACCTCCTTTCTATCTATTTATATCCTCTCCAATATCTCTACTCCCTCCTCTACTGTGACATTAACTTCATCCTCTTCTTTTGTGAAGACAGATGCAAAGTCCTCATTCAGTCCCTCAGTCATGCCCTCTGCCTCCAAAAGGAGATTTCCTTCTTTGTCCCTAATCGGCCCCACCATCCTTTAACTTTTTACATGTTTATTTTTGGGTTCCCTTTTCCGTTACCCACTAATCTTTTCTTGTGCTCTCTCTTTGCCCTTCTTATATCCCCTTTCAATTCCCCCCCTCCCCCCCTCCCCCCGCACACTCTGTATTCTGCTGTATTCTGTACCTGACATTTGTCATAAACCTCCTTTTTCTGTTTTATTTTAACCTCTATTTCCTCTGTTATCCAGGGAGCTCTAGCTCTGGATGCCCCATCTTTCCTCCTTATGGGAATATGTTTGGTTTGTACCCGAATTATCTCCGCCTTGAAGACCTGCCATTGCTCATTTATTGTTTTCCTGGCCAATCTTTGTTTCCAGTCCACCTGAGCTCGATCCCCTTTCAAATCACTGAAATTGACTCTTTTCCTGTTGGGTATTTTCACCTTTGATTTTTATTTGTCCCTTTCCATAACTACTTTTAACCTAATTATATTATGATCACTATTACCCAGATGTTCTCCCACTGAAACACACTCCACTTGTCCCACTTCATTGCCCGTAACTAGATCCAGCACTGCTTCCTTCCGCATTGGGCTAGAAACATTCTAATTAAGAAAGTTCTCCTGTGCACATGGCCTCGCCCCCTCCCTATCTCTGTAACCTCCTCCAGCCCTACAACCCTCCCAGATCTCTGCGCACCTCCAATTCTGGCCTCTTGCGCAACCTCGATTTTAATCGCTCCACCATTGGCGGCCGTGCCTCTCTGCCTCTCCTCCTTTAAAATGCTCCTTATAAACTACCTCTTTGACCAAGCTTTTGGTCACCTGTCCTAATATCTCCTTATCTGGCTCGGTGTCAAATTTTGTCTGATTACGCTCCTGTGAAGCGCCTTGGGACGTTTTACTACATTAAAGGCTCTATATAAATGCAACTTGTTTTTGTTGCGGTCTCAATGTTGCTTTCCCTCCACTTGGCCTGGCTCCCACTCCCCAACCACCATCAAAGTACACAATTCTCTTCCAGAAAACACCTCCCCCCCACCTCCTACTTTCCATGGTTATTTGAATGAGATCCCTGTTAAATGAGTACTTTGTATCCCTCAAAGGCTACTACACAAAATAAATGCTCATGGTGTAGGGATAAAGGATTGGTTAGCTAACAGGAAACAGAGTAAGCATAAATGGGTCATTTTCACGTTGGCAAGATGTAACGAGTGGAGTGCCACAGGGATCAGTGCTTGGGCCTCAACTATTTACAATCTATATCAATGACTTGGATGAAGGGACCGAATGTGTAGTTGCTAAATTTGCTGATGACACAAAGACAGGTGGGAAAGTAAGTTGTCAAGAGGACATAAGGAGTCTGCAAAGGGATATAGATAGGTTAAGTGAGTGAGCAAAAATTTGGCAGATGGAATACAATGTGGGAAAAGGTGAACTGGTCCACTTTGGCAGGAGGAATAGAAAAGCAGTATATTATTTAAATAGAGGGAGATTGCAGAACTCTGAGGTACAGAGGGATCTGGGTGTCCCAGTACATGAATCACAGAAAGTTAGGATGCAGGTACAGCAAGTGATTAGGAAGGCAAATGGAATGTTCTCATTTACTGCAAGGGGAATGGAATATAAAAGTCGAGATGTTTTACTACAGTTACAGGGCATTGGTGAGACCACATCTAGAATACTGTGTGCAGTTTTGGTCTCCTTATTTAAGAAAGGACATAATTGCTTTGGAGGCGGTTCAGAGAAGGTTCACTCGACTGATTCCTGGGATGAGGGGGTTATCTTATGAGGAAAGGTTGGACAAGTTGGGCCTGTATACATTGGAGTTTAGAAGGATGAGAGGTGATCTTATTGAAACAGAGAAGATCCTGAGGAGGCTAGAAGGGATAGATGCTGAGAGGATGTTTCCCCTTGTGGGAGAGACTAGAACTAGGGGCCACAGTTTAAAAATAAGGGGTCTCCCATTTAAAATGGAGATGAGGAGAAATTTTTTCTCTGAGGGTCGTGAGTCTGTGGAACTCCCTTCCCCAGAGAGCGGGGGAGGCAGGGTCATTGAATATTTTTAAGGCCGAGTTCGATAGATTCCTGATTAACAAGGGAGTCAAAGGTAGACGGGAAAGTTGGGTTGAGGTCACAATCAGATCAGCCATGATCTTATCAAATGGCAGAACAGGCTCGAGGGGCCGAATGGCCTACTCCTGCTCTTAATTCGTATGTTCACAGTAGAGGAAGAGGACAAATACCATTGGTACAAGGGAACCCAAAAATAAGCGAAGGGGAGCAACTAAGTGGATTTAATATTAAGTTTTAAAAAATGTTAATGGAGAAAATAATGACTTAAAAACCTCCAGGACCTGATGTATTCCACCTCCAAGGTATTAAAATAGGGGAGGGAATTGCAAACGTGTTGGTCATTATTCTTCAAAGCTCTCTCGATTTAGGAATTGTGCCTTTGGATTGGAAAATTGCAAATGTCACTCCATTATTTAAGAAGGAGAAACCGGGTAACTACAGACCAGTCAGTTTAACATCAGTTGTGGGGAAATTACTGCAATCTATCATCAGGGACAGAGTAACTAGAGATTGAGTAGAAACAGGAGTAGGCCATTCAGCCCCTCGAGCCCGCTCCGCCATTTGATAAGATCATGGCTGATCTGTGATCTAACTCCATATACCTGCCTTTGGCCCATATCCCTTAATACCTTTGGTTGCCAAAAAGCTATCTATCTCAGATTTAAATTTAGCAATTGAGCTA
Organism: Heptranchias perlo; assembly: GCF_035084215.1. NCBI lineage: Eukaryota > Metazoa > Chordata > Chondrichthyes > Hexanchiformes > Hexanchidae > Heptranchias > Heptranchias perlo. The sequence continues at coordinate 420,182 of NW_027138580.1, read as the reverse complement.
GTATCAATTGCCGTTTGCGGAAGAGAGTTCCAAACTTCTACCACCCTTTGTGTGTAGAAGTGTTTTCTAATCTCACGCCTGAAAGGTCTGGCTCTAATTTTTAGACTGTGCCCCTTAGTCCTAAAATCCCCAACCAGCGGAAATAGTTTATCTCTATCCATCCTATCTGTTCCCCTTAAAATCTTATAAACTTCAATCAGATCAAGCCTTAACCTTCTAAACTAGAGAATACAACCCCAATTTGTGTAATCTCTCCTCGTAACTTAACTCTTGAAGTCCGGGTATCATTCTAGTAAACCTACGCTGCACTCCCTCCAAGGCCAATATGTCCTTCCGAAGGTGCGGTGCCCAGAACTGCTCACAGTACTCCAGGTGCGGTCTAACCAGGGTTTTGTATAGCTGCAGCATAACTTCTGCCCCCTTGTACTCCAGTCCTCTAGATATAAAGGCCAGCATTCCATTAGCCTTGTTGATTAAAAATCAATTAGAATGGGACTATACTCTCTGGAGTTTAGAAGAATGAGATGTGATCTCATTGAAACATGATGCTGAGAGGTTGTTTTCCCTGGCTGAAGAGTCTAGAACTAGGGGGCATAGTCTCAGGATAAGCCATTTAAGACTGAGATGAGGAGGAATTTCTTTACACAGAGGGTTGTGAATCTTTGGAATTCTCTACCCCAGGAGGGCTGTGGATGCTGAGTCTTTGAATATGTTCAAGGCTGAGACAGATGGATTTCTGGACTCTCGGGGAATCAAGGGATACGGGGATCAGGTGGGAAAGTGGAGTTGAGGTCGAAGATCAGCCATGATCTGATTGAACGGTGAAGCAGGCTCAAGAGGCCGTATGGCCTACTCCTGCTCCTATTTGTTATGTTGTTATGTTGAACAAGTCTGAACTGATCAAAGAGAGTCAGCATGGATTTGGGAAGGGTAGGTCATGCCCGACTAATCGAACTGAATATTTTGAGGAGGTCACTAGCATGGTGCACAGGGGAGTGTCAATGGATCATGTCTATATAAAAGCTAAGGTTTCACACGAAATATTAGCAAAAATAAAAGCGCATGGAATTGGAGGTAACCTTGGGACTTGGGTTTGGTAATTGGTTGGGAGGTGGGAGACAGAGAGTGGGGATAAAGGGAACGTTCTTTGATTGGTGGGATGTGACAAGTGGTGTTCCCCAGGGATCTGGACTGGGGTCTCAGCTTTTCACCATATTTATCAACAACTTGGATGAAGGAAGAGAGAGTTTTATATCCGAGTTTGCAGATGGCACTCAGTTAGGAGGCACAGCAAGTTGTGTGGATGGGAGCAGGAAGTTACAAAGGGACAGATTAAGTGAGTGGGCAAAACGGTGGCAGATGGAGTTCAGTGTGGGGAAGTGAGAGATCATCCACTTTGGATACAAGAAGGAAACATTGGAGTATTTTCTTAAAGTGAGAGACTGGGAACTGTGGAGGAGCAAAGGGATTTGGGTGTCCATGCACACAACTCATTAAAAGCTAGTGAACAGTTACAAAGACTAATCACAAAGACTAATGGAATGTTGGCCTTTATCTCGAGGGCTGGAATACAAAGGGGAGGAAGTTATGCTTCAGTTGTTCAGTTCTGGTTGGGCCCCATCTGGAGCACGGTGTTCAGTTCTGGGCACCGCACCTCAGGAAGGAGATATTGGCCTTGGAGGGGGTGCAATGCAGATTCACCAGAATGATACCGGGGCTGAAAGGGTTAAATTATAATGACAGGTTGCATAGACTAGGCTTGTAGTCCCTTGAGTTCAAAAGGTAATCTAATCGAGGTGTTTAAAAACAGTAAAGGGATTCGATGGGATAGATACAGATGGAGTCCAGAACAAGGGGGCGTAATCTTAAATGTGGAACTCGCTCCCACAAGGAGTAGCTGAGGCGAGTAGTGTGGATGGATTTGAGGGGAAGCTCGATAAACACACGAGGGGGAAAGGAATAGAAGGTTAAGAGAAGGCTGAGCAGTGAACTAATAATATAGTATCATAGTAGGATACAGCACAGAAGGAGGCCATACGGCCCATCGTGCCTTTGATAGAGCTAGGCTGATCAGGGGGTGATGTCAGGAAGCACTTCTTCACACAAAGGGGAGTGGAAATCTTTAACTCTCTCCCCCAAAAGGCTGTGGATGCTGGAGGGGTGTCCGTTGAAATTTTCAAGACTGAGATCGATAGATTTTTGTTGGGTAAGGGGATCAAAGGGAGTGAAGGTGGGTAAGTGGAGTTGTGGTAAAGAGCAGCCACGAGCTCATTGAATGGCGGAACAGGCTCGAGCTGCTGAATGGCCTCCTTCTGTTCCCGTGTTTTACACTGTCAGTAGCTGGGAGTATTCGGGCACTAACGCGGTTTGACACCCTGTAACGACCCACGAGCGGGGCCCCTATAAGCAGGTCCTGACTGTGTGTCGCTGTCTTCCTCGTTCCCCCTCAATACACCCTTCCCTTCTGCTTTATCCTCCGTGCCCTAATGTGGAAATTATAGGAACCTCGGTCAGGAGGACGATTATCCAATCACAGAACAGCAATAATTAAAGTGATTTGATTAACCGGAGAGTGGTGAGAATGTGGAACTCGCTCCCACAAGGAGCGGCTGAGGTGAACAGTGTGGATGCATTTGAGGGGAAGCTCGATAAACACGAGGGAGAAAGGAATAGAAGGTTAAGAGAAGGCTGAGCAGTGAACTAATAATATAGTATCATAGTAGGATACAGCACAGAAGGAGGCCATACGGCCCATCGTGCCTTTGATAGAGCTAACCAATTAGTCCCATTCCCCTGCTCTTACCTCATTGCTCTGTACATTTTTTCCCTTCAAGTGTTTATCCAGTTCCAATTGAAAGTTATTATTGAATCTGCTTCCACCGCCCTTTCAGGCAGCACATTCCAGATCACAACAACTCGCTGCGTAAAAAAAATGCTTCCTCATAATCGCCACTGGTTCCTTTACCAATCACCTTAAATCCGTGTCCTCTGGTTACCGACCCTTCTGCCACTGGAAACAGTTTCTCCTTATTTACTCTGTCAAAACCCTTCATGATTTTGAACACCTTGATCAAATCTCCCCTTAACCTTCTCTGCTCTAAGGAGAACAACCCCAGCTTCTCCAGTCTCTCCACATAACTGAAGTCCCTCATCCCTGGAACCATTCTAGTAAATCTCCTCTGCACCCCCTCTAAGGCCTTGACATCCTTCCTAAAGTGTGGTGCTCAGAATTGGACATAATACTCCAGCTGAGGCCTAACCAGTGTTTTATAAAGGTTCAGCATGACTTCCTTGCTTTTGTACTCTGTGCCTCTATTAATAAAGCCCAGGATCCCGTGTGCATTTTTAACAGCCTTCTCAACTTGTCCTGCCACCTTCAAAGATTTGTGTGTGCGCACACCCAGGTCTCTCTGTTCCTGCACCCCCTTTAAAATTGTACCATTTAGTTTATATTGCCTCTCCTCATTCTTCCTACCAAAATACATCATTTCACACTTCTCTGCATTAAATTTTATCGGCCACGTGTCTGCCCAATTCACCAGTCTGTCTCTGTCCTTCTGAAGTCTGTTACTATCCTGCACATTGTTTGCTACATTCCCGAGTTTAGTGTCATCTGCAAACTTTGAAACTGTACCCTCTATATCCGAGTCCAGGTCATTAATATATATCAAAAAGAGCAGTGGTCCTAATACTGACCCCTGGGGAACACCACTGTATACTTCCCTCCAGTCTGAAAAACAACCGTTCACCCCTACTCTCTGCTTTCTGTCCCTTAGCCGATTTTGTATCCACGCTGCCACTGTCCCTTTAATCCCATGGGCTTTAATTTTGCTAACAAGTCTATTATGTGGTACTTTATCAAATGCCTTTTGAAAGTCCATATTCACCACATCAACCGCACTCCCCTCAACAACCCTCTCCATTACTTCATCAAAGAACTCAATCAAGTTAGTCAAACATGATTTTCCTTTAACAAATCCCTGCTGACTTTCATTTATTAGCCCAGACTTTTCCAAGTGCCGATTAATTTTGTCCTGGATTATTGTCTATAAAAGTTTCCCCACCACCAATGTTAGCCTGACTGGTCTGTAATTGCCAGGTTTATCCCTCTCCCCTTTTTTGAACAGAGGTGTAATATTTGCAATCCTCCAGTCCTCTGGCACCATCCCCATATCTAAGGAGGATTGGAAGATTGTGGCCAGAGCCTCCGCAATTTCCACCCTTACTTCCCTCAGTAACCGAGGATGCATCCCATCCGGACCGGGTGACTTATCTACTTTGAGTACTGCCAATCTTTTATGTACCTCCTCTTTATCTATTTTTAACCTATCCAATATCACTACTACTTTACTGCTACACTGACAGCATCCTCTTCTCCAGTGAAGACCGTGCAAAGATTCATTTAGTACCTCAGCCATGCCCTCTGCCTCCACAAGATAAACTCACAGGTAATGACAGCAAAATGGCAGAAATATTAAAGAATTACTTTGCCTCAGTATTTCCCGGGGAGACTAACATGGTGGGCAGGACATTAGAAGAAGAGATAAAAAAAGATATAAAGACATTTAAGATAGAAAGTGGGGAGATAATTGAGAAACTAATCAAACGTAGAGAGGATAAAACCCCTGGTCCGGATGGATTGCATCTGTGAATATTAAAAGAGGTTAGGGAGGTGATAGCAGAGGCACTATTACATATATATAAAAATTCACTAGAGAAGGGAATAGTGCCAGAGGACTGGTGGACAGTCAGTGATTCCTATATTTAAAAAGGGAGATGGAACCAGTCCAGGGAACTATAGACCAATTAGCTTAATGTCGGTGGTAGGAAAGATAATGGAATCTTTACTCAAAGATGTAATAGAAAAACATCTAGAAACCGAAATATAATCAAGAATAGTCAGCACGGATTACAAAAGGGGAGGTCATGTTTGACCAAACTTATTGAATTCTTTGAAGTAACAGAAAGGGTAGACAAGGGTAGTGTAGTAGACTCATGACTAAGGTCAGAGCATGTGGAGTCAGGTGACAGTTAGCAGAATGGATAACAAGCTGGCTACAAAACAGAAAACAGAGAGTAGGGGTTAAGGGTAGTTACTCAGACTGGCAAAGGGTGGGAAGTGGTGTTCCCCAGGGATCAGTGCTGGGACCACTGTTGTTCACCATTTACATCAACGATTTGAACTCGGGAATCAGAAGGACAATTTCAAAATTTGCAGACGACACCAAATTGGGGGGTGGGGGGTATAGTTAATACTGAGGAGGACTGTGACAAAATACAGGAAGACATTAATAAACCTGCAGAATGGGCGTGTAATTGGGAAATGAATTTCAATATAGAGAAGTGTGAGGTGCTGCGTTTTGGTGGGAATAATAAGGAGGCCTCACACTGCTTGGATAATAAGAGTCTAAATGGGGTAGAGGAGCAGAGGGATCTGGGGGTACAGATACACAAATCACAGAAAGTAGCGACGCAGGTTAATAAGGCCATAAAAAGCAAATCAGGCTCTGGGGTTCATTTCTAGAGGGGTAGAATTGAAAAGCAGAGAAGTTATGTTAAACTTGTGTGGAACTTTGGTTAGACCACACTTGGAGTATTGTGCACAGTTCTGGTCTCCGTATTATAAAATGAATGTGGAGGCACTGGAGAAGGTGCAAAAAAGATTTACTAGGATGATCCCAGAACTGAGAGGTGATAACTATCAGGAAAGATTGAACAGGCTGGGGTTCTTTTCTCTAGAAATGAGACGGCTGAGGGGGTGACCTGATCGAGGTCTTTAAGATAATGAAAGGGTTCGATAGGGTAGACGGAGAGAAGATGTTTCCACTTGCGGGGGAGACCAGAAGTAGGGGTAATAAACATAAGACAGTCACTAATAAATCCAATAGGGAATTCAGGAGAAACTTCTTTACCCAGAGAGCGGTGAGAATGTGGAACTCGCTCCCACTAGGAGTGGTTGAGGTCAATAGTGTAGGTGCATTTAAGGGGAAGCTCGATAAACACATGAGGGAGAAAGGAATGGAAGGATATGCTGATAGGGTGAGATGAAGGAGGGAGGGAGGAGGCTCGTGTGGAGCATAAACACCAGCACGGACCAGTTGGGCCGAATGGCCTGTTTCTGTGCTGTACTTTCTACATAATCCTATGAAATAGTGCCCTAATGGGAAATGGAGCTTCCAGCCCTGGGCTGTACATTGGTTCATTGTCCTGGCCGATACTTATCCCTCAACCAACATCATTAAAACAGATGATCTGGTCATTATCACATCGCTGCTTGTGGGATCTTGCTGTGTGCAAATCGGCTGCCGCGTTTCCTACTTTACAACAGTACTTCATTGGCCGTGAAGCGCTCGGGACGTTCTGAGGTTGTGAAAGGCGCAACAGAAATGCACGTCTTTCTTTCTTTCATTAATCATTATGCGAGCCACTAGGGATCCAAATTTAACACAATTCTTGCCACCCAGGAGAGACTGGACTTGGGAGAATTCGGACGCCGGGCAGGGACCTTTGGTACTGCAGGAAACATGGAACTGAATGAGATTCAATTATAGGGCCTTGAAAGCTACCTGCAGATGGCAGAATATACACCCCCCTATATCAGCTACACAGGAGCTGGACAGTCCGCTAACAGCTGAGTCTGATCGTCCTCTCAACTGATGTGTGACGCCTCCACAGTCAAATATCATACTGACACTCACTGTCCCGGTCTCACATAAAGAACAGCTACTTAAAAAGGTCCTGGAGCTTGGGAGGTGCCAGTGGAACCTTGGCCCCAGCGCGAGTCAGCGTTTTCAGGAGAGGAATCATAGAATGATACAGCACAGAAAGAGGCCATTCTGCCCATCATGCCTGTACTGGCTCTTTGAAAGAGCATCCAATTAGTCCCACTCCCTTACTCTTTCCCCGTAGTCCTGCAGAAAGTGGTGAGAAACCCACTGTGAGCAGAGTGAGAGTAAAATAAATGAGGCACTGGGACCCTGAAGCCCCGCCCACTCTTTGTTCCCGGTCACGGGGACCCTGAAGCCCCGCCCACTCTTTGTTCCCGGTCACGGGGACCCTGAAGCCCCGCCCACTCTTTGTTCCCGGTCACGGGGACCCTGAAGCCCCGCCCACTCTTTGTTCCCGGTCACGGGGACCCTGAAGCCCCGCCCACTCTTTGTTCCCGGTCACGGGGACCCTGAAGCCCCGCCCACTCTTTGTTCCCGGTCACGGGGACCCTGAAGCCCCGCCCACTCTTTGTTCCCCATCACTGGGACCCTAAGCCCCGCCCACTCTTTGTTCCCGGTCACGGGGACCCTGAAGCCCCGCCCACTCTTTGTTCCCGGTCACGGGGACCCTGAAGCCCCGCCCACTCTTTGTTCCCGGTCACCGGGACCCTGAAGCCCCGCCCACTCTTTGTACCCGGTCACCGGGACCCTGAAGCCCCGCCCACTCTTTGTTCCCGGTCACCGGGGCCCTGAAGCCCCGCCCACTCTTTGTTCCCGGTCACCGGGGCCCTGAAGCCCCGCCCACTCTTTGTTCCCGGTCACTGGGATCATGAAGCCCCGCCCACTCTTTGTTCCCGGTCACTGGGACCCTGAAGCCCCGCCCACTCTTTGTTCACCGTCACTGGGACCCTGAAGCCCCGCCCACTCTTTGTTCACAGTCACTGGGACCCTGAAGCCCCGCCCACTCTTTGTTCACAGTCACTGGGACCCTGAAGCCCCGCCCACTCTTTGTTCACAGTCACTGGGACCCTGAAGCCCCGCCCACTCTTTGTTCACAGTCACTGGGACCCTGAAGCCCCGCCCACTCTTTGTTCCCGGTCACTGGGACCCTGAAGCCCCGCCCACTCTTTGTTCACCGTCACTGGGACCCTGAAGCCCCGCCCACTCTTTGTTCCCAGTCACTGGGACCCTGAAGCCCCGCCCACTCTTTGTTCCCAGTCACTGGGACCCTGAAGCCCCGCCCACTCTTTGTTCACAGTCACTGGGACCCTGAAGCCCCGCCCACTGTCTGTCCCCTACCAAGATGTCTGTGCATGTGCCCTGCTGCTCGCGGAACCATTCCTCTACCAAGATGGCGACTGGTTCCCCTGTGCAAAAGCCCCGCAGGACACCGGTCTCGTACCCGGTATTTGTAAAGTGTTTGGCCGCTGCCGCAGTGTTTTTACCAATATCCACCCCTGCGTACTGCCCTCTCGAACCGGTTCCCTCTCCCACCGGCAACCTGCAGTCCAGCGGCCACACTGGGTCCCCGGAGACTCTCCGCATGCTCCGGCGCGGACATCCCGGGTCATTAGCGCCATCGTCTAGTAACCTCCTGTGATGGAAAAGCCTGTAGGAAATAGCCTAATCGATAATTCATGATATTACATAATGGATATTTGCAGAAAGTGCAAAAAAGATTCACAAGGATGATACCAGAACTGATAGGATATCCTTATCAGGAAAGGCTGAACAGGCTGGGACTCTTTGCTCCAGAAAAGAGAAGCCTGAGGGGGTGACCTGATAGAGATCTTTAAGATAATAAAAGGGTTTGATAGGGTAGACGTAGAAAAGATGTTTCCACTTGTGGGGGAGACCAGAACTAGAGGCCATAAATATAAGACAGTCAATGATAAATCCAACAAGGAATTCAGGAGAAACTTCTTTACCCAGAGAGTGGTGAGAATGTGGAACTCGCTCCCACAAGGAGTGGTTGAGGCGAATAGTGTAGATGGATTTAAGGGGAAGTGAGATAAACACATGAGGGAGAAAGGAATAGAAGGATACGCTGATAGGGTGAGATGAAGAGGCTCGTGTGGAGCATAAACACTGGCACGGACCAGTTGGGCCGATTGGCCTGTTTCTGTGCTCTAAATTCTACATTAATTTCCCAATTTCTGTTTTCTTACCTGGAGTTCAGAGCTGGCATTCTGAAATTAATTTACAGCACCTCATTTCTTGGGTTGTCAACTTTGCCCTGGCTGGGTTGATTAAAGTGAGGTCTAAACCAATAGGTAGAGAAGATGCAGAGGGAGGGGGAGGGGAGGGGGGGATGGAGGACAGAGCAGGTTGTTGGTCTTTCCCACCAATCATGATGAGGGATGGGAAGGACCTGTGCAAGTCGATCAGGTGACCCGAAGACTGATTTTTCTCGCAGTCCTTTACCAACAACAACAACTTGCATTTATACAGCATCTTTAACATAAGGAATAGGACCAGGAGTGGGCCATTCGGCCCCTCGAGCCTGCTCCGCCATTCAATCAGATCATGGCTGATCTTCGACCTCAACTCCACTTTCCTGCCCGATCCCCATATCCCTTGATTCCCCTAGAGTCCAAAAATCTATCGATCTCAGCCTTGAATATACTCAACGACTGAGCATGCACAGCCCTCCGGGGTAGGGAATTCTAAAGATTCACAACCCTCTGGGTGAAGAAATTCCTCCTCATCTCAGTTCTAAATTTCCGCCCCCTTATCTTGAGACTATGCCCCCTAGTTCTGGACTCTCCGGCCAGGGGAAACAGCCCTGTCAAGCCCCCTCAGAATCTTATATATTTCAGTGAGATCACCCCTCATTCTTCTAAACTCCAGAGAGTATAGGCCCATTCTACTCAATCTCTCCTCATAGGACAACCCTCTCATCTCAGGAACTAATCCAGTGAACTTTCGTTGCACCGCCTCTAAGGCAAGTATATCCTTCCTTAGGTAAAGAGACCAAAACTGTACACAGTACTCCAGGTGAGGTCTCACCAAAGCCCTGTACAATTGTAGTAAGACTTCCTTACTCTTGTACTCCAACCCCCTTGCAATAAAGGCCAACATGCCATTTTCCTTGCCTAACGTAGTAAAACGACCCAGGGTGCTTCACAGGAGTGTTATCAAACAAAGTTTGACACCAAGCCACATGAGAGATTAGGACAGGCGGCCAAAAAGGTTTTAAGGAGCATCTTAAAAGGAGGAGAGAGAGTTGGAGGGGCAGAGAGGTTTAGGGAGGGAATTCCAGAGTTTAGGGCCCAGGCAGCTGAAGGCATGGCCGCCAATGGTGGAGCGATTAAAATCGGGGATGCGCGAAGGGCCAGAATTGGAGGAGCGCATAGATCTCGGAGGGGTGTAGAGCTGGAGGAGGTTACAGAGATGGGGTGGGGGGCCATGGAGGGATTTGAACACAAGGATGAGAATTTTTAAAATCGAGGCGTTCCAGGACCGGGAGCCGATGTAGGTCAGAGAGCACAGGGGGAGTGATGGGAGAATGGGATTTGGTACGAGTTAGGGTACGGGCAGCAGAGTTTTGGATGATTTCAAGTTTACAGAGGGTGGAGAGTGGAGGGTGGGAGGCCAGCCGGGAGAGCATTGGAATATTCAATTTGCCAAGGGCCTGTGTGGAGGTTTTAATGCTCTTAGTTTATATACGGCTGGGAATTACATACAGGAATGAGGAATTTTAAAAACACATTTAATGGACGGAGAAGAGCAGAACAAACCAAGTCATTCTGTGGAGCAAACATTTTAATAAAACTCATATCCTTGTTTTCAAATCCCTCCATGGCCTCCCCCCTCCCTCTGTAACCTCCTCCAGCCCCACAACCCTCCCAGATCGCTGCGTTCCTCCAATTCTGGCCTCTTGCCGATCCCCGATTTTAATCGCTCCACCATTGGCGGCCCCAAGCTCTGGAATTCCCTCCCAAAACCTCTCTGCCTCTCAAGACCCTCCTTAAAACCTACCTCTTTGACCAAGCTTTCGGTCACCTGTCCTAATATCTCCTTATGTGACTCGGTGTCAAATTTTGTCTGATAATCGCTCCTGTGAAGCGCCTTGGGAGGTTTTACTACGTTAAAGGCGCTATATGAATGCAATTTGTTGCTGTTATTGATAGTGGCGCCCAGGCCCTCGGGTCGTGGGAGAATTCCCCCCTTCAATGAGCTACCTTTAGCCCCCTTTCCGAATTCACTTCTTTCTGCCACAATTAAATTATATAAATTAAACAAAATAAGTTGCCATTCCCCCTCCCGCCTCAGTAAAATATTTTTCTTAATTATATTGCTGGGATTCTAACTGTTAGTTTAAAGGAAAAGAAAGTACTGGGGTATTGGGAGGGTGAGGCTGTTAAGGGGACAGTGCCTGCATTGATTGCTGTGTTGTCAGCACTGGAAGCGCCTTGGGACGTTTTGTTACGTTAACGGCGCCATATTGTTGTATTGGGATCGTAGGAACATAGAACAGGAGGAGGCCATTCAGCCCCTTGTGCCTGCTCCACCATTTGATAAGATCATGGCTGATCTGTGATCTAACTCCATATACCTGCCTTTGGCCCATATCCCTTAATACCTTTGGTTGCCAAAAAGCTATCTATCTCAGATTTAAATTTAGCAATTGAGCTAGTATCAATTGCCGTTTACGGAAGAGAGTTCCAAACTTCTACCACCCTTTGTGTGTAGAAATGTTTTCTAATCTCGCTCCTGAAAGGTCTGGCTCTAATTTTTAGACTGTGCCCCCTACTCCTAGAATCCCCAACCAGCGGAAATAGTTTCTCTCTATCCACCCTATCTGTTCCCCTTAATATCTTATAAACTTTGATCAGATCACCCCTTAACCTTCTAAACTCTAGAGAATACAACCCAAATTTGTGTAATCTCTCCTCGTAACTTCACCCTTGAAGTCCAGGTATCATTCTAGTAAACCTACACTGCACTCCCTCCAAGGCCAATATGTCCTTCCGAAGGTGCGGTGCCCAGAACTGCTCACAGTACTCCAGGTGCGGTCTAACCAGGGTTTTGTATAGCTGCAGCATAACTTCTGCCCCCTTGTACTCCAGTCCTCTCGATATAAAGGCCAGCATTCCATTAGCCTTCTTGATTATTTTCTGCACCTGTTCATGACACTTCAATGATCTATGTACCTGAACCCCTAAGTCCCTTTGGACATCCACTGTTTTTAACTTTTTACCATTTAGAAAGTACCCTGTTCTATCCTTTTTGATCCAAAGTGGATGACCTCACATTTGTCGACATTGAATTCCATTTGCCACAGTTTTGCCTATTTACCTAATCTATCAATATCGCTTTGTAATTTTATGTTTTCATCTGCACTGCTTACAATGCCACCATCGTGTCCCCTATCCGGGGAGTTTCCAATTTACACCAGTAACATGGGCACAGGAATACAGGCAGCTGAGACGGCAGTCACACACCTGCTCACATCTGTTTCTACGAGGTCAAATGGACTCATTGCGTCCTGCTTCTCACCTCTTAGCTTTTTTCTGTTATCCCCTCCACTAATGGGATTGTTTATTTTCCCACCACACAAGACGAGACTGGATCATACCCGGGGAAGCCCCTCATCCCACAGGGACGACGCAAGCTTTGGTTTTTTTTTTGGTGTCAGGGTTGTTGCTGAATCTGCTTAATCTACTTAAGGTTCAGGAGACTCGGGACTTGTAAAACTGCAGGTGTTCGGGCTCGCTCCGCCCCTTTCTCACGGGTGACCTGAGAGAGATCTTTAAGATTATGAAAGGGTTTGATGGGGTAGGCGTAGAGAAGATGTTTCCACTTGCAAGGGGGAGACCAGAACTAGGGGGCCATAAATATAAGATATTCACCAGTAAATCCAATAGGGAATTCAGGAGAAACTTCTTTACCCAGAGAGCGGTGAGAATGTGGAACTCGCTCCCACAAGGAGTAGTTGAGGTGAATAGTGTAGATGCATTTAAGGGGAAGCTCGATAAACACATGAGGGAGAAAGGAATAGAAGGATATGCTGATAGGGTGAGATGAAGAGGGGAGGGAGGAGGCTCGTGTGGAGCATAAACACCAGCATGGACCAGTGGGGCCGAATGGCCTGTTTCTGTGCTGTACATTCTACGTAATTCTGTGCAACTCTGCAAGCTGCTTGTGTTGTTAACCCTTTACTTTCTATTCAGCTTCTGGCTTAGCTAACACAATGACTATGCAGCAAACACAACCCAAAATTGTACCAGTACTTCAGCCTTTGATTTTTTTTTTCCAGCCAAAATTGTGTTGCAACTCACTTGTGCCTTGGTTCAAGGCACCAAATTACATTTAAAAGGTTAATCACAGCCTAATATTGCCAACCCCCCAAAATCTTGGGAGAGTCAAATCCCAGACGAGCCCCCAGTTAATGTAAAAAGAAAGCTGAGTTTCAGTATCCCGATAATCCTACGTTGAGGAACCAGACAAATCCTTAATTCCCTGCTTTAACACCCGAGGAATTGTCTGGGGTTTAACCTGCCAGCATCGGTCTACAGGTGAATGATTCCTGACTCCCCAAACGGCCTTACGTTTAACCCAGTTCGGATCAAGATGAATCTAATTTACTAAACCCCCGATTAGGTTCCCCTCAAGCTGCTGAGTGAGTGAGGGAATTAACCCTAAGTTACAACAGTGACTACAACTTCAAAAAAAAAAGTACTTCATTGGCTGTAAAGCACTCTGGGACATCCTGAGGATGTGAAAGAGGCTACAGAAATGAAAGTTCTTCCTTTTCTTGACAAATCACCAAGGAAGAAACCAGACTACAAATCACGCTCTAAACACTGTTTATTGGTTACAAATGACAACTTATAGTTAAAGTTGGGCACACGGACACTTACTAGACAAGTATAAATGTAACCAGAGTTATCGAGCAGTTGAGCAGCAAATCGTTAATGGACTGAGTTACTTAACAAAAGGAGTAGCAAAGTTAGACAGGCTATTTAGTGTAAATCAGTAATACTAATGCACGCTGAGTATTAACTACAGCAGTGACCAGAGTCTGAGGTTATAAATTGGTGAGATTACTTTCCACGCTAATTCCGATAGCTGACAAGTTAACAGCTTCGAAGAGCCCGTCTATCAATTAGCTTAAGTTCCCCTGCGACTACCTGCCTTCAGAGCTTGCGCGGCCTCATCCTCACCAGCGCTCTGGTTCAGTTCAATCTTCTTCCTTCCCTGGGATGCCGGCGTCAGCTTCTGAAGGGTGTTGGGTCGATGCACCCACTTGCGGCGGGGCTACCTGCTTCACTTGGATCCGTGGTTCGGACTGAACCCACCCGACACGCGAGTGACAATAACTGAGCTGCCTTCCTCCCTCCCGATTTCAGACTGCTCGTAATTACGTGGCACACTTATTCGCTCTGCCAAAAGCTAGCTTCAACCCTCTTACACTCTGTCCTTAAAGCTACCTTGAACTGGTCAAGGATACCTCTCACACCCGCTGGGTAAAAGTTCTAACCGACGAACAGAACGGCGTCTTCTGATTAACACACAGAGATGAGGAAAGATTGCTGCTCGTACCAAATACAAGAAAAGATTCCGTTTTTGAGTGAGCCAATTGTCAGAAGGGCTCACTATTTTTTGGGCCAATCAACCCCCACAAGTCAGTGCTGAAGCATAGGTCTCCATCCAGGTCAGCTCCGCTTTTACAACCTCCCCTCCCATTTTCCTTACGGCCTTACTTTTAACAAAGGGACCCTTACAATGTGAGGGGTCGAAACCAATCTCCTCCTGTCTGATATAAACCAATCCCACACTCACTGACACCAATCTCCTCCTGTCTGATATAAACCAATCCCACACTCACTGACACCAATCTCCTCCTGTCTGATACAGACCTGAAATGTAGATCTTGCACTGAAGATTAGTTTCAGATTGATGTCAAATGTTAATTATTTTATTTTAAAATAATTTCAACCGGGAGTCCCTGAATCAAGGAGAAAGATCACAGACAGTGATTCTTAAAGTTTTGTTTTATCTCAGCAACATCCAGCATTCAACACATTGTCTGTTTAAAACAAATTTAGTTGACATATCCAGAATATTATTAACCCCAATAACTGGGCTGGAGTTTAACATCAGAAACAAACCCCAACTGTCAGAATGAAGATGGTTCAGTCCTGGATGTGATTAACAGCAGCGATAACAGCAGAATCCAACCCCCTGCAGTCACTGGTGAACTCGCTGGTGTCTCTGCAGGTTGGAAGAACAAGTGAATCCCTTCCCGCACACGGAGCAGGTGAACGGCCTCTCCCCGGTGTGAAGTCGCTGGTGTCTCAGCAGGTTGGACAGCTGTTTAAACCTCTCGCCACAGCGAGAGCAGCTGAACGGCCTCTCATCGGTGTGAATGGGCTGGTGCACCATCACCTCCTCAGAGCTTTTAAAACACTTCCCACAGTATGGGCACTTAAAAGGTTTCTGGTCAGTGTGAACTCGCTGGTGTTTCAGCAGGTTGGACGACCGAGTGAATCCTTTCCCGCAGACGAAGCAGGTGAAGGGCCTCTCCCCGGTGTGAACGCGCTGGTGTGTCAGCAGGTTGGATGAGTGAGTGAACCCCTTCCCACACACGGAGCAGGTGAACGGCCTCTCCCCGGTGTGAACTCGCTGGTGTTTCAGCAGGTCACAGGACTGTCCGAACCGCTTCCCACAGTGAGAGCACTCGAACGGCCTCTCTCCAGTGTGAGTCTGCTGATGGATCTTCAGTTCATTGGGGCTTTTGAAGCTCTTCCCACAGTCCGGGCACTTGAAAGGTCTCTCTTCAGTGTGAACTCGCTGGTGTGTCAGCAGGTTGGACGACTGAGTGAATCTCTTCCCGCACACGGAGCAGGAGAACGGCCTCTCCCCAGTGTGAACCCGCTGGTGTCTGAACAGGTGTGCTGACTGAGAAAACCCCTTCCCACACACGCAACATTTAAACAGCTTCTCTCCCGTGTGAGCACGCTGGTGTGTCAGCAGGGCGGATGACTGCGTGAATCTTTTCTCACACACGGAGCAGCTGAACGGCCTCTCCCCGGTGTGAACTCGCTGGTGTGTCAGCAGGGCCGATGACCGAGTGAATCCCTTCCCACACACGGAGCAGGTGAACGGCCTCTCCCCGGTGTGACTGCGTCGATGAGTTTCCAGCTCAGACGGGTAATTGAATCCCTTCCCACAGTCCTCGCATTTATACGGTTGCTCCCCGGTGTGGTTGCCCTTGTGTCTCTCCAGGTTGGACGATCGGTTAAAGCCTCGTCCACACACAGAACACGTGTACGGTTTCTCCCCGCTGTGAATGGTGCGATGTTGCTTCAGGCTGTGTAACTGGTTAAAGCTCTTTCCACACTCAGAGCACTGGAACACTCTCACTCGGGTGTGTGTGTCTCCGTGATTTTCCAGCCGTAGTGATGTTTGAAATCTTTTCCCACAGACAGAACAGACAAACATTTCTCTTTCCACATTCAAAGGCTGACGATATTCAGGTCCTGATGCATCGAGTGACTCGGTCAGATCTGTCATTATTCTAAGTACAGGATATAAATTCAGAACAATCGTTCCTCTCTCATCCCTCCCAAGCTGTAAATCCTCCATCATCACTCTGTATAGTAGGCCATTCGGCCCATTGAGCCTGCTCCGCCATTTTGTTCCCCAAGCCAGCCCTTTTTACCTTTTTAATCCCAATTCTCCTCCCTTCATCCATAATCCTCTTACTTCCCAAGTCAGTATCCATTTCCCATTTCAGCACCACAATTGATTCCCAGTCTCTGGACCTCTGGTGCAGTGCATTCCCCATCCTCGCAACCCTCTGTGTGAAGAAATATTTCCAGTTTCCCTTCTAACCGGCCGGGTTCTAATTTTCCGATCCTGCCCTTTGTTCCGGATTCCCCTCGAGACGGGAGAGGCGCCCCTCTCCAGTTTGTCAGGTCTCCCCCGAGTCATTTTAAACTCCTCAATCAGATTCCCCCTCCTTTAATCTCTTAATGTGAACCAACTCCCTCCTCACAGCCCAGCCCCTGCAGCCCAGGAACTGTCCTGGTGAATCGTCACACAGAAATCCAGAGTCTATTTGTCGCAGCTGAGATCAGCCCACTCAGCGCAGACCAGGGATGGAACCTGCAACTTTGCTGGTCTGTCGTGGACAGGGATTTAAAGGCAGGGGGAAAGTTTAGAACAGTACTTTTGTCACCAAATGCTGCAGATTTAATGAAATCTTGTGTCACCGACTGCAAAAGTTCAGAAGATTTTTTAAACATTAAGACATTTTAGAAAGGCTAAATCCACTAAAATAGACAGGTTTCACTGCCATATTACAGAGTATAGAAGAGGCACGACAAGTAGCCTCTTCCATACAGTCTGCAACGGTCACTATCCCTTTAACTGGAAGCACATCCCAGAAAGAAAGACACTGTCCTTTTAAGGACAGAGATAAAGACACTGTCCTTTTTTTGTTTGTTTGTTGTTTTTTTTTGGTGATTTGTATATTCGGAGACCTTGCAGGTAACACCTGTCTGTCTGCACACTGATTGCCTTGGCAACGGGCAGTTGAAAAGACTGTCTGTAATCACCAAGCATTGTTCTGTGAATTATAAATGCGATTTCATTTCGAGGATTTCATTTCCACATCGTTCACCTGAGGAAGGAGGAAGCCTCCGAAAGCTTGTGAATTTAAAATAAATTTGTTGGACTATAACTTGGTGTAAAATTGTTTACAATTGTCAACCCCAGTCCATCACCGGCATCTCCACAGCACAGAACCAGGAAGTCACCAGCTCCCCGCACAGCAGGCGGCCCGCCCCCTCCGCGCTCCCATTGGTTGGAGGACCAGCTGCCCCCGCTCGGTCCTCCAGCGCCTGCTCTCTCCTCCTATTGGTCGAGTCGCACGTCAATCACGATGCGGCGTGATGACGCCATCGCGTCGAGCCACCGGCCCAGCCCTCCCCCCCCCTCCCCCTCCCAATCTAACGAACCCCAACCGTCGTCAGGAAACACACGGTGATAATTAGTTCAATTCAGCCATCGAAACACTTCAAAAATAAGAATAAAATCAAATGTTGTCACAATTTGAAAACCTCCCCTCAAGCCCCGCCTCCCCCGCCGGTTTGTCGCGCTCGATACTCACAGGAGCAACGGATCGCCAACAGGAGGCACCGCGGCGCATGCGCAATCTCCGCGGCAGGTCCCCCCGGGGGGCGCATGCGTACTCTCCGCAGCCGCTTCCCCGGAGCGCATGCGCACCCTCCGCAGCAAAACCCCACACCTCCCCCTCCCCCGGGGCGGGATATAGAGCGGTTTCTGGAGCGCTGGGCAGTGTGGGTAAGCACGCCGCCATTAGTACATGACCGTCGCTGGGGTCATTTTTTTAAAAACTCAAGTAAACAGGGAAAGAAAAATTTGAGAGTCCCCAGCCCCCGCATATGCAGGAGTTTGAGTTGCTTGGAGGGCTCTGGGTAATCCATAGAAAATTTACGGCCGAAAAGGGGTCACCCAGCGCCACACAAGGTCACGACCCACTCCCGCCAGCTTCCTCGTCAGAAATGTTTTTTCATTGAAACAGTTGGTAATGTTCCTTTATTTCAATGATGATAGTTGATACATTGCCCTACATACCACCTCCAGTTACATTGAACTGCTCACTGGCTGCCCCAAGTTCAGTTCAGACCTAGCACTCAAAAACATTTCTGATGAAAGGTCATCGACCTGAAACATTAACTGTCTCTTTCTCCACGGATGTTGTCTGACCTGCTGTTGTGTTTTCAGCATTTTCTGTTTGTATTTCAGATTTCCAACATCGGCAGTATTTTGCTTTTTGACTCAGGTAAATTTATTGGGCCTCGTTTATTTCTGTAGAAGGCTGCCCTCTGCGGCCGTTTATGGAAAAGAAAAAAGAAAGTCTTGCCTTTCACGACCTCAGGATGTCCCAAAGCGCTTCACAGACAATTAAGTCGTTTTGAGGTGTAGCCACTGTTGTAATATAGGAAATGCTGCAGCCAAATTACACACAGCATGATCCCACAAACAGCGATGAGATAACTGATCAGATAACCTGTTTTTGATGGTGTTGGTTGAGGGATAAATGTTGGCCAGGACACCAGGGATAACTCCCCTGCTCTTCTTCGAATAGTGTCATGGGACCTTTTATATCTACCTGAGAGCGCAGACGGGGCTAGGTTTAAGGTCTCATCTGAAAGATGGCAGCTCTGACTGTGCAGCACTCCATCAGCACTATATTCAAGTGTCAGCCTAGATTATGAGCTTATCCAGTCCATTTTAACTGCCAGTGTGTGAGATGTCACATATTTTCAGGGTTAAATTTGATCTGCCCACTGACAGATCTCATCCAACTCATTCTACAAGTCGCCTGCCCCTTCTGCAGCTTTGATTCATGGATTAAAGTCTTAGACAACATAGAGAATAATTTATTGGGATATCAGGGATAGGAATCTATAGTTACAAGGAGAGATTTGAGACATTGGGACTATTTCCACTGAAGCAGAGAAGGGGAGATTTAATAGAGGATTTTGGACTGTTCGCATCCTTGACATTCGATTTGATTCTGAGCTGAGCTTCCAACCCCATCTCCTCCCCATCACTAAGACCGCCTACTTCCACCTCTGTAACATCGCCCTGCTCCGCCCCTGCCTCAGTCTGTCTACTGCTGAAACCCTCATCCATGCTTTTGTTACCTCCGGACTCAACTGTTCCAATGCTGTCCTGGCCGGCCTCCCATCTTCCACCCTCCATAAACATGAGCTAATCCTAAACTCTGCTGCCCCGTATCCTGAATCGCATCAAGTCCCGTTCACCCATTGCCCCTGTGCTCACTGGGCCAGCAAAACCTCAATTTTAAAATTCTCATCCTCATGTTCGAATCCCTCCACGGCCTCACCCCTCCATATCTCTGTAACCTCCTCTAGCCCGACAACTGCAGGCCTGGCGATTTTACTACTTTCAAAGATGCTAATCCCCTTAATATTTCCTCCTTCACTATGTTTATCCCATCCAATATTTCACACTCCTCCTCCTTAACTGAGTTGTTGTTCAAAAATTATGAAGGATTTTGACAGAGTGAATAGGGACAGAGTGTTTCCTTTGGTTAGGGAGTGAGTGATGAGGGGTCATCAATTTAAAATAGTCACTAAAAGAGTGAGGGTAGGGGTTGAGAGAAATGTCTTCACTCAGAGATTGTTGGAACAGGGAATGCTTTGCCACAGGGAGATAAACATTTGAAGCAGAGCAAGATACAGGGTTTTGGTAAGAGTGGAGCAGAGGGATTAGTTTGGGAGCCAATACAGATAACAATGGCCTCCATCTACGGTTATTTGGGGACGACGGTGAGCCTGGCAGGGTTCAGGGAACTCAGGCAGATAGAGGTCTTGTTCTTACAATTGAATCTTTAATCAGTAGAACAGTGGGACTGGATCAGAGCGTGTCTGAGGGCCCATTGGAGTAGGGACGTAGTTGATCTGCAGATTCAGCATGTCCCCTGTGCTCGTTAATATACTCAGGGACTGATGCTGCACTATTTCAGTGGTGGGGGGTGACACAGATTGAATATCTTTCTGACACTCGCTGTCTGATCCACACTCGGAGAATGAAGAAGAACTTGCCTTTTGTCCCAAAGCGCTTTGCTGTAATTGAAGTATTTTTGAAGCGTAGCCACTGTTGTAATGTAGTAAACGTGGTGGCCAATTTGTGCAGAGCCACGTTCCAGAAACAGCAATGAGATAATGACCAGTTATTACCAGCTTTTTAGCGATGTTGGTTGAGGGATGAATATTGGCCCAGGACACCAGGGGAGAACTCCCCTGCCTTTGCAATAGTGGCTGTGGGATCTTTTACATCCTACCTGAGAGGGCAGATGGGGCCTGCCTCAGTTTAAAGTCTCATCCCTCAGAACTGCACTGAAATGTCAGCCCAGCTATTTGTGCTCAAGACTCTTTGGAGTGTTCAGTATTCAGTTCCATTCGCAACCCCTCAAATAATGAAGCAGTCCGAGCCCGCGTGCAGCAAGACCTGGACAACATCCAGGCTTGGGCTCATAAGTGGCAAGTAACATTCGCGCCAGACAAGTGCCAGGTAATGACCATCTCCAACAAGAGAGAGTCTAACCACCTCCCCTTGACATTCAACGGCATTACCATCGCCGAATCCCCCACCATCAACATCCTGGGGGTCACCATTGACCAGAAACTTAACTGCACCAGCCATATAAATACTGTGGCTACGAGAGCAGGTCAGAGGCTGGGTATTCTGCGGCGAGTGACTCACCTCCTGACTCCCCAAAGCCTTTCCACCATCTACAAGGCACAAGTCAGGAGTGTGATGGAATCTCTCCACTTGCCTGGATGAGTGCAGCTCCAACAACACTCAAGAAGCTCGATACCATCCAGGACAAAGCAGCCCGCTTGAATGGCACCCCATCCACCACCCTAAACATTCACTCCCTCCACCACCAGCGCACTGTGGCTGCAGTGTGTACCATCCACAGGATGCACTGCCGCAACTCGCCAAGGCTTCTTCGACAGCACCTCCCAAACCCACGACCTCTACCAACTAGAAGGACAAGGGCAGCAGGTACATGGGAACAACACCACCTGCATCTTCCTCTCCAAGTCACACACCATCCCGACTTGGAAATATATCGCCGTTCCTTCATCGTCGCTGGGTCAAAATCCTGGAACTCCCTTCCTAACAGCACTGTGGGAGAACCGTCACCACACGGACTGCAGCGGTTCAAGAAGGCGGCTCACCACCACCTTCTCAAGGGCAATTAGGGATGGGCAATAAATGCCGGCCTCGCCAGCGATGCCCACATCCCATGAAAGAATTTTTTAAAAGTTGGTCTTAAACCCTCTGACTCAGAGGCACAAGTGCTACCACTGAACCAGTGTTGACACCTATAAGGGTACCTGGCGTGTGAGTGTCATCCATTGATCCGTAACCCCAGCGCGAGTCAGCGGCTTCAGGAGGGGAGAGAATGGTGAGAAACCCGCTGTGAGCAGAGTGAGAGTAAAATAAATGAGGCACTGGGACCCTGAAGCCCCGCCCACTCTTTGTTCCCGGTCACTGGGACCCTGAAGCCCCGCCCACTCTTTGTTCCCAGTCACTGGGACCCTGAAGCCCCGCCCACTCTTTGTTCCAATTACTGGGACCCTGAAGCCCCGCCCACTCTTTGTTCCAATTACTGGGACCCTGAAGCCCCGCCCACTCTTTGTTCCCAGTCACTGGGACCCTGAAGCCCCGCCCACTCTTTGTTCCCAGTCACTGGGACCCTGAAGCCCCGCCCACTCTTTGTTCCCAGTCACTGGGACCCTGAAGCCCCGCCCACTCTTTGTTCCAATTACTGGGACCCTGAAGCCCCGCCCACTCTTTGTTCCAATTACTGGGACCCTGAAGCCCCGCCCACTCTTTGTTCCAATTACTGGGACCCTGAAGCCCCGCCCACTCTTTGTTCCAATTACTGGGACCCTGAAGCCCCGCCCACTCTTTGTTCCCAGTCACGGGGACCCTGAAGCCCCGCCCACTCTTTGTTCCCAGTCACTGGGACCCTGAAGCCCCGCCCACTCTTTGTTCCCAGTCACTGGGACCCTGAAGCCCCGCCCACTCTTTGTTCCAATTACTGGGACCCTGAAGCCCCGCCCACTCTTTGTTCCAATTACTGGGACCCTGAAGCCCCGCCCACTCTTTGTTCCTGGTCACTGGGACCCTGAAGCCCCGCCCACTCTTTGTTCCTGGTCACTGGGACCCTGAAGCCCCGCCCACTTTGTTCCTCGTCACTGGGACCCTGAAGCCCCGCCCACTCTTTGTTCCTGGTCACTGGGACCCTGAAAGCCCCGCCCACTCTTTGTTCCTGGTCACTGGGACCCTGAAAGCCCCGCCCACTCTTTGTTCCTGGTCACTGGGACCCTGAAAGCCCCGCCCACTCTTTGTTCCTGGTCACTGGGACCCTGAAAGCCCCGCCCACTCTTTGTTCCTGGTCACTGGGACCCTGAAAGCCCCGCCCACTCTTTGTCCCCCCACCACCAGCGGCGCATGCGCCATGTTGCACACTGCTCTCCTTCCTCTAACAAGATGGCGGCTGGTTACCAGGGTAACTCAGGCCTGTCACCCGAGAGAAAGCCCCGCTGCTCCCGTCTGGCCGGACGCATACGGGGGCCAAAGGATCCTATTCGATGCCTGAAGCCGCAATCGATGTTGATAAATCCAGAGGAGCAGCCTTACTCAGGTTTTATTGACCTCCTCGCCCGCCCGCGCTCTCCTACCTGCTCCGGCCTCGTCGCACCGACGCCATTTCGCGGCCGCTCTCTTCTGAGCATGCGCGCGGGTCTCCGGCCAGAGGGATGGGAATTGTTCAGCTGCGGGCTGGGTGGTTATAACTGGCATTGATTGTAAATTATCGGTGGTTTCTGTCATCCCGATTAAAATGGGCGAGTGGAATGGAGACCCTGGAGCGGATCAATAATAAATAAAATGGACGCTAACAAGAGAGCCTGGGTTCCCCACCAACAGATAGAGGGGTTTCACCCGCGCGAAGCACGCTGGGAGCCGCGGGCCGCCATTAATCCTCACACACTCACCATGGGAACAGGAGGAGGCCATTTCGCCTCTGGAGCCTGTTCAGCCATTCAATGAGATCATGGCTGATCTGTGCCCCATTATCCCTTAATTCCTTTGGTTAACAAAAATCTATCAATCTCAGATTTAAAATTAACAATTGAGCTCGCATCAACTGCCGTTTGTGGAAGAGAGTTCCAAACTTCTACCACTCTTTGCGTGTAGAAATGTTTCCTAATTTCACTCCTGAAAGTCCTGGCTTTAATTTTTAGACTGTGTCCCCGAGTCCTAGACTCCCCAACCAGTGGAAATAGTTTCTCTCTATCTACCCCATCAGTTCCCCGTAATATCTTGAAAACTTTGATCAACTCAACCCTCAATTTTCTAAATTCGAGGGAATACAACCCTAGTTTGTGTAATCTCGCCTCATAATTTAACCTTTGGAGTCCAGGTATCATTTTAGTAAATCTACACTGCACTCCCCTCCAAGGCCAATATATCCTTCCTAAGGTGTGGTGCCCAGAACTGAACACGGTACTCCAGGTCTGACGAAAGGCCTTCGACCTGAAACGTTATCTCTGTTTCTTTTTCCACAGATGTTGCTTCACTTGCTGACCTTTTCCAGCATTTTCTGTTTTTATTACAGTACTCCAGGTGTGGTCTAACCAGGGCCTTGTATAGCTGCAGCATAACTTCTACCCCCTTGTATTCTAGTCCTCTAGATATAAAGGCCAGCATTCCATTAGCCTTTTTGATTATTTTCTGTACCTGTCCATGACATTTTAATGATCTATGTACATGGACCTCCAAGTCTCTTTGGACTTCCACTGTTTCGAGCTTTTCACCATTTAGAAAGTACTCTGATCTATCCTTTTTAGATCCAAGTGGATGACCTCACACTTGCCTACATTGAAATCCATTTGCCACAGTTTTGCCCATTCACTTAATCTATTAATATCTCTGTAATTTTATGCTTCCATCTACACTGCTTACAATGCTGTCTATCTTTGTGTCATCGGCAAACTTGGATATGTGGCTCTCTATCCCATCATCTAAGTCGTTAATAAATGCAGTGAATAGTTGAGGCCCCAACACAGATCCCTGTGGGACACTGCTGGTCACATTCTGCCAATTTGAGTACCTGCCCATTATCCCTACTCTCTGTCACCTGCTGCTCAGCCAATTTCCCAAACAGGTCAATAATTTGCCCTCAATTCCATGAGCCTCAACTTTAGCTAACAGTCTCTTATGAGGGACTTTATCAAATGCCTTCTGGAAGTCCATATAAACAACATCCATGGACATTCCCCTGTCCGCTACTTTAGTCACCTCTTCAAAAAATTAAATCAGGTTCATCAAGCATGACCTGCCCTTTACAAATCCATACTGGCTCTCTCTGATCAGCTGAAAATTTTCACAGTGTTCAGTCACTCTATCCTTAATTATAGACTCTGGTAATTTCCCAACAACAGATGTTAGGCTAACTGGTCTATAATTCCCTGGTTTCCCCCTCCTTTTTTAAATAGCGGAATGACGTGCAATTTTCCAATCTAGAGGGACAGTTCCTGAATCGAGAGAACATTGAAAGATTATAGTTAGGGCTTCTGCAATGTGCTCACCGACTTCCTTTGAAATCCTGGGATGGAAACCATCTGGTCCTGGGGATTTGTCACTCTTTAGTGCCATTATTTTCTTCATTACTGTTAATTTGCTTACATTAATTATGGTGATTCCCCGTCCCTGATTCAAAATTAGTTTCCTTGGGGTGTCCGGCATGCTCTCCTCTTCCTCTACTGCAAATACTGAAGCAGAGTAATTATTTAACATGTCTCTGCCATTTCCTTATTTTCATTTACAATATCACCATTATCAGTTTTTAAGGGGCCCACATTGCTCCTGACCACCCTCTTTTTCCTAATATAATTGTAAAAATTTTTTGTGGTGATTTTGATATCCCTTGCAAGATTCTTTTCATACTCCCTTTTTGTAGCTCTTACTATCTGTTTTGTCACCATTTGCTGTTCTTTGTATCTCTCCCAGTTGCCAGGATCTGTGCTGTTTTTTGCATTTTTGTATTTTTTCTTTTAGTTTTATATTGTCCCTTTCCTCTTGTTGTCCATGGCTGTTTTTTTTGGCAAGCAGAGCTCTTGCCCCTTGGGGGTATAAACCGGTTCTGTATCACGTTAAATTCTTTTTTGAACACCTCCCACTGATCTTCTGTCGTTCTACCCATTAACAGATTTGCCCAGTTTACTGTGGGCAGTCTCTGTCTCATCCCGGTGAAGTCGGCCTTACCTAAATTTAGAATCTTAGTCGTTGATACAGATTTCTCCCTTTCAAACACAACGTTGAACTCGATCATATTATGATCGCTATTAGATAAATGTTCATGCACCATTGGGATATTAACTAAATCTGGCTCATTACTCATTATTAAATCTAACATGGCCTGCCCCCTTTTTTTATATTTGTTCATGGGATGTGGGCGTCGCTGGCAAGGCCAGCATTTATTGCCCATCCCTAATTGCCCTTGAGAAGGTGGTGGTGAGCCGCCTTCTTGAACCGCTGCAGTCCGCGTGGTGAAGGTTCTCCCACAGTGCTGTTAGGTAGGGAGTTCCAGGATTTTGACCCAGCGACGATGAAGGAACGGCGATATATTTCCAAGTCGGAATAGTGTGTGACTTGGAGGGGAACGTGCAGGTGGTGTTGTTCCCATGTACCTGCTGCCCTTGTCCTTCGAGGTGGTAGAGGTCACGGGTTTGGGAGGTGCTGTCGAAGAAGCCTTGGCGAGTTGCTGCAGTGCATCCTGTGGATGGTACACACTGCAGCCACAGTGCGCCGGTGGTGAAGGGAGTGAATGTTTAGTGTGGTGGATGGGGTGCCAATCAAGCGGGCTGCTTTGTCCTGGATGGTGTCGAGCTTCTTGAGTGTTGTTGGAGCTGTGCTCATCCAGGCAAGTGGAGAGTATTCCATCACACTCCTGACTTGTGCCTTGTAGATGGTGGA
The DNA here is from genome assembly GCF_035084215.1 of Heptranchias perlo. Taxonomy (NCBI): domain Eukaryota; kingdom Metazoa; phylum Chordata; class Chondrichthyes; order Hexanchiformes; family Hexanchidae; genus Heptranchias; species Heptranchias perlo. The sequence goes on along the minus strand of NW_027138580.1, from coordinate 393,912 downwards.
AAGGCTTTGGGGAGTCAGGAAGTGAGTCACTCGCCGCAGAATACACAGCCTCTGACCTGCTCTCGTAGCCACAGTATTTATATGGCTGGTCCAGTTAAGTTTCTGGTCAATGGTGACCCTCAGGATGTTGATGGTGGGGGATTCGGCGATGGTAATGCCGTTGAATGTCAAGGGGAAGTGGTTAGACTCTCTTTTTTTGGAGATGGTCATTGCCTGGCACTTATCTGGCGCAAATGTTACTTGCCACTTATGAACCCAAGCCTGGATGTTGTCCAGGTCTTGCTGCATGCGGGCTCGGACTGCTTCATTATTTGAGGGGTTGCGAATGGAACTGAACACTGTCCAATCATCAGCGAACATCCCCATTTCTGACCTTATGATGGAGGGAAGGTCATTGATGAAGCAGCTGAAGATGGTTGGGCCAAGGACACTGCCCTGAGGAACTCCTGCAGCAATGTTCTGGGGCTGAGACGATTGGCCTCCAACAACCACTACCATCTTCCTTTGTGCTAGGTATGACTCCAGCCACTGGAGAGTTTTCCCCTTGATTACCATTGACTTCAATTTTACTGGGGCTCCTTGGTGCCACACTCGGTCAAATGCTGCCTTGATGTCAAGGGCAGTAACTCTCACCTCACCTCTGGAATTCAGCTCTTTTGTCCATGTTTGGACCAAGGCTGTAATGAGTTCTGGAGCCGAGTGGTCCTGGCGGAACCCAAACTGAGCATCAGTGAGCAGGTTATTGGTGAGTAAGTGCCACTTGATAGCACTGTCGACGACACCGTCCATCATTTCGCTGAAGGTTCACTGGATTGATTCCTGGGATGAGAGGGTTGTCCTATGAGGAGAGATTGAGTAGAATGGGCCGATACTCTCTGGAGTTTTGAAGAATGAGAGGTGATCTTATTGAAACATACAAGACTCTGAGGGGCTTGACAGGGGAGATGCTGAGAGGCTGTTCCCCCTGGCTGGAGAGTCTAGAACTCGGGGGCATAGTCTCAGGATAAGGGGTCGGCCATTCAAGACTGAGATGAGGAGGAATTTCTTCACTCAGAGGGTTGTGAATCTTTAGAATTCCCTACCCCAGAGGGCTGTGGATGCTCAGTCGTTGAGTATATTCAAGACTGAGATCGATAGATTTTTGGACTCTCGGGGGAATCAAGGGATATGGAGATCGGGCGGGAAAGTGGAGTTGAGGTAGAAGATCAGCCATTATCTGATTGAATGGCGGAGCAGGCTCGAGGGGCCGAATGGCCTCCTCCTCCTCCTATTTCTTACTTGATGAATGTGGATTTTAAGACAGAAAGGTTGGAGAGAGTGTGTCAGACAGGGGGAATTTACAGCTCAGGAGGTGGACAGAATGTTCTATATAAACTAGAATTATCTGTTCTGAATTTCTAACCTGTACTTGAAGTGATGATTTTGTAAATCACGGGGTATTAGAAGGGGAGGATGTGCAGACGGGAAACTCAAACCAAAGATCACGTCAAGATCTGACCGAGTCACTCAATTCATCAGGTCCTGAATATCATCGACCTTTGAATGTGGAAAGAAAAAGCACCAATCCCAGCAGTGAGAGACCGCACACGTGCTCCATGTGCAAACGCATCTTCGGCCAATCGCCCGGCCTGTTGAGACACGAGTGCAGCCACATCGGAGGGTGACCCTATCAGTGTGGGGACTGTGAGAAGGAATTCAATTCCCCGTTTGAGCTGGAAAGCCATCAACGCAGTCACACCGGGGAGAGGCCCTTCACCTGCTCCGTGTGCAGGAAAGGATTCACTTGGTCTTCTCACCTGCTGACACACCAGCGAGTTCACACCGGGGAGAGGCCGTTCACCTGCCCCGTGTGTGGGAAGGGATTCACTCGGGCATCCCATTTAATGAGACACCAGCGAGTTCACACCGGGGAGAGGCCCTTCACCTGCCCCGTGTGCGGGAAGGGATTCACTCGGGCATCCCATTTAATGAGACACCAGCGAGTTCACACCGGGGAGAGGCCCTTCACCTGCCCCGTGTGCGGGAAGGGATTCACTCGGGCATCCCATTTAATGAGACACCAGCGAGTTCACACCGGGGAGAGGCCCTTCACCTGCCCCGTGTGCGGGAAGGGATTCACTCAGTCATCCCATCTACTGATGCACTCGCGAGTTCACACTGGAGAGAGGCTGTTTTGATGCTCCGTGTGTGGGAAGGGGTTCACTCAATTGTCCCACCTGCTGACACACCAGCGAGTTCACACTAAGGACAGTTCTGACTGTGAGAAGAGCTTTAAAAGTTCAGAGGATCTGTTGAACAATCAGTGTTTTGAGAGGTGGTTTAAATGTTCCATGTGTGGGAAGGGATTCACTTGTTCATCCCACCTGCTGAGACACCAGCGAGTTCACCTGTGATGCAGGGGTTGGATTCTGCTGTTAATCACATCCAGGACTGAACCATGTTCATTCTGACAGTATGAATAACAGGAACTGAATTTAATCTTGCTTGGGCTGTTACATTGCTTTCCTCTTGATTCCCTGCACTCCTCCAATTCCGGCCTCTTGCCCATCCCCGATTTTCATCGCTCCACCATTGGCGGCCGTGCCTTCAGCTGCCTGGGCCCTAAGCTCTGGAATTCTCTCTCTAAACCACTCCGCCTCTCTCTCTCCTCCTTTAAGACGCTCCTTAAAACCTCCCTCTTCGTCCAAGCTTTTGGTCACCTGTCCTAATATTTCCTTACGTGGCTCGGTGTCAAATTTTGTTTGATAATCGCTCCTGTGAAGCGTCTTGGAGATGTTTTAAAGGCACTATATAAAGGCGCTATATCAGACAGGGGGAGACTGATGTCGGTGATTGTGGGGTTCATTTGTATCAGGCAGGAGGAGATTGGTATCATGTTTCAACTTAGAATCATAGTAAATATTACTTTACAGGAGGAGGCCATTCGGCCCATTGTGCCTGTGCCGGCTCTTTGAAAGAGCTATCCAACTGGTCCCACTCCCCCTGCTCTTTCCCCATAGCCCTGAATTCTTTTCCCCATCAAGTATTTATCCAATTCCCTTTTGAAAGTTATTATTGAAACTGCTTCCACCGCCCTTTCAGGCAGAGCATTCCAGATCATCACAACTCGCTGCGTTATAAACATTCTCCTCAACTCCCCTCTGGCTCTTTTGCCGATCACCTTAAATCCGTGTCCTCTGGTTACCGACCCTCCTGCCACTGGAAACAGTTTCTCCTTATTTACTCTGTCAAAACCCCCTCATGATTTTCAACACCTCCATCAAATCTCCCCATAACTTTCTCTGCTCTCAGGAGAACAACCCCAGCTTCTCCGGTCTCTCCATGGAACTGATGTCCCTCATCCCCGGCACAGATTCTGGTAAATCTCCTCTGCACCCTCTCTAAGGCCGTGACATCCTTCCTGTAGTGCGGTGCCCAGAATTGGACACAATACTCCAGCTGAGGCCTAACCAGTGATTTGTTAAAGTTTGGCACAACTTCGTGGCTTAAAATCGTCGGATTTATTTTACAAACAGTAAATGAATGAAGGGAGTAATGCTTTGCAGTGATGTACATTTCATTCAGTAATGATCATATAGTAACATGGAAAATAACAAATCACACAACACTGTCCCTATTCGCAGACGACATATAATTTTTCTGACCGTTGATTCCTCTGAGACTTATTGAAGCAGGGCACTCTGACCCCCGCCCTTGTGTCTGTCACCAGAGGACCTGACCTCTGACCCCCCCCCCCTTGTGTCTGTCACCAGAGGGCCTGACCTCTGATCCCCCCTTGTGTCTGTCACCAGAGGGCCTGACCTCTGATCCCCCCTTGTGTCTGTCACCAGAGGGCCTGACCTCTGATCCCCCCTTGTGTCTGTCACCAGAGGGCCTGACCTCTGATCCCCCCTTGTGTCTGTCACCAGAGGGCCTGACCTCTGATCCCCCCTTGTGTCTGTCACCAGAGGGCCTGACCTCTGACCCCCCCCTTGTGTCTGTTACCAGAGGGGCTGACCTCTGATCCCCCCTTGTGTGTCACCAGTAGGACTGACCTCTGACACCCCCCTCCCCAGGGTTCCCTGTCCACGCATTGGACAGCTGAGCGTGTGCCCTGCGCCTGTCCCACTCTGTGCTCAGAGGAATGGGCCAGCCTAACGTAACGGGTGTGGATGTTCTCACTTTTCTTTAGAGAACTGCTGAAGGACACTTACCGTCCCTGTTCTGGAACACGCGCCGAGAATTACACAAAGGACTGTCGAATTGCGAAGTGTTCAAATCTTGCCTCCGTTAAGCTCACCGCTTAGCAAACTCGATTTGTAATTTTCCACCCGAGTGTCTGTGGTCCCCGAAGATCAGGGCTATTTTTGCCGGTGGAAACCACAACAGGAGAAAGGGGTTCATAGTTCATCCCGGGGTCACTATCCCAGATCACAAGTTGGTGTTTCTGGTCCCTGGGACATGATGGCCTATTGGAAGTGGAACTTTGTACTGGGCTCGAGGGGAAAGTATTCGGAGGGAGCTCGGATTGGGATATCTGATTTTGTTTCTACGGATATAACATTTAGTCAGAGAAACACCACCAAAAAACCTGTGTTTTACTGGGACTGTTCAGGGATTGGCGAAATTCCATCCTTGAGTAGATCCCTTTGGATATTAGTTTATTTTATCATTGAAATGACCGCACAAAAGGCGGCCGTTCGGCCCACTGCACTGACTCTCCACCAGGAGCTCTCTGCTCTAATCCCATTTCAAGATCCTCATCCTCGCCTTCCAAACCCCCCCCCCCCCCGCTCCACCAACACCACCGCCCCATGGCCTCACCCCGTTCTCCCTCAGTGATCTTCTGCAGTCCTGTATCCATCTGGAGCTACTGCATTTAATTCCGAGCACCGCACCTCAGGAAAGACTTTTTGGCCTCGGAGGGGGTGCAGCGCAGATTCGCCAGAATGATACCAGGGCGTAAAGAGTTAAATTACGAGGCCAGGTTGCAGGGAACCAGGCTTTTGTAACTCCCTTGACTTTAGGAAATTGAGGTGTGATCTAATTGAGGTGTTTAAAATGATAATGGGATTTGATAAAGTAGATAGAGAGAAACGATTTCCTCTGGTGGGGGGAGTCCAGAACAAGGGGGTAGAACCTTAAAATTAGAGCCAGGCTGTTCAGGGGGGGAAATCAGGAATCACTTCTTCACACAGAGGGGAGTGGGAATCTGGAACTCTCTTCCCCCCCCCCCCCCCCCCCCCAAAAGGCTGTGGATGCCGGGGGTCAGTTGGAACGTTCAAGACTGAGATTGTTCGGCGATGGAGTTAAGATACTGATCAGCCGTGATCTGATTGAACGGCGGAGCAGGCTCGAGGGGCTGAATGGCCTCCTCCTGCTCCCGGTTCATTCTCCCCGCCACCCCCACTGTCAATTGCTCTGCTCTTCACCCAGAGGGTTGTGAATCTTTGGAATTCTCTACCCCAGAGGGCTGTGGATGCTCAGTCGTTGAGTATATTCAAGTCCGAGATCGATGATTTTTGGACTCTGGGGGAATCAAGGGATACGGGGATCGGGCGGGAAAGTGGAGTTGAGGTGGAAGATCAGCCACGATCTGATTGAACGGGGGAGCAGGCTCGAGGGGCCGAATGGCCTACTCCTGCTCCTAGTTCTTATGTTCCTCTTTCAGTCACCATTTATTATGAGAATTGGAAGCGGTTGAATTTATATTTTATGAAGGGGTGGGGTTTGGTGGCAGAATATAAAAGGGAGGGTCAGAGATTTACCCATTCATTGTGGTAAACTGGCAAAAAGAAAGGTCTGCATTTATATAGCGCCTTTCACCACCTCGGGACGTCCCAAAGCACTTTACAGCCAATGAAGTACTTTTGAAGTGTAGACACCATTGTAATACAGGAAATGCAGCAGCCATTTTGCGCACAGCAAGATCCCACAAACAGCAATGTGATAATGACCAGATCATCTGTTTTAGGGATGTTGGTCAAGGGATTAATAATGGCCCCAGGACACGGGGAGAACTCCCCCCTGCTCTTCTTCCAATAGTGGCTGTGGGATCTTTTACATCCACCTGAGAGGGGCAGACAGGGCCCTCGATTTAACATCTCATCCGAAAGACGGCACCTCCGACAGTGCGGTGCTCCTTCAGTAACGACCCTCCGACAGTGCGGCGCTCCCTCAGTCCTGACCCTCCGACAGTGCGGCGCTCCCTCAGTCCTGACCCTCCGACAGTGCGGCGCTCCCTCAGTCCTGACCCTCCGACAGCGCAGCGCTCCCTCAGTACTGACCCTCCGACAGCTCTGCGCTCCCTCAGTACTGACCCTCCGACAGTGCGGCGCTCCTTCAGTAACGACCCTCCGACAGTGCGGCGCTCCCTCAGTCCTGACCCTCCGACAGCGCAGCGCTCCCTCAGTACTGCCCCTCCGACAGCTCTGCGCTCCCTCAGCACCGACCCTCCGACAGCGCGGCGCTCCCTCAGTACCGACCCTCCGACGCTCCCTCAGCACCGACCCTCCGACAGTGCGGCGCTCCCTCAGTACCGACCCTCCGACAGTGCGGCGCTCCCTCAGCACTGACCCTCCGACAGTGCGGCGCTCCCTCAGCACTGACCCTCCGACAGCGCGGCGCTCCCTCAATACTGACCCTCCGACAGCGCGGCGCTCCCTCAGCACTGACCCTCCGACAGCGCGGCGCTCCCTCAGCACTGACCCTCCGACAGTGCGGCGCTCCCTCAGTACTGACCCTCCGACAGCGCGGCGCTCCCTCAGCACTGACCCTCCGACAGCGCAGCGCTCCCTCAGCACTGACCCTCCGACAGTGCAGCGCTCCCTCAGCACTGACCCTCTGACAGTGCGGCGCTCCCTCAGCACTGACCCTCTGACAGTGCGGCGCTCCCTCAGCACTGACCCTCCGACAGTGCGGCGCTCCCTCAGTACTGACCCTCCGACAGCGCGGCGCTCCCTCAGCACTGACCCTCCGACAGTGCGGCGCTCCCTCAGCACTGACCCTCCGACAGTGCAGCGCTCCCTCAGCACTGACCCTCTGACAGTGCGGCGCTCCCTCAGCACTGACCCTCCGACAGTGCAGCGCTCCCTCAGTACTGGCACTGGCAGCAGAGGAAGCTACACATTGTCTGCGGGGATACTCCAGACCTTGTCTGTACCGATACTCACACACACAAAGGGAAACATTAAACGGGATTTATTTCAATTACAGATCGATAATGATAAAGAGCAGGACCAAATGCACAGAGGAGAACGAGAGGGGCTCGTGCGTTTTGTTTTCCCCAAAGACGTCGAAAGATCAAGCTACGCATGAGATAAAGACCAACACTGTCACGGGGGTAAGTACTGAGAGTTTACAATGAGTGCGTGGTTCTTAACTATAATCACAACATTTCAGCTTTAGCTGGGGTTTGCTTACTGACAAGTGTCAGCGAGGTGTCATAGAATCTTACAGCACAGAAAAAGGTTTATGACAAATGTCAGGCCCGGGACGGGGCGGGGGGCCGGGCCCGGGACGGGGCGGGGGGCCGGGCCCGGGACACAGGACAACATTAATTCTCACTTGGAGAAGCTTGGGTTAATAAGGGACAGCCAGCATGGGTTTGTTAAAGGCAAATTGGGTCTGACTAAGCTGATTGAGTTCTGTGATGAAGTAACAGAGAGGGCTGATGAAGGCAGTGCAGTAGATGTTGGATATATGGACTTTCAAAAGGCACTTGATAAAGTTCCACATAACAGACTTATTCGGAAAATAGAAGCACATGGGATTAAAGGGTCGGTGATAAACATTATTGGCGAGGGATAGGAGGCAGAGAGTAATGGTGAACAGATGTTTTTCTGACTGGAGAGAAGTCTGCAGTGGGGTCTCCCAGGGATCGGTTTTAGGACCATTGCTTCTCGTGTTATAGATAAATGACCTGGACTTGGGTATAGGGAGTACAATTTCATAGTTTGCAGAAGATACAAAACTTGGCAACATAATAATTAGTGAGGAGGATAGTAGCAGATTCAGGAGGATACAGACAGACTGGTGAAATGGGCAGACACACGGCAGATGCACTTTGAGAGGAACAACATGGAGAGACAGTATAATCTAATGGTTCTATTTTGAGGGGGTGCAAGAGCGGAGGGACCTGGGGGTGAATATTCACAAATCTTTGAAGGTGACAGGGCAAGTTGATAAGGAGGTTAAGAAAGTGTATGGGATACTTGGCTTTGTAAATCGGAGCACTGAATAAAAAAACAAGGAAGTCAGGCTAAACTTTTACAAATCACTGGTTAGGCCTCAGTTGGAGTATTGTGTCCAATTCTGGGCATCACACTTTAGGAAGGATGTCAAGGCCTTGGAGAGGGTGCAGAGGGGGTTTATCAGGATGATACCAGGGATGAGGGACTTCAGTTATGTGGAGAGATCGGAGAAGCTGGGGTTGTTCTCAGAGCAGAGAAGGTTAAGGGGAGGCCTAATCGAGGTATTCAAAACTATGAAGGGGTTTTGACAGAGCAAATAGGGAGAAGCTGTTTCCTTTGGCAAGTGGGTCGGGGACCAGAGGTCACAGATTTAAAATAATTGGCAAAAGAACTAGAGGGGAAATGAGGAGAATGTTTTTCACACAGAGGGTTGTTATGATCTGGAACACACTTCCTGAAAGGGCGGTGGGAGCAGATTCCACAGGAACTCTCAAAAGGCCATTGGACACGTACTGGAAGAGGACTAATCTGCAGGGTTATGGGGAAAAAGCTGGGATTGTGGGATTAAATTTGGACAGCACTTTCTAAGAGCCCTCACAGGCACGGTGGGCCGACTGGCTTCCTTCTGCGCTGTAAAATTCTATGATTCTACGAGAAGGAGGCCATTCGGCCCATCGTGCCTGTGCCGGCTCTTTGAAAGAGCTATCCAATTAGTCCCACTCCCCCTGCTCTTTCCCCCATAGCCCTGTAAATTTTTCCCCTTTCAAGTATTTATCCAATTCCCTTTTGAAAGTTACTATTGAATCTGCTTCCACCGCCCTTTCAGGCAGCGCGTTCCAGATCATCACAACTCGCTGCGTTAAAAAAAAACGTCTCCTCATCTCCCCTCTGGTTCTTTTGCCGATTATTTTAAATCTGTGTCCTCTGGTTACCGACCCTCCTGCCACTGGAAACAGTTTCTCCTTTTTTACCCTGGGACCATTCTAGTAAATCTCCTCTGCACCCTCTCTAAGGCCTTGACATCCTTCCTAAAGTGCGGTGCCCAGAATTGGACACAATACTCCAGCTGTGGCCTAACCCAGTGTTTTATAAAGGTTCAATAAAACTTTTGCACTCTATGCCTCTATTTAGAAAGCCCATATGCTTTTTTTAACAGCCTTCTCAACTTGTCCTGCCACCTTCAAAGATTTGTGTGTACATACACCCCCAGGTCTCTGTGTTCCTGCACCCCCGTTAAAATTGTACCATTTAGTTGATAGTCAATGTCGGAGATTACTGTGCGGCTCAGCAAGGTTACGATTACAACATGAGACTGACCGGTCTCGGCATTCGGCTATTCCTCTAAAACGCATAACGGCCCCTTTCCCGGATAAAACAACAGTTGCCGCCTTCAGCGATGGCCTGCTTCTCCTGTGGGGGTTGGTCTTGGCGAGTCACTGCCTGTGGTCCTTCTCGTCTCTCTCCGCATCCTCATAAACCTTTCGACGTACGTTATCTCTCCGCGTTCTTTACTGCCTCTGGGTTCACAGACGTAACCCGTTCACTTCAGGAATTTTCCTTCCGTTCGATTAGACGCTCCGTGGTTCTTAAATCGGCCAGCGTTTACCGACGAGATCTGGGTTTCCCTTCTCGTCGCTTCAAAAGTTCTGTAAAGTTTCTCTTCCAACTTTCTCTCCTTCCTAACACTTGAGATCTTTTTTTTTGCGGGGCTCTGAGGAAAAGAGCAGGGGGAGTGGGACTGATCGGATAGCTCCTTCAGAAAGCCGGCACCGGCACGATGGGCCAAATGGCCTCCTTCTGTGCTGTACGATTCTTGAAACGCCTCGTGCCCTCTCTCGGCCTTCTCTAATTTAGGGGAACGGGAAAAGCAGGGCTTTGTAGCTTAAACTTTTACTAAGACTTGCTGACTTAAGAGGCTTGGTGGCTAAAACAAGAGGATTAACTCTGTCCCTCTCCAAGGTGTCATTTAAAGGATTTTGGACTTTTCAACTATGGACTTTTAATACCTGTTTTTAAGGAAGACTAAAAGAATGGACTTGAAACCCTGGATTACTCGGTAACGGGACAGAATTTGGTTAAAAGAATGAACAACGAAAGAGCCCAGAACTGTCAGCTTGGCCAAAATCAGAGTGCATGATGGTCTTTGCTCACTGTCCAGTGCCCGAGTAGGCGACAAGGCCAGGAGGTGGGAAACTAGATTGATTCCTGGGATGAGAGGGTTGTCCAATGGGGAAAGATTGAGTAGAATGGGCCGAAACCCCCTGCAGTTTAGAAGAATGAGAAGTGATCTCATTGAAACATAAGATTCTGAGGGGGCTTGACAGGGTAGATGCTGAGAGGCTGTTTCCCCTGGCTGGAGAGTCTAGAACCAGGGGGCATAGTCTCAGGATAAGGGGTCGGCCGTTTAGGACTGAGATGAGGAGGAATTTCTTCACTCAGAGGGTTCTGGATCTTTGGAAATCTCTACCCCAGAGGGCTGTGGATGCTCAGTCGTTGAATATGTTCAAGACTGAGATTGATGGATTTTTGGACTCTGGGGGAATCAAGGGATATGGGGATCGGGCAGGAAAGTGGAGTTGAGGCCGAAGATCAGCCATGATCTGATCGAACGGCGGAGCAAGCTCGAGGGGCCGAATGGCCTACTCCTGCTCCTGTTTCTTATGTTCTTGCTGTACTTTCGAAGGACAGGAGAGATCAGCAGAGCACAACAAAGTCTTCTCGAGCTGTGAGCGAGAGAGAGAGAGAGAGGGAGAGAAACAGCACAAGCAAGCTGATCTGCCAACAGCAGAAAGATATAAAAGCAGCCATTTCACAGCGATTTCAAGGACACCCAGAGGAAGCAGTCAAAGGAGACGTTGTTAACAACAATAATTTAACCCCTCAGTCTCCCGGAACAGGCGAATTGATCATTCTGAGTTTCGAGTTGCATTCCCCCTCACAAGATTTGCACAGCAAGTTTATCTGGAAAACGGTCGTGTCTTAATGGCGATAAAATTATTGAGTTCTGATTTTTAACCTTTCGCACCCTAAAGGGTTTAAAAAGGAAAGCCGGCACATTCAGTGAGAGGGGCAGGTGTCGGTCACGACCAATGCCAGGTGAGGATTGGGTGCTACACTCTGCTTCATGAGCAGGGCCTGGAGGCTTGACTCCGACTGCTGCAAGGTACTTTCCTGCTCGCCCGTCTTTGTGTTGCAAAACTCACGGCCCATTACTCAGCTGCTCGGTCTGTACTCTGAGGAGGGGGGGGGGAAAAGAGGGTCTCGTTCAGACCCTGCCAACCAGCCCTTTGTACAGGTTCCAGTTTTTTCTGTACAACTCAAGGCTTAACCCATTGTTTTACAGGTGTGAACTCGCTGGTGTGCCTGCAGGCGGGACGACTGAGTGAAGCCCTTCCCGCACACGGAGCAGGTGTAGGGCTTCTCCCCGGTGTGAACACTCTGGTGTATCAGCAGGTTGGACGACTGAGTGAACCCCTTCCCGCACACGGAGCAGGTGAACGGCCTCTCCCCGGTGTGAACCCGCTGGTGTGCCAGGAGGGAGGAGGAGCGGCTGAACTTCTTCCCGCAGGCGGAGCAGGTGAACGGCCTCTCCCCGGTGTGAATGCGTTGGTGAGTCAGCAGGTTGGACGACTGACTGAATCCCTTCCCGCACACGAAGCAGGTGAACGGCCTCTCCCCGGTGTGAACTCGCTGGTGTATCAGCAGGTTGGACGACTGAGTGAACCCCTTCCCGCACACGGAGCAGGTGAATGACCTTATGTGTTTTATGAGGTTGGCTGACACCTTAAATGTTTTCACACTTGCAGAGCATGGATACGGTGCCTTGCCAGCAAGATTGCGCTGGTGACTCAGGAGGTTGCACAACTCAGTGAACCCCTTCCCGCACACGGAGCAGGTGAACGGCCTCTCCCCAGTGTGAACTCGCTGGTGCCTCAGTAGACTGGACAACTGGGTGAATCCCTTCCCACACACGGAGCAGGTGAACGGCCTCTCCCCGGTGTGACTGCGAAGATGTGTTTCCAGCTCAGACGGGTAACTGAATCCCTTCCCACAGTCCCCACATTTATGCGGTTTCTCCGTGGTCCGGGTGTCCTTGTGTCTCTCCAGGTTGGACAATCAGTTGAAGCCTCGTCCACACACAGAACACGTGGACGGTTTCTCCCCGCTGTGAACGGTGCGATGTTTTTTCAGGCTGTGTAACTGGTTAAAGCTCTTTCCACACAGTGCACTGGAACACTCTCACTCGGGTGTGTGTGTCTCGGTGATTTTCCACTCACACTGATGTTTGAAATCTTTTCCCACAGACACAACAGACAAACATTTCTCCTTCCACATTCAAAGGCCGATGATATTCAGGTCCTGATGAATCGAGGGACTCTGTCAGATCTTGACGTGAGGTTTGGTTTGAGTTTCCCGTCTGCAAATCCTCCCCTTCTAATACCCTGTAAAAGGAGTTTACAAAAGTCATCACTGGATAGAAATTCAGAACAGACAATTCTAGTTTCTACAGAATATTTTGCCCCTTTGCCCCCCCCCTCCGAAAGCTGCAAATCCGCCCCGCCCCCTCACCGCTGAAATACAGGATTGCAGACATATTACCAAGTGCACAATTGACCTACTGCTGGCAGAAGGGCTGTTAGCTGCAGTTTGCAAGGTAGCTATCTTTCAGTACAAACACAGATAATGGGAGACACCATCCCCTTTAAATCACCCCTGACACAGGGAGGGAAAAGAGAGAGGCTGACCCTTTAAACTAGCAAAAAGTCCCTGTAACTTCGACCACATCAAAAAGCCCCCGACAGTCCTTTGAAGAATTAAGTGCCTAAAATAATAATTTAAAAGCAGCCCCTTTTTGGCCCAAGACGGTGCAGGTTTTAAAAGTCAGACACAAAGGAGCAGGTGTTGCATTCAGGACTGGGATCAGCGCAGTGCGCAGGCGCGCGGCGCAAGGCCCGCCCCCCTTCCACCCTGCGCGCCCATTGGTTGGAGGTCCAAAGGCCCGCTGGGTCCTCCAGCCGTCCTATTGGTCCGGCGCTCACGTCAATCACAGCGCGCCCGGGCTCGCCTGACGGCGGGTCAGTGCAGCAGCAGCTGAAGTGAGGCCATTAATCAGGGCAATTAGTGAGGGCGTTAATCAGTGCAATTAATGAGGGCGTTAATCAGTGCAATTAATGAGGGCGTTAATCAGGACAATTAATGAGGGCGTTAATCAGGGCAATTAATGAGGTGTTAATCAGTGCAATTAGTGAGGGCGTTAATCAGGGCAATTAGTGAGGGCGTTAATCAGGGCAATTAGTGAGGGCGTTAATCAGGGCAATTAGTGAGGCCATTAATCAGTGCAATTAATGAGGGCGTTAATCAGAGCAATTAATGAGGGCGTTAATCAGGGCAATTAATGAGGGCGTTAATCAGGGCAATTAGTGAGGGCGTTAATCAGGGCAATTAGTGAGGGCGTTAATCAGGGCAATTAGTGAGGGCGTTAATCAGGGCAATTAGTGAGGCCATTAATCAGTGCAATTAATGAGGGCGTTAATCAGGGCAATTAGTGAGGGCGTTAATCACGGCAATTAGTGAGGGCGTTAATCAGGGCAATTAGTGAGGCCATTAATCAGTGCAATTAATGAGGGCGTTAATCAGTGCAATTAATGAGGTGTTAATCAGGGCAATTAATGAGGGTGGTAATCAGTGCAATTAATGAGGGCGTTAATCAGGGCAATTAATGAGGTGTTAATCAGGGCAATTAATGAGGGCGTTAATCAGTGCAATTAATGAGGGCGTTAATCAGGGCAATTAATGAGGGCGTTAATCAGTGCAATTAATGAGGTGTTAATCAGGGCAATTAATGAGGGTGGTAATCAGTGCAATTAATGAGGGCGTTAATCAGGGCAATTAATGAGGCCATTAATCAGGGCAATTAGTGAGGGCGTTAATCAGTGCAATTAATGAGGGCGTTAATCAGGGCAATTAGTGAGGGCGTTAATCAGTGCAATTAATGAGGGCGTTAATCAGGGCAATTAATGAGGGCGTTAATCAGGGCAATTAATGAGGGCGTTAATCAGTGCAATTAATGAGGGCGTTAATCAGGGCAATTAGTGAGGGCGTTAATGAGTGCAATTAATGAGGGCGTTAATCAGGGCAATTAATGAGGGCGTTAATCAGGGCAATTAATGAGGGCGTTAATCAGGTCAATTAATGAGGGCGTTAATGAGTGCAATTAATGAGGGCGTTAATCAGGGCAATTAATGAGGGCGTTAATCAGGGCAATTAATGAGGTGTTAATCAGGTCAATTAATGAGGGCGTTAATCAGGGCAATTAATGAGGCCATTAATCAGGGCAATTAATGAGGGCGTTAATCAGGGCAATTAATGAAGGCGTTAATCAGGGCAATTAATGAGGCCATTAATCAGTGCAATTAATGAGGGCGTTAATCAGGGCAATTAGTGAGGGCGTTAATCAGGGCAATTAATGAGGGCGTTAATCAGTGCAATTAATGAGGGCGTTAATCAGGGCAATTAATGAGGGCGTTAATCAGTGCAATTAATGAGGGCGTTAATCAGGGCAATTAATGAGGGCGTTAATCAGGGCAATTAATGAAGGCGTTAATCAGGGCAATTAATGAGGCCATTAATCAGTGCAATTAATGAGGGCGTTAATCAGGGCAATTGGTGAGGGCGTTAATCAGGGCAATTAATGAGGGCGTTAATCAGGGCAATTAATGAGGGCGTTAATCAGGGCAATTAATGAGGGCGTTAATCAGGGCAATTAGTGAGGGCGTTAATCAGGGCAATTAATGAGGGCGTTAATCAGGGCAATTAATGAGGGCGTTAATCAGTGCAATTAATGAGGGCGTTAATGAGTGCAATTAATGAGGGCGTTAATCAGTGCAATTAATGAGGGCGTTAATCAGGACAATTAATGAGGCCATTAATCAGGGCAATTAATGAGGGCGTTAATCAGTGCAATGAATGAGGTGTTAATCAGGACAATTAATGAGGGCGTTAATCAGTGCAATTAATGAGGGCGTTAATCAGGACAATTAATGAGGCCATTAATCAGGGCAATTAATGAGGGCGTTAATCAGGGCAATTAATGAGGGCGTTAATCAGTGCAATTAATGAGGTGTTAATCAGGGCAATTAATGAGGGCGTTAATCAGGGCAATTAATGAGGGCGTTAATCAGGGCAATTAATGAGGGCGTTAATCAGGGCAATTAATGAGAGCGTTAATCAGGGCAATTAATCAGGGCGTTAATCAGGGCAATTAGTGAGGGCGTTAATCAGTGCAATTAATGAGGGCGTTAATCAGGGCAATTAATGAGGGCGTAAATCAGGGCAATTAATGAGGGCGTTAATCTGGGCAATTAATGAGAGCGTTAATCAGGGCAATTAATCAGGGCGTTAATCAGGGCAATTAGTGAGGGCGTTAATCAGTGCAATTAATGAGGGCGTTAATCAGTGCAATTAATGAGGGCGTTAATCAGTGCAATTAATGAGGGCGTTAATCAGTGCAATAAATGAGGGCGTTAATGAGTGCAATTAATGAGGGCGTTAATCAGGACAATTAATGAGGCCGTTAATCAGGGCAATTAATGAGGTGTTAATCAGGACAATTAATGAGGGCGTTAATCAGTGCAATTAATGAGGGCGTTAATCAGGACAATTAATGAGGCCATTAATCAGGGCAATTAATGAGGGCGTTAATCAGGGCAATTAATGAGGGCGTTAATCAGTGCAATTAATGAGGTGTTAATCAGGGCAATTAATGAGGGCGTTAATCAGGGCAATTAATGAGGGCGTTAATCAGTGCAATTAATGAGGGCGTTAATCAGGCCAATTAATGAGGGCGTTAATCAGTGCAATTAATGAGGGCGTTAATCAGGGCAATTAATGAGGGCGTTAATCAGGGCAATTAATGAAGGCGTTAATCAGGGCAATTAATGAGGCCATTAATCAGTGCAATTAATGAGGGCGTTAATCAGGGCAATTGGTGAGGGCGTTAATCAGGGCAATTAATGAGGGCGTTAATCAGTGCAATTAATGAGGGCGTTAATCAGGGCAATTAATGAGGGCGTTAATCAGGGCAATTAATGAGGGCGTTAATCAGGGCAATTAATGAGGGCGTTAATCAGGGCAATTAATGAGGGCGTTAATCAGGGCAATTAATGAGGGCGTTAATCAGGGCAATTAATGAGGGCGTTAATCAGGGCAATTAGTGAGGGCGTTAATCAGGGCAATTAATGAGGGCGTTAATCAGGGCAATTAATGAGGGCGTTAATCAGGGCAATTAATGAGGGCGTTAATCAGTGCAATTAATGAGGGCGTTAATGAGTGCAATTAATGAGGGCGTTAATCAGTGCAATTAATGAGGGCGTTAATCAGGACAATTAATGAGGCCATTAATCAGGGCAATTAATGAGGGCGTTAATCAGTGCAATTAATGAGGTGTTAATCAGGACAATTAATGAGGGCGTTAATCAGTGCAATTAATGAGGGCGTTAATCAGGACAATTAATGAGGCCATTAATCAGGGCAATTAATGAGGGCGTTAATCAGGGCAATTAATGAGGGCGTTTATCAGTGCAATTAATGAGGTGTTAATCAGGGCAATTAATGAGGGCGTTAATCAGGGCAATTCATGAGGGCGTTAATCAGGGCAATTAATGAGAGCGTTAATCAGGGCAATTAATCAGGGCGTTAATCAGGGCAATTAGTGAGGGCGTTAATCAGTGCAATTAATGAGGGCGTTAATCAGGGCAATTAATGAGGGCGTTAATCAGGGCAATTAATGAGGGCGTTAATCAGGGCAATTAATGAGGGCGTTAATCTGGGCAATTAATGAGGCCGTTAATCAGGGCAATTAATGAGGTGTTAATCAGGACAATTAATGAGGGCGTTAATCAGTGCAATTAATGAGGGCGTTAATCAGGACAATTAATGAGGCCATTAATCAGGGCAATTAATGAGGGCGTTAATCAGGGCAATTAATGAGGGCGTTAATCAGTGCAATTAATGAGGTGTTCATCAGGGCAATTAATGAGGGCGTTAATCAGGGCAATTAATGAGGGCGTTAATCAGGGCAATTAATGAGGGCGTTAATCAGGGCAATTAATGAGAGCGTTTAATCAGGGCAATTAATCAGGGCGTTAATCAGGGCAATTAGTGAGGGCGTTAATCAGTGCAATTAATGAGGGCGTTAATCAGGGCAATTAATGAGGGCGTTAATCAGGGCAATTAATGAGAGCGTTAATCAGGGCAATTAATCAGGGCGTTAATCAGGGCAATTAGTGAGGGCGTTAATCAGTGCAATTAATGAGGGCGTTAATCAGGGCAATTAATGAGGGCGTTAATCAGGGCAATTAATGAGGGCGTTAATCAGGGCAATTAATGAGGGTGTTAATCAGGGCAATTAATGAGAGCGTTAATCAGGGCAATTAATCAGGGCGTTAATCAGGGCAATTAGTGAGGGCGTTAATCAGTGCAATTAATGAGGGCGTTAATCAGGGCAATTAATGAGGGCTTTAATCAGGGCAATTAATGAGGGCGTTAATCAGGGCAATTAATGAGGGCGTTAATCAGGGCAATTAATGAGGGCGTTAATCAGGGCAATTAATGAGGGCGTTAATCAGGGCAATTAATGAGGGCGTTAATCAGGGCAATTAATGAGGGCGTTAATCAGGGCAATTAATGAGGGCGTTAATCAGGGCAATTAATGAGGGCGTTAATCAGGGCAATTAGTGAGGGCGTTAATCAGGGCAATTAATGAGGGCGTTAATCAGGGCAATTAATGAGGGCGTTAATCAGGGCAATTAATGAGGGCGTTAATCAGTGCAATTAATGAGGGCGTTAATGAGTGCAATTAATGAGGGCGTTAATCAGTGCAATTAATGAGGGCGTTAATCAGGACAATTAATGAGGCCATTAATCAGGGCAATTAATGAGGGCGTTAATCAGTGCAATTAATGAGGTGTTAATCAGGACAATTAATGAGGGCGTTAATCAGTGCAATTAATGAGGGCGTTGATCAGGACAATTAATGAGGCCATTAATCAGGGCAATTAATGAGGGCGTTAATCAGGGCAATTAATGAGGGCGTTTATCAGTGCAATTAATGAGGTGTTAATCAGGGCAATTAATGAGGGCGTTAATCAGGGCAATTCATGAGGGCGTTAATCAGGGCAATTAATGAGAGCGTTAATCAGGGCAATTAATCAGGGCGTTAATCAGGGCAATTAGTGAGGGCGTTAATCAGTGCAATTAATGAGGGCGTTAATCAGGGCAATTAATGAGGGCGTTAATCAGGGCAATTAATGAGGGCGTTAATCAGGGCAATTAATGAGGGCGTTAATCTGGGCAATTAATGAGGCCGTTAATCAGGGCAATTAATGAGGTGTTAATCAGGACAATTAATGAGGGCGTTAATCAGTGCAATTAATGAGGGCGTTAATCAGGACAATTAATGAGGCCATTAATCAGGGCAATTAATGAGGGCGTTAATCAGGGCAATTAATGAGGGCGTTAATCAGTGCAATTAATGAGGTGTTCATCAGGGCAATTAATGAGGGCGTTAATCAGGGCAATTAATGAGGGCGTTAATCAGGGCAATTAATGAGGGCGTTAATCAGGGCAATTAATGAGAGCGTTTAATCAGGGCAATTAATCAGGGCGTTAATCAGGGCAATTAGTGAGGGCGTTAATCAGTGCAATTAATGAGGGCGTTAATCAGGGCAATTAATGAGGGCGTTAATCAGGGCAATTAATGAGAGCGTTAATCAGGGCAATTAATCAGGGCGTTAATCAGGGCAATTAGTGAGGGCGTTAATCAGTGCAATTAATGAGGGCGTTAATCAGGGCAATTAATGAGGGCGTTAATCAGGGCAATTAATGAGGGCGTTAATCAGGGCAATTAATGAGGGTGTTAATCAGGGCAATTAATGAGAGCGTTAATCAGGGCAATTAATCAGGGCGTTAATCAGGGCAATTAGTGAGGGCGTTAATCAGTGCAATTAATGAGGGCGTTAATCAGGGCAATTAATGAGGGCTTTAATCAGGGCAATTAATGAGGGCGTTAATCAGGGCAATTAATGAGGGCGTTAATCAGGGCAATTAATGAGGGCGTTAATCAGGGCAATTAATGAGAGCGTTAATCAGTGCAATTAATGAGGGCGTTAATCAGGGCAATTAATGAGGGCGTTAATCAGGGCAATTAATGAGGCCATTAATCAGTGCAATTAATGAGGGCGTTAATCAGGGCAATTAATGAGGCCATTAATCAGTGCAATTAATGAGGGCGTTAATCAGGGCAATTAATGAGGGCGTTAATCAGGGCAATTAATGAGGCCATTAATCAGTGCAATTAATGAGGGCGTTAATCAGGGAAATTAGTGAGGGCGTTAATCAGTGCAATTAATGAGGGCGTTAATCAGGGCAATTAATGAGGGCGTTAATCAGGGCAATTAATGAGGGCGTTAATCAGGGCAATTAATGAGGGTGTTAATCAGGGCAATTAATGAGAGCGTTAATCAGGGCAATTAATCAGGGCGTTAATCAGGGCAATTAGTGAGGGCGTTAATCAGTGCAATTAATGAGGGCGTTAATCAGGGCAATTAATGAGGGCTTTAATCAGGGCAATTAATGAGGGCGTTAATCAGGGCAATTAATGAGGGCGTTAATCAGGGCAATTAATGAGGGCGTTAATCAGGGCAATTAATGAGAGCGTTAATCAGTGCAATTAATGAGGGCGTTAATCAGGGCAATTAATGAGGGCGTTAATCAGGGCAATTAATGAGGCCATTAATCAGTGCAATTAATGAGGGCGTTAATCAGGGCAATTAATGAGGCCATTAATCAGTGCAATTAATGAGGGCGTTAATCAGGGCAATTAATGAGGGCGTTAATCAGGGCAATTAATGAGGCCATTAATCAGTGCAATTAATGAGGGCGTTAATCAGGGCAATTAATGAGGCCATTAATCAGTGCAATTAATGAGGGCGTTAATCAGGGCAATTAATGAGGCCATTAATCAGTGCAATTAATGAGGGCGTTAATCAGGGCAATTAATGAGGGCGTTAATCAGGGCAATTAATGAGGCCATTAATCAGTGCAATTAATGAGGGCGTTAATCAGGGCAATTAATGAGGCCATTAATCAGTGCAATTAATGAGGGCGTTAATCAGTGCAATTAATGAGGGCGTTAATCAGGGCAATTAATGAGGCCATTAATCAGTGCAATTAATGAGGGCGTTAATCAGGGCAATTAATGAGGCCGTTAATCAGTGCAATTAATGAGGGCGATAATCAGGGCAATTAATGAGGGCGTTAATCAGGGCAATTAATGAGGGCGTTAATCAGTGCAATTAATGAGGCCATTAATCAGTGCAATTAATGAGGGCGTTAATCAGGGCAATTAATGAGGCCGTTAATCAGTGCAATTAATGAGGGCGATAATCAGGGCAATTAATGAGGCCATTAATCAGTGCAATTAATGAGGGCGTTAATCAGGGCAATTAATGAGAGCGTTAATCAGTGCAATTAATGAGGGCGATAATCAGGGCAATTAATGAGGCCATTAATCAGTGCAATTAATGAGGGCGTTAATCAGTGCAATTAATGAGGGCGTTAATCAGTGCAATTAATGAGGGCATTAATCAGTGCAATTAATGAGGCCGTTAATCAGTGCAATTAATGAGGGCGTTAATCAGTGCAATTAATGAGGGCGTTAATCAGGGCAATTAATGAGGCCATTAATCAGTGCAATTAATGAGGGCGTTAATCAGGGCAATTAATGAGGCCATTAATCAGTGCAATTAATTAGGGCGTTAATCAGGGCAATTGATGAGGGCGTTAATCAGGACAATTAATGAGGTGTTAATCAGGACAATTAATGAGGGCGTTAATCAGTGCAATTAATGAGGGCGTTAATCAGGGCAATTAATGAGGGCGTTAATCAGTGCAATTAATGAGGGCGTTAATCAGTGCAATTAATGAGGTGTTAATCAGTGCAATTAATGAGGGCGTTAATCAGTGCAATTAATGAGGGCGTTAATGAGGGCATTAATCAGGGCAATTAATGAGGGCGTTAATCAGTAACATTAATGAGGGCGTTGATCAGGGCAATTAATGAGGGCGTTAATCAGGGCAATTAATGAGGGCGTTAATCAGGGCAATTAATGAGGGCGTTAATCAGGGCAATTAATGAGAGCGTTAATGAGTGCAATTAATGAGGGCGTTAATCAGTGCAATTAATGAGAGCGTTAATCAGGGCAATTAATGAGGGCGTTAATCAGGGCAATTAATGAGGGCGTTAATCAGGGCAATTAATGAGGGCGTTAATCAGGGCAATTAATGAGGGCGTTAATCAGTGCAATTAATGAGGGCGTTAATCAGGGCAATTAATGAGGTGTTAATCAGTGCAATTAATGAGGGCGTTAATCAGTGCAATTAATGAGGGTGTTAATGAGTGCAATTAATGAGGGCGTTAATCAGGGCAATTAATGAGGCGTTAATCAGGGCAATTAATGAGGGCGTTAATCAGGTCAATTAATGAGGGCGTTAATCAGGGCAATTAATGAGGGCGTTAATCAGGGCAATTAATGAGGGCGTTAATCAGGGCAGTTAATGAGGTGTTAATCAGTGCAATTAATGAGGGCGTTAATCAGTGCAATTAATGAGGGCGTTAATGAGTGCAATTAATGAAGGCGTTAATCAGGTCCATTAATGAGGGCGTTAATCAGGGCAATTAATGAGGGCGTTAATCAGGGCAATTAATGAGGGCATTAATCAGGGCAATTAATGAGGTGTTAATCAGTGCAATTAATGAGGGCGTTAATCAGTGCAATTAATGAGGGCGTTAATCAGTGCAATTAATGAGGGCGTTAATGAGTGCAATTAATGAGGGCATTAATCAGGGCAATTAATGAGGGCGTTAATCAGTAAAATTAATGAGGGCGTTGATCAGGGCAATTAATGAGGGCGTTAATCAGGGCAATTAATGAGGGCGTTAATCAGGGCAATTAATGAGGGTGTTAATCAGGGCAATTAATGAGAGCGTTAATGAGTGCAATTAATGAGGGCGTTAATCAGTGCAATTAATGAGGGCGTTAATCAGGGCAATTAATGAGGTGTTAATCAGTGCAATTAATGAGGGCGTTAATCAGTGCAATTAATGAGGGTGTTAATGAGTGCAATTAATGAGGGCGTTAATCAGGGCAATTAATGAGGGCGTTAATCAGGGCAATTAATGAGGGCGTTAATCAGGGCAATTAATGAGGGCGTTAATCAGGGCAATTAATGAGGGCGTTAATCAGGGCAATTAATGAGGGTGTTAATCAGGGCAATTAATGAGAGCGTTAATGAGTGCAATTAATGAGGGCGTTAATCAGTGCAATTAATGAGGGCGTTAATCAGGGCAATTAATGAGGTGTTAATCAGTGCAATTAATGAGGGCGTTAATCAGTGCAATTAATGAGGGTGTTAATGAGTGCAATTAATGAGGGCGTTAATCAGGGCAATTAATGAGGGCGTTAATCAGGGCAATTAATGAGGGCGTTAATCAGGGCAATTAATGAGGGCGTTAATCAGGGCAATTAATGAGGGCGTTAATCAGGGCAATTAATGAGGCCATTAATCAGTGCAATTAGATGCCATTAATCAGTGCAATTAATGAGGCCATTAATCAGTGCAATTAATGTGGCATTAATCAGTGCAATTAATGAGGCCTTAATCAGTGCAATTAATGAGGATTTAATCAGTGCAATTAATGAGGTGTTAATCAGTGCAATTAATGAGGTGTTAAACAGCACAATTAATGGGCCATTAATTGGTGCAATTAAAGACCATTAATCAATGCAATTAATGAGGTGTTAATCAGTGCAATTAATGAGGCCATTAATCAGTGCAATTAGATGCCATTAATCAGTGCAATTAATGAGGCCATTAATCAGTGCAATTAATGTGGCGTTAATCAGTGCAATTAATGAGGCCTTAATCAGTGCAATTAATGAGGATTTAATCAGTGCAATTAATGAGGCATTAATCAGTGCAATTAATGAGGATTTAATCAGTGCAATTAATGAGGCGTTAATCAGTGCAATTGAGGCCATTAATCAGTGCAATTAATGAGGATTTAATCAATGCAATTAATGAGGCAATAATCAGTGCAATTAATGAGGATTTAATCAGTGCAATTAATGAGGCATTAATCAGTGCAATTAATGAGTTACAGTGCAATTTGAGGCCATTAATCAGTGCAATTAATGAGGTGTTAATCAGTGCAATTAATGAGGTGTTAATCAGTGCAATTAATGAGACCATTAATCAGTGCAATTAATGAGGATTTAATCAGTGCAATTAATGAGGCGTTAATCAGTGCAATTAATGAAGCGTTAATCAGTGCAATTTGAGGTGTTAATCAGTGCAATTGAGGCCATCAATCAGTGCAATTAATGAAGCGTTAATCAGTGCAATTAATGAGGTGTTAATCAGTGCAATTAATGAGACCATTAATCAGTGCAATTAATTAGGCCATTAATCAGTGCAATTAATCAATTAAAGAATTAATAAAGAAAAAAATTAATAATCTGAAACTTTGCTCAATTTATCCATTGAACAAAAATTAATAATCAAAGCAAAGGTGCCTGCGTATCAAGTGTGTGTCACTATAAAAGGCACCTCTCCTCCTGTCTGAGCTCATCCATGCTTTTGTTACCTCCAGACTTGAGAGCATAAGAACACTTCTCAGCTTAGTAAAATTGGCCTTTCCCCAATTGAGAACTTTTACTCCTGTTCGATCTTTATCCTTTTCCATAACTACACTAAATCTAACTGAATTATGATCACGACCACAAAATGCTCTCCCACTGATACTCCTTCCACCTGCCCAGCCTCATTCCCTAAAACTAAATCCAGAACTGCCCCCTCCCCCACCTCTTGTTGGGCTTGCTACGTACTGGCTAAAAAAGTTCTCCTGAATGCAATGTAAGAATTCTGCACCCTCTCTCCCCTTCACACTGTTTCTATCCCAGTTAATATTCGGGTAGTTGAAATCCCCGATTATTACTGCCCTACTGTTTTTGCACTTTTCAGAAATTTGCCGACATATTTGCTCTTCTATCTCCCTCTGACTGTTTGGGGGTCTATAGTACACTCCCAGCAGTGGGACTGCCCCTTTTTTGTTCTTCAGTTCAACCCATATGGCTTCATTTGATGATCCTTCTAACATATCATCCCTCCTCACAGCTGGAATTGTTTCTTTAACCAAAATTGCCACCCCCCTCCTTTTTTATCTCGCTATCTCATCTGAAAACCCTGTAATCAGGGACGTTGAGCTGCCATTCCTGCCCCTGTTTAAGCCATGTTTCAGTTATAGCTAAGATATCGTACTGTCATGTGTCTATCTGTGCCCTTAACTCGTCTGCCTTATTCACTATACTCCTTGCCTTGAGGTATATCCCATTCAGCACTGCCAAACTCCTTTATTGTTTATTTTCTAATCTTTGTTCCCTCTGCCTTCCAAACTCACTTACTAATTTTCTGCCTTCCATTTCCAGCTCTGATTCTCTCCCTTCTGAGTCTCCGCTCTGGTTCCCATCCCCCTGCCAAGTTAGTTTAAACCTTCCCCAACAGCACGAGCGAACCTCCCCGCGAGGATATTGGTCCCGGCCCTGTTGAGGTGCAACCCGTCCGGCTTGTCCAGGTCCCACCTCCCCCAGAACCGGTCCCAATGCCCCAGGAATCTAAAGCCCTCCCTCCTGCACCATCTCTATCCCCCTATTTCTATACTCACCAGCGCGTGACGCCGGGAATAATCCAGTACATGGAGTTCGGTCACAGATCACCCACGATCTCATTGAATGGCAGAGGTGGCCTGAGGGGCTGAATGGCCTACGTTCCTATGATTTTTCTCCCGGGTTTTGCTCGCAGCAGTGTCCAGGAGATTAATCTTTAATTCCTGGAGACTCCTCGGCAACACTGGAGGGTGTGGAACCCCAGGCCCAGTTAGAATCCAGGGTGGAGAGGCTACTGTTCAGGGAGTTGATGCTACAGGGCGAGCTGGGTGTTGTCAGACGCAGGCAGGTGGAATAAGTTGACAGCAAAGAACTGCATGTGGTGGGAATGGGAAACAGAAACCGAAAATGCTGCAGGACACCAGATAATTACAGGTGAGGGAGGGCATTCAGCCCATCTTAGTTCATCCATGCAGAACATTCCCTACACCTCCCCTAATTGCTGCATCTCGTTACCTTTGAAATGATTCCAGGGTTTCCGATGCCACCGCCACCGAGTCCATTCCAAGTGTCGATCACTCTCTGCGTGAAGCATCACCTCCTGATATCATAGAATAGAATCAGAGAAAGGTTACAGCACGGAAGGAGGCCATTCGGCCCGTCGAGTCCGTGCCGGCTCCCTGCAAGAGCAATCCAGCCAGTCCCACTCGCCCGCCCTATCCCCGTAGCCCTGCAAATTTTTTTCCTTTCAAGTACTTATCCAGTTCCCTTTTGAAGGCCATGATTGAATCTGCCTCCACCACCCCCTCGGGCAGTGCATTCCAGATCACAACCACTCGCTGTGTGAAAAAGTTTTTCCTCATGTCACCTTTATTTCTTTTGCCAATCACCTTAAATCTACGTCCTCTGGTTCTAGACCCTTCCGCCAATGGGAACAGTTTCTCTCTATCTACTCTGTCCAGACCCTTCATGATTTTGAATACCTCGATCAAATCTCCTCTCAACTGCCTCTGTTCCAAGGAGAACAGCCCCAGCTTCTCCAGTCTATCCATGTAACTAAAGTCCCTCATCCCTGGAATCATTCTAGTAAATCTCTTCTGCACCCTCTCTAAGGTCTTCACATCTTTCCTAAAGTGCGGTGCCCAGAACTGGACACAATACTCCAGTTGTGGCTGAACCAGTGTTTTATAAAGGTTCATCATAACTTCCTTGCTTTTGTACTCAATGCCTCTATTTATAAAGCCCAGGATCCCGTATGCTTTTTTAACCGCTTTCTCAACCTGTCCTGCCACTTTCAATGATTTGTGTACATATACCCCCAGATCTCTCTGTTCCTGTACCCTTTTAGAATTGTGCCCTCTAGTTTATATTGCCTCTCCTCGTTCTTCCCACCGAAATGTATCACTTCGCATTTTTCTGCGTTAAATTTCATCTGCCACGTGTCCGCCCATTCCACCAGCCTGTCTATATCCTCTTGAAGTCTATCACTATCCTCCTCACTGTTTACTAAACTTCCAAGTTTTGTGTCATTTGCAAATTTTGAAATTGTGCCCTGTACACCCAAGTCCAAGTCATTAATATATATCAAGAAAAGCAGTGGTCCCAGCACTGACCCCTGGGGAACACCACTGTAACCTCCCTCCAGTCCAAAAAACAATCCTTCACCACTACTCTCTGTTTCCTGTCACTTAGCCAATTTCCTATCCATGCTGCTACTGCCCCTTTTATTCCATGGGCTTCAACTTTGATGACAAGCCTATTCTGCGGCCCTTTATCAAACGCCTTTTGAAAGTCCATATACACCACATCAACCGCATTGCCCTCATCGACCCTCTCTGTTACCTCATCAAAAAACTCAATCAAGTTAGTTAAACACAATTTGCCTTTAACAAATCTGTGCTGACAAATCTTTATTAATCCACACTTGTCCGAGTGACTATTAATTTTGTCCCGGATTATCGTTTCTAAAAGTTTCCCACCACCGAGGTTAAACTGACTGGCCTGTCGTTGCTGGGTTTATCCTCACACCCATTTTTGAACAAGGGTGTAACATTTGCAATTCTCCAGTCCTCTGGCACCATCCCCATATCTGAAGATGATTGGAGGATTATGGCCAGCACCTCCGCAATTTCCACCCTTACTTCCCTCAGCAACCTCGGATGCATCCCATCCGGACTGAGTGACTGATCTACTTCAAGTACAGTCAGCCTTTCTGGTACCTCCTCTTTATCAATTTTTAGCCCACCCAGTATCTCAACTACATCCTCTTTTATTGTGACTTTGGCAGCATCTTCTTCCTTGGTAAAGACAGATGCAAAGTACTCATTTAGTACCTCAGCTATGCCCTCTGCCTCCATGTGGAGATCTCTTTTTGGTCCCTAATCGGCCCCACCCCTCCTCTTACTACCCGTTTACTATTTACATGCCTATAGAAGACTTTTGGATTCCCTTTTATGTTAGTTACCAGTCTATTCTCATACTGTTTCTTTGCCCCTCTTATTTCCTTTCTCACTTCCCCTCCGAACTTTCTATATTCAGCCTGGTTCTCACTTGTATGATCAACCTGACATCTGTCATACGCCCACTTTTTCTGCTTCATCATACTCTCGATCTCTTTTGTCATCCAGGGTGCCCTGGCTTTAGTTGCCCTGCCTTTCCCCCTCGTGGGAATGTACCTAGACTGTACCTGAGCCATCTCCTCTTTCAAGTCCCAAAGTTACCATGTACTAGATTGCCCACAGCACGATCCCACCAACAGCAATAAAATACATGATCAGAAGTGTTTTTAGTGCTGTTGATCGAGGGATAATTACTGGCGCAGGACACCAGGGAGAACTCTGCTGCTCTTCTTCCAATAGTGGCCATGGGATCTTCTGGTTCCACTTGAGAGGGGCAGACAGGACCTTGGTTTAATGTCTCATCTGAAAGACGGCACCTCCGACAGTGCAGCGCTCCCTCAGGACTGCCCCTCCGACAGTGCGGCACTCCCTCGGTACTGACTCTCCGACAGTGCAGCGCTCCCTCAGGACTGCCCCTCCGACAGTGCGGCACTCCCTCGGTACTGACTCTCCGACAGTGCAGCACTCCCTCGGTACTGCCCCTCCGACAGTGCAGCGCTCCCTCAGGACTGCCCCTCCGACAGTGCAGCGCTCCCTCAGGACTGCCCCTCCGACAGTGCGGCACTCCCTCGGTACTGCCCCTCCGACAGTGCAGCACTCCCTCAGGACTGCCCCTCCGACAGTGCGGCACTCCCTCGGTACTGCCCCTCCGACAGTGCAGCACTCCCTCAGGACTGCCCCTCCGACAGTGCGGCACTCCCTCGGTACTGACTCTCCGACAGTGCGACGCTCCCTCAGGACTGCCCCTCCGACAGTGCGGCACTCCCTCGGTACTGACTCTCCGACAGTGCAGCGCTCCCTCAGGACTGCCCCTCCGACAGTGCGGCACTCCCTCGGTACTGACCCTCCGACAGTGCAGCGCTCCCTCAGGACTGCCCCTCCGACAGTGCGGCACTCCCTCGGTACTGACTCTCCGACAGTGCAGCGCTCCCTCAGGACTGCCCCTCCGACAGTGCGGCACTCCCTCGGTACTGACTCTCCGACAGTGCAGCGCTCCCTCAGGACTGCCCCTCCGACAGTGCGGCACTCCCTCGGTACTGACTCTCCGACAGTGCAGCGCTCCCTCAGGACTGCCCCTCCGACAATGCGGCACTCCCTCGGTACTGACCCTCCGACAGTGCAGCGCTCCCTCAGGACTGCCCCTCCGACAGTGCGGCACTCCCTCGGTACTGACCCTCCGACAGTGCAGCGCTCCCTCAGGACTGCCCCTCCGACAGTGCAGCGCTCCCTCAGGACTGCCCCTCCGACAATGCGGCACTCCCTCGGTACTGACTCTCCGACAGTGCAGCGCTCCCTCAGGACTGCCCCTCCGACAGTGCGGCACTCCCTCGGTACTGACCCTCCGACAGTGCAGCGCTCCCTCAGGACTGCCCCTCCGACAGTGCGGCACTCCCTCGGTACTGACTCTCCGACAGTGCAGCGCTCCCTCAGGACTGCCCCTCCGACAGTGCGGCACTCCCTCGGTACTGACTCTCCGACAGTGCAGCGCTCCCTCAGGACTGCCCCTCCGACAGTGCGGCACTCCCTCGGTACTGACTCTCCGACAGTGCAGCGCTCCCTCAGGACTGGCACCGGGGGAGTGTCAGCCCTGGATTAAGGGGCTCGAGTGTGGGGAGTGGGGGCTCGAACCCCCGACCTTCTGACTGAAGAGATGAGAGTGAGACCCCCCTGAGCCGTGGGCTGATACCAAATCTCATAAACCTCCATAACATCACATCTTAAGAGTCTCCTTTTTAAGGCTGAAGGGCCCCAAGCCTCTCCAGCTTTTGCGGAGGAGACAGGCTCGCCTCAGCGATATCACCGTCCACGCATTCTGGTGACAAACTGTCAGCCGGTTGTACGATGACACCAGGGAGCACCTGTCCAAGGGAGCTGAGCGCGAGAGAGATTGAAGGAACCATCCAGACCGGCAATCCATCAGCACGGTCGGACTGGGAGCTCTCATTCACCTCTCCCAAGGTGGGGAAAGGAGGTTCAGTCAGTCATGCAGCCAGCTCGGAAATTAGTGTGAGTGAGGCCGCTCTCCTGTCCCAGCTGTTAATGCACCAGTGTATTCACACTGAGCAGAGTGTCAGTGGGAGGAGCTGCAAAAACACTGAGCAGCTGATGAACCTGAGGAAGGATATATTGGCCTTGGAGGGAGTGCAGTGTAGATTTACCGGACTGATACCTGGACTCCAAGGGTTAAATCACGAGGAGAGATTACACAAACTAGGATTGTATTCCCTGGAATTTAGAAGATTAAGGGGTGATTTGATCAAAGTTTTCAAGATATTACGGGGAACTGATGGGGTGGATAGAGAGAAACTATTTCCACTGGTTGGAGAGTCTAGGACTAGGGGACATAGTCTAAAAATTAGAGCCAGGACTTTCAGGAGTGAAATTAGGAAACACTTCTACACACAAAGGGTGGTAGGAGTTTGGAACTCTCTTCCTCAAACGGCAATTGATACTGGCTCAATCGTTAATTTTAAATCTAAGATTGAAAGACTTTTGTTAACCAAAGGTATTAAGGGGTTTGGGGCTAAGGCGGGTATATGGAGTTAGGGCACAGATCAGCCATGATCTCACTGAATGGTGGAACAGGCTCAAGGGGCTGAATGGCCTCCTCCTGTTCTCATGTTCTGATGAAACCCCAGTGCATTCACACTGGGGAGAGATCACCGATCTGCTCAGCCACTGACACCAATAGAAAGAACTTGCATTTATATAGAGCCTTTCATGACCACAGGACGTCCCAAAGCGCTTCACAGCCAATGAGGTACTTTTGAATTGGAGTCACTGTTGTAATGGAGGAAATGAGGCAGCCAATTTACACACATCAAGATCCCACAAACAGCAATGTGATAATGACCAGATCATCTGTTTTACTGAATCTCCTCCTGTCTGATACAAACCAATCCCACACTCACTGACACCAATCTCCTCCTGTCTGATATAAACCAATCCCAGTCACCGACACCAATCTCCTCCTGTCTGATATAAACCAATCCCACACTCACTGACACCAATCTCCTCCTGTCTGATATAAACCAATCCCAGTCACTGACACCAATCTCCTCCTGTCTGATATAAACCAATCCCAGTCACTGACACCAATCTCCTCCTGTCTGATATAAACCAATCCCACAGTTAGACACCAATCTTCTCCTGTCTGATATAAACCAATCCCACACCCACTGACACCAATCTCCTCCTGTCTGATATAAACCAATCCCACACTCACTGACACCAATCTCCTCCTGTCTGATATAAACCAATCCCAGTCACTGACACCAATCTCCTCCTGTCCGATATAAACCAATCCCA
This sequence comes from Heptranchias perlo, assembly GCF_035084215.1. Taxonomy (NCBI): domain Eukaryota; kingdom Metazoa; phylum Chordata; class Chondrichthyes; order Hexanchiformes; family Hexanchidae; genus Heptranchias; species Heptranchias perlo. Next base: position 363,093 of record NW_027138580.1, on the reverse strand, counting down.
GTCACTGACACCAATCTCCTCCTGTCTGATATAAACCAATCCCACACTCACTGACACCAATCTCCTCCTGTCTGATATAAACCAATCCCAGTCACTGACACCAATCTCCTCCTGTCTGATATAAACCAATCCCACACTCACCGACAACAATCTCCTCCTGTCTGATATAAACCAATCCCACACTCACTGACACCAATCTCCTCCTGTCTGATATAAACCAATCCCACACTCACTGACACCAATCTCCTCCTGTCTGATATAAACCAATCCCAGTCACTGACACCAATCTCCTCCTGTCTGATATAAACCAATCCCAGTCACTGACACCAATCTCCTCCTGTCTGATATAAACCAATCCCACACTCACTGACACCAATCTCCTCCTGTCTGATATAAACCAATCCCAGTCACTGACACCAATCTCCTCCTGTCTGATACAAACCAATCCCACACTCACTGACACCAATCTCCTCCTGTCTGATATAAACCAATCCCAGTCACTGACACCAATCTCCTCCTGTCTGATATAAACCAATCCCAGTCACTGACACCAATCTCCTCCTGTCTGATATAAACCAATCCCAGTCACCGACACCAATCTCCTCCTGTCTGATATAAACCAATCCCAGCCACTGACACCAATCTCCTCCTGTCTGATATAAACCAATCCCAGTCACCGACACCAATCTCCTCCTGTCTGATATAAACCAATCCCAGCCACTGACACCAATCTCCTCCTGTCTGATACAAACCAATCCCAGTCACTGACACCAATCTCCTCCTGTCTGATATAAACCAATCCCAGTCACTGACACCAATCTCCTCCTGTCTGATATAAACCAATCCCAGTCACTGACACCAATCTCCTCCTGCCTGATATAAACCAATCCCAGTCACTGACACCAATCTCCTCCTGTCTGATATAAACCAATCCCACACTCACTGACACCAATCTCCTCCTGTCTGATATAAACCAATCCCAGTCACTGACACCAATCTCCTCCTGTCTGATATAAACCAATCCCACACTCACTGACACCAATCTCCTCCTGTCTGATATAAACCAATCCCACAGTCACTGACACCAATATCCTCCTGTCTGATATAAACCAATCCCAGTCACTGACACCAATCTCCTCCTGTCTGATATAAACCAATCCCACACTCACTGACACCAATCTCCTCCTGTCTGATATAAACCAATCCCAGTCACTGACACCAATCTCCTCCTGTCTGATATAAACCAATCCCAGTCACTGACACCAATCTCCTCCTGTCTGATATAAACCAATCCCACACTCACTGACACCAATCTCCTCCTGTCTGATATAAACCAATCCCAGTCACTGACACCAATCTCCTCCTGTCTGATATAAACCAATCCCACACTCACTGACACCAATCTCCTCCTGTCTGATATAAACCAATCCCAGTCACCGACACCAATCTCCTCCTGTCTGATATAAACCAATCCCACACTCACTGACACCAATCTCCTCCTGTCTGATATAAACCAATCCCACACTCACTGACACCAATCTCCTCCTGTCTGATATAAACCAATCCCAGTCACTGACACCAATCTCCTCCTGTCTGATATAAACCAATCCCACACTCACTGACACCAATCTCCTCCTGTCTGATATAAACCAATCCCACACTCACTGACACCAATCCCCTCCTGTCTGATATAAACCAATCCCAGTCACCGACACCAATCTCCTCCTGTCTGATATAAACCAATCCCAGTCACTGACACCAATCTCCTCCTGTCTGATATAAACCAATCCCACACTCACTGACACCAATCTCCTCCTGTCTGATATAAACCAATCCCACACTCACTGACACCAATCTCCTCCTGTCTGATATAAACCAATCCCAGTCACCGGCACCAATCTCCTCCTGTCTGATATAAACCAATCCCAGTCACTGACACCAATCTCCTCCTGTCTGATATAAACCAATCCCAGTCACCGACACCAATCTCCTCCTGTCTGATATAAACCAATCCCAGTCACCGACACCAATCTCCTCCTGTCTGATATAAACCAATCCCACACTCACTGACACCAATCTCCTCCTGTCTGATATAAACCAATCCCAATCACCGACACCAATCTCCTCCTGTCTGATATAAACCAATCCCAGTCACCGACACCAATCTCCTCCTGTCTGATATAAACCAATCCCAGTCACCGACACCAATCTCCTCCTGTCTGATATAAACCAATCCCAGTCACTGACACCAATCTCCTCCTGTCTGATATAAACCAATCCCACAGCCCAAGATAGATTAAATTCAGCCCGTTATTTGGGTCAGACTTGTCTCCATTCCCGTGCCGAGGGGAATACTGTACCAGACGGGAGGGGCAACATTTGGGGACTCTCCATTCTCCACCAATCCCCATTCTCCACCTGGCCCCTTTCTTTCTGGTGGATAATGGGGGTCCCACTGTGTGTAATGTGCAAGTGAGCAAGGATTGGTCAGCACTTTATAATTGGAGATTTTAACCAGTGGAGGCTCTCAGACACTGAATTGTTGATCTTGTACCAAAGACTCATTCGTGATTGAAGTCAAAAGATTATTTTATTGTAAAATAATCTCAGATGAGCGTCCCAGAATTAAGGGGAAAGATCACAGACAGCGGTTCTTAAAGGGACACTGCAGCCCTGAGGAGTGATTAACCAGCTCTCGTCTTGTCTTAGAGACATCAAGGACACAATGGGTCAACAAAATGAGTTGAAACAAAACTGATTTATTTGACAGATATCCAGAAAATTAAACTCCAGCCCAGTTATCGGCATCATTAAATGAACATGGTTCAGTCCTGGATGTGGTTAACAGCAGCAATAACAGAATCCGACCCCTGCAGTCACTTGTGAACCCGCTGGTGTCTCTGCAGGAGGAATGACTGAGTGAATCCCCTCCCACAAACAGTGCAACTGAACGGTCTCTCCCCGGTGTGGATGAGCTGGTGTTTCATCCGTTCCGCATACCTTTTAAAGCTCTTTCCACAGTCGGAGCATTTGAAACATCTCTCATCATTCTGACTGCAATGGTGCTTAAGCAGGTGGGATGACCGGGTGAACCCCTTCCCACACACGGAGCAGGTGAACGGCCTCTCCCGGGTGTGAACACTCTGATGTTTCAGCAGGTCACTGGACTGTCCGAACCTCTTCCCGCAGTGAGAGCACCCGAACGGTCTCTCGCCAGTGTGAATCTGTTGATGGATCTTCACTTCGTTGGGGCTTTTGAAGCTTTTCCCACAGTCAGGGCATTTAAAAGGTCTCTCTTCAGTGTGAACTCGCTGGTGTTTCAGCAAGTGGGACGACTGAGTGAATCCCTTCCCGCACACAGAGCAGGTGAACGGCCTCTCCCCGGTGTGACTGCGCCGGTGTCTGACCAGATGCGAAGAATGAGTGAATCCCTTCCCGCACACGGGGCAGGTGAACGGCCTCTCCCCGGTGTGAACTCGCTGGTGTGTCAGGAGGGCAGATGACTGAGCGAATCCCTTCCCACACACGGAGCAGGCGAACGGCCTCTCCCCGGTGTGACTGCGTCGATGAACTTCCAGCTGGGAGGGGTAACTGAATCCCTTCCCGCAGTCCCCACATTTACACGGTTTCTCCGTGGTCCGGGTGTCCTTGTGTCTCTCCAGGTTGGACGATCAGTTGAAGCCTCATCCACACACAGAACACGTGGACGGTTTCTCCCCGCTGTGAACGGTGCGATGTTTTTTCAGGCTGTGTAACTGGTTAAAGCTCTTTCCACACTCAGTGCACTGGAACACTCTCACTCGGGTCTGTGTGTGTCTCGGTGATTTTCCAGTCTCAGTGAATTTTTAAATCACTTCCCACATTTTTGACTGGAGTTTCCCGTCTGAAATCCTCCCCTAATACCCTGTAAAAGGAGTTTACAAAATTCATTACAGGATAGAAATTCAGAACAGACAATTCTAGTTTCTATGGAACATTCTTTCCCCTCTTGTCCCTCCTAAGGTGTAAATCCCCGTCCCACACGCTCTCTCTCCTCTCTGTGTATTGTACGTCATAGGAAATGATCGATGAAAATGACCACAGTCCATCTAGTTGGCCTTTCGACCGTCCTGGTAGTCGCATGATACAACGATAATGGAGTTGTTGACTAATCAGAGCAATCAATCTCCATCAATTAGTCTACAACAGACCCAGACATGAGGCGAGGAAAACCTCCAGTGGTGGAGAGCACTGGGAACCATAGGCCCAAAGTCAAGCCTGTAACACTTACCACAGGTCATGTCTCAAATTATTCACACACTGTATCCCAAAATATTATTCTATGAAAGAAATCTACCTAATTTACATTTGAGTGAATCAATACTGCACGCTCCCACCGTCTCCCCAGGGAGTACGTTCCATAGATTAACCACTTGCTCACTGAAATATTGTTTCTGCAGATTAGTTTTGAATTTCCCCCCTTCAAGCACAGGCCGATCACGTCTGCTCTGCTAATTTGTTCCCTACGGCAGCTCTTAATGTAGAGAAAGATGTGGGTTCAGGGTTAGGCCGGTCGGGAGCCTGGGGGGTAGGTTTGGCCTGGTGGAGGATGCAGCTGAACGGATGGCCTCAGTCTTACTGACAAAGAAGTCCATGAGCTCCTCGCACTTGTCGTTGGAGGCGAGGGTGGAGGGAGCTGGGGAGAAGGGTTTAAGGAGACGGTTTGTAGTGGAGAGGAGAAGCCAGGGGTTCACTTTGCCTTCCAGGACGATCCTGGAACAGTCAGCAGTTTTGGCAGAGGACAGCAGGACCCGATAGTGGTCGACGAGGTGAATGGCTAAACCAGTTGTGCGACAGATGCACTCAAGTCCATGTCCCTTGGACTTGAGGGAGTGAAGATGGGAGCAGCACGAGGGGGAACAACCAGGGTGGGAGAGAGTAAAGGACAGTTGCAGGAGTGAGTGATTAATTCGATCGACAGCTGCAGAAATAGTCTGACACACGGAGGGCCGAAGGTTGAGGATTTCAGAGCCCTGGCAGGTAGTGGGGAGGGTTTTAAAGGCTGGGGTGGGTTTAGAGCAGAACGTTTTAAAAGGTATGCTGCAGATTTGTGGCACTCACTTTAAAAGTTCTGAATTAAGAGGATCTTTTAGGCAGTGAGACAGCTGTAGTCACCAAAGTAGACGGGTTTACAGCCACTTTCCCTTTGTACAGAAGAGACAGAAGTTACAGTCTGCAGGTGAAGATTGTGGTACTGTACCTTTAAGTGGAAACACAGAGAAAGAAAGTCACTGTCCCTTTAAGAAACATCAGACACAGGGGGGATAGGATGGAAAAGTGGAGTTGAGGTCGAAGATCTGATTGAATGGCGGAGCAGGATCGAGGGGCCGAATGGCCCACTCCTGCTCCTATTTTTTTTAAGCTCTTATGTTAAAAATACACAAAAAAGATGACAACACCGTCCCTTTAAATTAGTTCACACACAGCGAAGGAGACACTATCCCTTTAAATATCTTCACCCACAGGTGAGGGGCACACACCGTCCCTTTAAATTAGTTCACACACAGCGAAGGAGACACTATCCCTTTAAATATCTTCACCCACAGGTTAAGGGGCAAACACCGTCCCTTTAAATTAGTTCACACACAGCAAAGGAGACACTATCCCTTTAAATATCTTCACCCACAGGTTAAGGGGCACACACCGTCCCTTTAAATTAGTTCACACACAGCAAAGGAGACACTATCCCTTTAAATATCTTCACCCACAGGTTAAGGGGCACACACCGTCCCTTTAAATTAGTTCACACACAGCAAAGGAGACACTATCCCTTTAAATATCTTCACCCACAGGTTAAGGGGCACACACCGTCCCTTTAAATTAGTTCACACGCAGCAAAGGAGACACTATCCCTTTAAATATCTTCACCCACAGGTGAAGGGGCACACACCGTCCCTTTAAATTAGTTCACACGCAGCAAAGGAGACACTATCCCTTTAAATATCTTCACCCACAGGTTAAGGGGCACACACCGTCCCTTTAAATTAGTTCACACGCAGCAAAAGAGACACTATCCCTTTAAATATCTTCACCCACAGGTTAAGGGGCACACACCGTCCCTTTAAATTAGTTCACACACAGCGAAGGAGACACTATCCCTTTAAATATCTTCACCCACAGGTTAAGGGGCACACACCGTCCCTTTAAATTAGTTCACACGCAGCAAAGGAGACACTATCCCTTTAAATATCTTCACCCACAGGTTAAGGGGCACACACCGTCCCTCTAGGTGTTTGCACTGAAAAAACAGCAGCAGAAATGACACAGACCCTGAGACCCCCAACTTTCTGAAGCTGATGCTAAAATTCTATTAAATTAAAATATTCTTTTACTCACAAATGGTTCCTGACTCTGGAGGGCTTTAATTAAAAGAAAATCCGAGGCAGAACCGTCCAGGTTTGCCCATGAACTCGAGTAACCCCCTGCTGCCCACTGATCAACACCCTTCACCCCCAGGTCCCGCCCACCCAGCGCCCTGATTGGTTGGAGGACCGCCCGCCCACTGGTCCTCCGGCCACGCCCCCCATTACCTCCGATTGGCTGATCTCTCGCGTCAATCACACGGCCCCGCGGTGACGTCACGACGCTTCGGCGGGCCGGCGCGGTAAACCTGGCGGTTCCTCTCTCTCTCTCTCTCGGTCAGAGACGAGCAGCCTCGCACGGAATGAATTAATTAATTAATAATTACACTTATCGGCTGATTTACTTAAAATAAAAACCACCGGAAACTGTTTCCCCAAACACAGACCTTATCCGAAATGTCTTAAAATGGCGGCGGGGGGAGCGGGGCGGTTGCAGGAAGTGACGATTCCTGGATTTCCGGTACCCAGCGTGCCCCGCGCAGCGCCCGGAAGCGCTCCGCTTTCCCCCATTTGGTTTGGTTCCCCCCCCCCCCCGGGGCCCTCGGCCCTCGGCCCTGGATCCGGGCCCTCGGGCCTCAATCGGGCCGGTCCCGCGGGTAAATGGCGGGTCCCCAGACCCACAGTTCACCGCGCGCCCGAATACGCCCTATTCACAGGTGAAAGGGGGCTCGGCCCGCAGCCGGCCCGCTGATGGAGACAGTGCGCACCCTGCGGGGCGGAGAGCGGCCCGCGGCGGGGAGGAGACGGCGGGGCGGAGAGCGGCCCGCGGCGGGGAGGAGACGGCGGGGCGGAGAGCGGCCCGCGGCGGGGAGGAGACGGCGGGGCGGAGAGCGGCCCGCGGCGGGGAGGAGACGGCGGGGCGGAGAGCGGCCCGCGGCGGGGAGGAGACGGCGGGGCGGAGAGCGGCCCGCGGCGGGGAGGAGACGGCGGGGCGGAGAGCGGCCCGCGGCGGGGCGGAGAGCGCAGGCTCGGGATCAGTACCAAGGGTCGGGAACAAGGACCGCCCCCGGGAGCCTGGGGTGACGTCACACAACCTGGGGGCGGGACTGGTGAGGTCACACCCGGGGGGGAGGGGGCTGGTGAGGTCACACACCCGGGGGGAGGGGGCTGGTGAGGTCACACACCCGGGGGAGGGGACTGGTGAGGTCACACACCCGGTGGGGGGGGTGGACTGGTGAGGTCACACAACCGGGGGGGAGGGGGCTGGTGAGCTCACACACCCGGGGGGAGGGGGCTGGTGAGCTCACACACCCGGGGGGAGGGGGGCTGGTGAGGTCACACACCCGGGGGGAGGGGGCTGGTGAGGTCACACACCCGGGGGAGGGGGCTGGTGAGGTCACACACCCGGGGGAGGGGGCTGGTGAGGTCACACATCTGGTGGGGGGGGTGGACTGGTGAGGTCACACACCCGGGGGGAGGGGGCTGGTGAGGTCACACACCCGGGGGAGGGGGGCTGGTGAGGTCACACACCCGGGGGGAGGGGGGCTGGTGAGGTCACACACCCGGGGGGAGGGGGCTGGTGAGGTCACACACCCGGGGGAGGGGGCTGGTGAGGTCACACACCCGGGGGAGGGGGCTGGTGAGGTCACACATCTGGTGGGGGGGGGGTGGACTGGTGAGGTCACACACCCGGGGGGAGGGGGCTGGTGAGGTCACACACCCGGGGGAGGGGGGCTGGTGAGGTCACACACCAGGGGGGAGGAGGCTGGTGAGGTCACACACCCGGGGGGAGGGGGCTGGTGAGGTCACACACCCGGGGGGAGGGGGCTGGTGAGGTCACACACCCGGGGGGAGGGGGCTGGTGAGGTCACACACCCGGGGGGGGAGGGGGCTGGTGAGGTCATACACCCGGGGGGGAGGGGGCTGGTGAGGTCATACACCCGGGGGGAGGGGGGCTGGTGAGGTCACACACCCGGTGGGGGGGGGTGGACTGGTGAGGTCACACACCCGGGGGGAGGGGGCCGGTGAGCTCACACACCCGGGGGGGAGGGGGCTGGTGAGGTCACACACCCGGTGGGGGGGGTGGACTGGTGAGGTCACACAACCGGGGGGGAGGGGGCTGGTGAGGTCACACACCCGGGGGAGGGGACTGGTGAGGTCACACACCCGGTGGGGGGGGTGGACTGGTGAGGTCACACACCCGGGGGGAGGGGGCTGGTGAGCTCACACACCCGGGGGGAGGGGGGCTGGTGAGGTCACACACCCGGGGGGAGGGGGCTGGTGAGGTCACACACCCGGGGGAGGGGGCTGGTGAGGTCACACACCCGGGGGAGGGGGCTGGTGAGGTCACACATCTGGTGGGGGGGGGTGGACTGGTGAGGTCACACACCCGGGGGGAGGGGGCTGGTGAGGTCACACACCCGGGGGAGGGGGGCTGGTGAGGTCACACACCCGGGGGGAGGGGGGCTGGTGAGGTCACACACCCGGGGGGAGGGGGCTGGTGAGGTCACACACCCGGGGGAGGGGGCTGGTGAGGTCACACACCCGGGGGAGGGGGCTGGTGAGGTCACACATCTGGTGGGGGGGGGGTGGACTGGTGAGGTCACACACCCGGGGGGAGGGGGCTGGTGAGGTCACACACCCGGGGGAGGGGGGCTGGTGAGGTCACACACCAGGGGGGAGGAGGCTGGTGAGGTCACACACCCGGGGGGAGGGGGCTGGTGAGGTCACACACCCGGGGGGAGGGGGCTGGTGAGGTCACACACCGGGGGGGAGGGGACTGGTGAGGTCACACACCCGGGGGGGGAGGGGGCTGGTGAGGTCATACACCCGGGGGGGGAGGGGGCTGGTGAGGTCATACACCCGGGGGGAGGGGGGCTGGTGAGGTCACACACCCGGGGGGAGGGGGCTGGTGAGGTCACACACCCGGGGGAGGGGGGCTGGTGAGGTCACACACCCGGGGGGAGGGGGGCTGGTGAGGTCACACACCCGGGGGGAGGGGGCTGGTGAGGTCACACACCCGGGGGAGGGGGCTGGTGAGGTCACACACCCGGGGGAGGGGGCTGGTGAGGTCACACATCTGGTGGGGGGGGGGTGGACTGGTGAGGTCACACACCCGGGGGGAGGGGGCTGGTGAGGTCACACACCCGGGGGAGGGGGGCTGGTGAGGTCACACACCAGGGGGGAGGAGGCTGGTGAGGTCACACACCCGGGGGGAGGGGGCTGGTGAGGTCACACACCCGGGGGGAGGGGGCTGGTGAGGTCACACACCGGGGGGGAGGGGACTGGTGAGGTCACACACCCGGGGGGGGAGGGGGCTGGTGAGGTCATACACCCGGGGGGGGAGGGGGCTGGTGAGGTCATACACCCGGGGGGAGGGGGGCTGGTGAGGTCACACACCCGGTGGGGGGGGGTGGACTGGTGAGGTCACACACCCGGGGGGAGGGGGCTGGTGAGGTCACACACACGGGGGAGGGGGCTGGTGAGGTCACACACCCGGGGGGAGCGGGCTGGTGAGGTCACACACCCGGGGGGAGGGGGACTGGTGAGGTCACACAACCGGGGGGGAGGGGACTGGTGAGGTCACACACCCGGTGGGGGGGGGTGGACTGGTGAGGTCACACACCCGGGGGGAGGGGGCTGGTGAGGTCACACACCCGGGGGGAGGGGGGCTGGTGAGGTCACACACCCGGGGGGAGGGGGGCTGGTGAGCTCACACACCCGGGGGGAGGGGGGCTGGTGAGGTCACACACCCGGGGGGAGGGGGCTGGTGAGGTCACACACCCGGGGGAGGGGGCTGGTGAGGTCACACACCCGGGGGAGGGGGCTGGTGAGGTCACACATCTGGTGGGGGGGGGGTGGACTGGTGAGGTCACACACCCGGGGGAGGGGGCTGGTGAGGTCACACATCTGGTGGGGGGGGGGGTGGACTGGTGAGGTCACACACCCGGGGGAGGGGGCTGGTGAGGTCACACACCCGGGGGGAGGGGGCTGGTGAGGTCACACACCCGGGGGAGGGGGCTGGTGAGGTCACACACCCGGGGGGAGGGGGCTGGTGAGGTCACACACCCGGGGGGAGGGGGCTGGTGAGGTCACACACCCGGGGGGGGAGGGGACTGGTGATGTCACACACCCGGGGGGGAGGGAACTGGTGAGGTCACACACCCGGAGGGAGGGGGCTGGTGAGGTCACACACCCGGGGGGAGGGGACTGGTGAGGTCACACACCCGGAGGGAGGGGGCTGGTGAGGTCACACACCCGGAGGGAGGGGGCTGGTGATGTCACACACCCGGGGGGAGGGGGCTGGTGATGTCACACACCCGGGGGGGAGGGGGGCTGGTGAGGTCACACACCCGGAGAGAGGGGGCTGGTGATGTCACACACCCGGGGGGAGGGGGCTGGTGATGTCACACACCCGGGGGGAGGGGGCTGGTGATGTCACACACCCGGGGGGAGGGGGCTGGTGATGTCACACACCCGGGGGGAGGGGGCTGGTGATGTCACACACCCGGAGAGAGGGGGCTGGTGAGGTCACACACCCGGAGGGAGGGGGCTGGTGATGTCACACACCCGGGGGGAGGGGGCTGGTGAGGTCACACACCCGGAGGGAGGGGGCTGGTGATGTCACACACCCGGAGGGAGGGGGCTGGTGATGTCACACACCCGGGGGGAGGGGGCTGGTGATGTCACACACCCGGAGGGAGGGGGCTGGTGAGGTCACACACCCGGGGGAGGGGGGCTGGTGATGTCACACACCCGGGGGGGGGGGCTGGTGAGGTCACACACCCGGGGGAGGGGGGCTGGTGATGTCACACACCCGGGGGGAGGGGGCTGGTGATGTCACACACCCGGGGGGGGGGGGCTGGTGAGGTCACACACCCCAGAGAGCCTGGTGACCTCTGTGCATCCAAACCCTAACCCGGCCTTCATTACCCTGGGGCTGGATTTCTGTAACACTCTCCTCCCCGACCCTCCCCGTACTTCTCTCCCTCTCTCTCTCTTCCCCCCCTCCCCCCTGCGGTTATGTGTCTTCACCCACACTGAGGCCGGGACCCCATCACCCTGCCCACCAACCTTTCATGTGAACACTCCCTGATCCCCAGACTATCTCCATCCTCACCCCTCCGCTGTTCCACCTTTCACAGCGGCCCCGACATCTCAGAGGGTTACACGGGCACTTCTTCTATAGTAGAAAGGGCAGAACTTTCTTCCTCGTTCACTGTCCTCCACACGGCCCCTGGGGACAGAGCTGCAGCAAATCACAAGTCGCGCTGGTCACAAATCCCCTTCAGTGACAAACTCCTGACAGCAAATTAGAAACAGCAAGTTTCCACTCCCACACTGAACAGGGACAGGAGGGGAACCAGGGACCGTGGAACTGTAACCCCAGCACCAGGCAGCACGGCGAGGGGAGGGGAACCAGAGACCGTGGAACTGTAACCCCAGCACCAGGCAGCACGGCGAGGGGAGGGGAACCAGGGACCGTGGAACTGTAACCCCAGCACCAGGCAGCACGGCGAGGGGAGGGGAACCAGGGACCGTGGAACTGTAACCCCAGCACCAGGCAGCACGGCGAGGGGAGGGGAACCAGGGACCGTGGAACTGTAACCCCAGCACCAGGCAGCACGGCGAGGGGAGGGGAACCAGGGACCGTGGAACTGTAACCCCAGCACCAGGCAGCACGGTGAGGGGAGGGGAACCAGGGACCGTGGAACTGTAACCCCAGCACCAGGCAGCACGGCGAGGGGAGGGGAACCAGGGACCGTGGAACTGTAACCCCAGCACCAGGCAGCACGGCGAGGGGAGGGGAACCAGGGACCGTGGAACTGTAACCCCAGCATCAGGCAGCACGGCGAGGGGAGGGGAACCAGGGACCGTGGAACTGTAACCCCAGCACCAGGCAGCACGGCGAGGGGAGGGGAACCAGGGACCGTGGAACTGTAACCCCAGCATCAGGCAGCACGGCGAGGGGAGGGGAACCAGAGGCTAGGGTCTAACCCTCGTGCGGGTGAAGTATGGGTTACGAGAAATGAGAGCGGAGAGAAAGTTCGAGACAAACTGGAACTGCCAGTTGTGAATATCCACCCTGAACTCAGTGTTGATATTTGTGAACTCGTTTTGCAGGTGACTGTGGGGAGCGATTCGATGACCCGTCCCAGCGGGAAGTTCATCAGCGCAGTGACCTCAGGGACAGACCGTTCACCTGCTCCGTGTGCGGGAAGGGATTAACTCGGTCATCCAGCGTGTTGACACACCGGCGCGTTCACACCGGGGAGAGACTGTTCACCTGCTCCGTGTGCGGGAAGGGATTCACTCGGTCATCCAGCGTGTTGACACACCGGCGCGTTCACACCCCGCGCGGGGAGAGACTGTTCACCTGCTCCGTGTGCGGGAAGGGATTCACCCATTTATCCAACCACATGACGCACCAGCGAGTTCCCCTGTGACTGCAGGGGTCGGATTCTGCTGTTAATCACATCCAGGACTGAACCATGTTCATCCTGACAGTTGGGGTTTGTTTCTGCTGATGTTAATAACCCCTGTAACTGGGCTGGAGTTTAATATTTTGGAAATCTGTCAAATAAATCAGGTTTATTTTAAAAATACGCTTCATTGACTCCATTACCTGAGATGAGGCCAGAGCTGATTGATGACTCCCTGTCCTTCTGTATCAGTGTCCAAGCAGAAGCTGATGGGTTTGTGTTATATTCTTCTGGTGAACCTTTGTACTCATCATGATGGAAGTCAAGTATCTACAGCATGAGTTAGATACGGGTTGAAAAGGCATTCGATAAGGTGCCACATGAAAGGTTGTTACACAAGACAAGGGCTCATGGGGTTGGGGGTAATATATTATCATGGATAGAGGATTGGTTAACGGACAGAAAACAGAGAGTGGGGATAAAAGGGTCATTCTCAGGTTGGCAGGTTGTAACTAGTGGGATACCACAGGGATCGGTGCTTGGGCCTCAGCTATTTACAATCTATATTAATGACTTAGATGAAGGGACCGAGTGTAATGTATCCAAGTTTGCTGACGATACAAAGCTAGATGGGAAAGTAAGCTGTGAGGAGGACACAAAGAGTCTGCAAAGGGATATAGACAGGTTAAGTGAGTGGGCAAGAAGGTGGCAGATGGAGTATAATGTGGGGAAATGTGAGGTTATTCACTTGGGTAGGAAGAATAGAAAAACAGAATATTTTTTAAATGATGAGAAACTATTAAATGTTGGTGTTCAGAGAGATCTGGGTGTCCTCGTACATGAAACACAGAAAGTTAACATGCAGGTACAGCAAGCAATTAGGAAGGCAAATGGCCGATATTATAAGGGTGTTGGAGTATAAGAGCAAGGAAGTCTTGCTCCAATTGTACAGGGCTTTGGTGAGACCTCACCTGGAGCACTGCGTACAGTTTTGGTCTCCTTATCTAAGGAAGGATATACTTGCCTTAGAGGCGGTGCAATGAAGGTTCACTAGATTGATTCCTGGGATGAGAGGGTTGTCCTATGAGGAGAGATTGAGTCGAATGGGCCGATACTCTCTGGAGTTTAGAAGAATGAGAGGTGATCTCACTGAAACATAAAAGATTCTGAGGGGGCTTCACAGTGTACATGCTGAGAGGCTGTTTCCCCTGGCTGGAGAGTCTAGAACTAGAGGGCATAGTCTCAGGATAAGGGGTCGGACATTTAGGACTGAGATGAGGAGGAATTTCTTCACTCAGAGGGTTGCAAATCTTTGGAATTCTCTACCCCAGAGGGCTGTGGATGCTCAGTCATTGAATATATTCAAGACTGAGATTGATAGATTTTTGGACTCTGGGGGAATCAAGGGATATGGGGATCGGGCGGGAAAGTGGAGTTGAGGTCGAAGATCAGCCATGATCTGATTGAATGGAGAAGCAGTCTCGAGGGGCCGAATGGCCTACTCCTGCTCCTATTTCTTATGTTCTTATACAGAGTAAAGCTCACTCTGCACTGTCGCATCAAACACTCCCAGGGCAGGTACAGCACGGGTTAGATACAGAGTAAAGCTCCCTCTGCACTGTCCCATCAAACACTCCCGGGGCAGGTGCAGCACGGGTTAGATACAGAGTAAAGCTCACTCTACACTGTCCCATCAAACACTCCCAGGGCAGGTACAGCACGGGTTAAATACAGAGCAAAACTCCCTCTACACTGTCCCATCAAACACTCCCAGGGCTGGTACAGCACGGGTTAGATACAGAGTAAAGCTCCCTCTACACTGTCCCATCAAACACTCCCAGGGCAGGTACAGCACGGGTTAGATACAGAGTAAAGCTCCCTCTACACTGTCCCATCAAATACTCCCAGGGCTGGTACAGCACGGGTTAGATACAGAGTAAAGCTCCCTCTACACTGTCCCATCAAACACTCCCAGGGCAGGTGCAGCACGGGTTAGATACAGAGCAAAGCTCCCTCTACACTGTCCCATCAAACACTCCCAGGGCTGGCACAGCACGGGTTAGATACAGAGTAAAGCTCCCTCTACACTGTCCCATCAAATACTCCCAGGGCTGGTACAGCACGGGTTGGATACAGAGTAAAGCTCCCTCTACACTGTCCCATCAAACATTCCCGGGGCAGGTACAGCACAGGTCTCGTGACAGCGAACCCCCCAAATCTCTCTGCTCTTCCCCATCACTCAACCGTCCGTCATTCGAAGAACAATGATCATATTTTTTTTTGCTAAAATGTTCCACCTTGAATTGCATCTGCTACTCATGTTTTTAGCCCATCTTGTTAAAGTCCCCTCCAGCTGCCTTGGGTCCTCAGAATTACCTACAGTGCCTCCTATTTTAGTATCACCTGGAAATGTTGACCCCCCCCCCCCCGCCTCCCCACTCCCTCTCGATCTACAACCAAATCATGAATGTATACAGTGAACGGAAGCAGACCCAGAACAGAACCCTGTGGGACACCGCTACCCACCGATGGTCAACCTGCTTTGAGTAAGCAAGAGAGAACGGGGAACATACCGATCAGACTTTGTTCATACGGCACAGGTGATCGATCCATGCAACCCGAGGGTAGCGACTCTGGTTCCTCTCGTTCCTGCCACCCGACTTAGCCTTGCAACCTCACCCTCTTTTATAGACTGGTTGTTTGCTGGAAAATGGTATTACGTATATTGGCAGCCCTCCAGGATGCTGACTGCTTCACGAGATACCTCCCGATTTAAGATTACACTGGTTGGTTATTTCAAAGCCTCTGTACTATGGACTATAATGCTACGTTACTCACCCATGGTCGATGTTCGGTCTAGCCAGCTCCCACCTCGCGTGCCAGTTGATAAGCAAACATCTGGAGTGGGATAGAACCCCTTTATTTGTGTTCCATCTCTCCTTGTGTTTCCCAGGCAACCGGCTGGTCCACCAATCAGTTGTGGTTACCATAGTTCACTATGGTTACTGTCGTTCAGTTCGATTATTAACCCTCAGGTCTTCAATGTGTCCAATACCCACTTCCAACCGCTCTGAAAAACTGTCCTGCTCTCAGATTCCTCTCTTCCGACCGGTTTGAATCCAATTTTCTACCTTCCCCCTTAATTCCATACCCCTCAATCTTCTCTAATGGTCACCGGCCGTGGTATCTCGTCAAAGGCTTTCTGAGAGTCCATATACACCACATCCGCTGCATTCCCTCACCCACCCCCACCCCCATTCCATCACCTCCTCAAAGAACTCAGTCAGGTTTCTCAAGCAACAATCGTCCTTTCTGAAATCTGCGTTGGCTGCTTTTAATTGTTCTCACTGCGTCTGGATATTTAGTAACTTCATCTTTAATTGAAGTTTCCAACATTTTCTAAGTGGCCTCTGAGTACACAGATTAGCCCGGTCTCCCCTTTTAAAAATGGGTATGACATTGTTCTCTGGCACACATCTATTCTCAATGAGTACTGACGAAGGGGTCATCGACCTGAAACATTAACTCTGTTTCTCTCGCCACAGATGCTGCCTGACCTGCTGAGTGTTTCCAGCATTTTTCTGCTTTTATTTCAGATTTCCAGCATCTGCGGTATTTTTGATTTTATTCTCAACGGAATCCTGATATCTAATTTCTAAGACCTCCTGCTGTTTCTTCCCCCATTCCCCTCAAGATCCCGGCACTCTGTCCTCCTTCAGCTTAACTAACTTCTCCAACACTTTTCCTTTTATTTATTGTGATGTCTCTCCTCTTGCTTTTAACCAATTCAGGACCTACCTCCTCCCAATATCCTTTTGTAAAACGGAACCCGAGAACTTGTTAAGTATCCCTGACAATATCCTTTACTATCTCACTCTCCTCTTGGGGTTCCCAGAGCACAGTTAACACTTTTTACTGATATATTTGCAGAATACTTTACTGGTCTTTTTAATATTTTTTGAGATGCTCTCTCCAGTCTCCCTCCTGGCCTTCCTTATCCCTTTCTTAACCTCTTTGTTTTCTTGTATTGTCTTATTTTTATCATCCCCATCTTCGGTTTTAATGTGTAAATAACCTCCATTTATCCACAGCATTTTAAAATTTGAAGTAGTCTCCTTTTTTTTAATGTAAGCAATCTTACAACACCAGGTTATAGTCCAATAGTTTTATTTGAAAATCACAAGCTTTCGGAGCTTACCTCCTTCGTCAGGTGAGTGAGGTACACATTTATTCTCCACCTTTGTAAAAATACCCCATTGTTGACCTACAGTTCTGTGTGTCAATCTCTCTTTCCCTCCTCACCTTTCTAAAATCTACCCCATTCCAATTAGGAGTCCTTGTCCCCTTTCTGTTTGGAGCTTAAACCTTGTCATATTATGGTCACGACTCCCGAGGTGCTCACCCACATTTAACTGATCTATCTCATTACTCGTAACCAGGTCGATCGATGCCTCGCCCCGTGTAGGCATTTGAACATACTGCTTGAGATCGGAGTCCTGCACACAACTTGGGAATTCCATCCTTTATATCCATTTACTGCTTTCTTGTCTCAATCAATGAGTGGGTATTTTAAAATCTCCTCGAGTTAATTTGTTTTCAAATGGTATTTTAAACTTGTCTGATCTACTTTCTCAAGCACCTCTTACAATCTTTCTTACATCTACAATTACAGCAACAACTTGCCTTTATATAAGCACCTTTAACGTAGTAAAACGTCCCAAGGTGCTTCACCGGAGTGTAATCAGACAAAATTAGTTCTGTAACATCGCTGTACCGTCGGTGGCTCATCTATTTTCTCTGATCTTTAACCCAACTTCTGACTCATCCAGTCTGTGTGTGTCTCAGTGCATTCAGAGTATATGTTGAAACGACTCAAGTTACATAAGACATCCTTGTCTCACTCAACTGATCTATTTCCTACTCCCAGTAAAGATTCTTGATTAAAAAAATAGTCTCATGCCTCTTCCAACAACTCCAACTCTTTGCAAGACACCCATTAATCCCTTCATGCTCCCCCCGCAGATTTTAACATACTCGCTCGTTGATGCGTTTAAGGGAAAGATAAATAAGCACGAGGGAAAAAGGAACAGTAGGATATGCTGGTAGGGTGAGATGAAATAAGGTGGGAGGAGGCTCGAGTGGAGCATAAACGCCAGCATGGACCAGTTGGGCCGAATGGCCTGTTTCTGTGCTGTAAACTGAAACAAGCAAGTTGAATAGATTTTCAAACATGATCCTGCCGGTCATATTACACAGTTGACTCATTTACTGCGACCCCCACCCCCCCCCGAGGCTTCTTTGACTGCCCTCCGCCTCCTACCTCTCTGTTCTTCGCGCCGCCTCCGGCATCAAACGCACACACGTTCACCACCAGCCAGCCCCCTTCTGTCTGCGGCAGCGTGCCCTCGCCCACTGCGCGAACGTCTCACCAGCAGTGAGCTCCTTCCGCAGCGGCGCGCCGGCCTCCTCCGATAGAATCTCACACAGCAGAAGCAGGCCATTCGGCCCATCGTGCCTGTGCCAGCTCTTTGAAAGAGCTGTCTAATCCCACAATCCCAGCTTTTTCCCCATAACCCTGCAGATTAGTCCTCTTCCAGTAAGTGTCCAATGGCCTTTTGAAAGTTCCTGTGGAATCTGCTCCCACTGCCCTTTCAGGAAGTGCGTTCCAGATCATAACAACCCTCTGTGTGAAAAACATTCTCCTCATTTCCCCTCTAGTTCTTTTGCCAATTATTTTAAATCTGTGACCTCTGGTCCCCGACCCACTTGCCAAAGGAAACAGCTTCTCCCTATTTGCTCTGTCAAAACCCCTTCATAATTTTGAATACCTCGATTAGGCCTCCCCTTAACCTTCTCTGCTCTGAGAACAATCCCAGCTTCTCCGGTCGCTCCACATAACTGAAGTCCCTCATCCCTGGTATCATCCTGATAAACCCCCTCTGCACCCTCTCCAAGGCCTTGACATCCTTCCTAAAGTGTGGAGCCCAGAATTGGACACAATACTCCAACTGAGGCCTAACCAGTGATTTGTAAAAGTTTAGCCTGACTTCCTTGTTTTTTTATTCAAAGCTCCTATTTACAAAGCAAAGTATCCCATACACTTTCTTAACCTCCTTATCAACTTGACCTGTCACCTTCAAAGATTTGTAAATATTCACCCCCGGGTCCCTCTGCCCTCTCAAAATAGAACCATTAGATTATACTGTCTCTCCATGTTGTTCCTCTCAAAGTGCATCATTTCACATTTATCCGCATTAAATTGCGTCTGCCGTGTGTCTGCCCATTTCACCAGTCTGTCTGTATCCCCCTGACTCTGCTACCATCCTGCTCATTATTTACTACGTTGCTCAGTTTTATATCATCCGCAAAGTTTGAAATTGTACACCCCATACCCAAGTCCAGGTCATTTACATATAACAAGAAAAGCAATGGTCTCCTGGCCGGCCTCCCCTCTTCCACCCTCCATAAACTTGAGTCCATCCAAAACTCTGCTGCCCCCCGTATCCAAACTCGCACCAAGTCCCGTTCACCCATCACCCCCTGTGCTCGCTGACCTACATCGGCTCCCAGTCTGGGAACGTCTCGATTTTAAAATTCTCAGCCTTGTTTTCAAATCCCTCCATGGCCCTCGCCCTTCCCTATCTCTGTAACCCCCTCTAGGCCCTACAACCCTCCCAGATCTCTGCGCTCCTCCAATTCCGGCCTCTTGCTCATCCCTGATTTTAATCATTCCACAATTTGCGGCCGTGCCTTCAGCTGTCTGGGCCCTAAGCTCTGGAATTCCCTCCCTAAACCTCTCCGCCTCTCTCTCCTCCTTTAAGACGCCCCTTAAAACCTACCTCTTTGACCAAGCTTTCGGTCACCTGTCCTAATATCTCCTTATGTGGCTCGGTGTCAAATTTTGTTTGAAAATCGCCCGTGAAGCACCTTGGGACATTTTACTGTGATAAACGCACGATATAATTGCAAGTTGTTGTTGTCTTAATTCCGATCCCTGGGAGACCCCACTGCAGACCTCTCTCCTGTCATAAAACATCCGTTCACCATTACTCTCTGCCTCCTATCCCTCAGCCAATAATATTATCACCGTCACTTTAATCCCATGTGCTTCTATTTTCCAAATAAGTCTGTTATGTGGAACTTTATCAAATGCCTTCTGAAAGTCCATGGGCATCCGCGATCGGGTGCATTCCTGGCAGGGGGGCCACGAAAATCGGGGAATCCCGGAGCGGGTCGGGAGCCCGGCTCCAACCCGCCCACTTCCGGGTTCCCCACAGACGTGCCGACGTGCGCGCGCAGCCCCCGCATGTGGGACCCCCGCAGGCAATTAAAGCCAGCGAGGGGCCACTTGAGAGTATTTACCGAGGTATTTCAGGTCATTAACAGACCTGATTAAGGGAATATGTCAGGAGGGGTGGGATTTTAGAAACAACTGGGACTGTTTCCCATACTGGGGGAAACACTCCCAGTTGAAATGGACGCGTTGCAGATGTCAGCCTGTGGCAGCTGTAAAGGTCCATTTGACAGGTGGGGGGAGACCCTCACTCGTTGCAGGAGGTCCCTCTGTCACTTGGGACAAAGTTTGGCCTCCACCACCCTCCTGACAATCAAATTCACCAACTTGCACACTTACCCTGGGGTCCAGAGACATGTACCTACCTTGCGGACCCCCTCAGATGTACATCTTCCAGGTGGGGGCCGCCGTAGCTGCAGTCATGCCCTCCTTGGAGGGCAAACAGCATCACCAGCCTCGCCATCCACGCCGTCCACCTCTGACACGTGGAGCTCCACAACACAGTGCTGTGACACATCCACCTGCACAGCAGGAGGGAGGGCAACCGCAGAAAGAGATGCGTCGCAGGGGGCACTACCCTCGCCACAGGGTCCACAGACCGAGGCTCAGCTTCCTGGACCTCTCTGAGCAGCAGTGCACACGGAGGCTCACAGTCACTCGACATGTAGTCGTGGACATCTGCAGCCTCCTTCATGCCGAGCTGCTCCCGGCTGGCCCGAGCACCATCTTCTTACCTGTCGCTGTCAACATCACCACTGCCCTCAACAACTTCTCCTCCGCATCCTTCCAGGGTGCCACCGGGGACATCGCCGACGTCTCCACAAAAGAGCCCCGCAAATACACCCACACCCACTCTGCAGTGACACAATGGGTGTCATCAGTTGTGGGTCTTCATTGTGATCCTCAGGAAAGGGCATTATTGCACAAACCAGACAAGATTCGCAAAGACGTGGCAGTAGTGGTGCCAATATAATATGTAATGTGAGTTGGTCAGAAATTAAATAGCAGTAAAAACCATGACAAACCCTCAAACACCCTTGTGCATCCCCTTCATGCTCACGACACGTTTGCCTTACGCTGCCTACTGCACATATGTGATGCATGCCCTGTGGCTGCAGCACAGGTAGTGGCAGGTTGAGTGAGGCTGACTGTGAAAGAGATGCACGAGAGGGTGAGTATGAGATAGAGCCATGAGATTGTATGAGGATTGGGTTGAGTGATAGTGGCGGGATGAGTACTGGCGAGGTGAGTAAGTGCAGGTAAGATGAGGATGAGGTTTGAGTGGGTGTGAGGGGTGATGTGACAGAGTAGTGTTGGAGGTGCAGAAGGAGATGTGGGGTGGGGGCAGTGATGTGGCAGATGGAGTGTAGGGGAATGAGTAAGTGTACTCATTTTGGCTGACCTACTGAGGTCATTGCAGCGCCTCCTGCACTGTATGCAGGTGGGCGATATGTTGGTGGTGCAGGTGACCTGCCTCTGCCACCTCGAGCCAGGCCTTCCTGGTGGCAGAGGCAGGCCGCTTCCTCCCGCCCGCCGGGGGGAAGATCTCTGTCCTCCCCCTCCTCCTCACCCCATCTAATGATACCTGGAGTGAGGCATCATTAAACTGGGAGCAGCCTTCCCCCTGGGCTGCTCCATGCTGTAACTTTTCCGATTTCTTGCAGCATCAGTCAGTGGGGGACTGCCCCTTTAAATAGAGCTCCTCCAGCTGACAGAGCTTCCTGTGCATGCGCAGTCCGCCTGACGCGCAGATCAGCAGTGGGGAACCCGGAAGACCAGGTAAGTGGATCCAATTAGGCTGCGATCGCGCGGGGGGCAGACTGATTTCTCCGGGCGTGTTACCCACGCGCCCAATAGCCCCCCCCGCCGCGAACCCGCAGCCCTGGTAACATCGAGCCCCATATATGCAACATCTACTGCACTGCCTTCATCAGCCCTCTCTGTTACTTCATCAAAGAACTCAATCGGGTTAGTCAGAAGTGAAATCAAAAAGCAAAATACTGTGGAGCTGGAAATCTGAAATGGAAACAGTAAATGCTGAAAACACTCAGCAAGTCAGGCAGCATCTGCGGAGAAAGAAACAGCGTCAACGTTTGAAATCGATGACCAGATTCTAACGGACGGTCATCGACCTGAAACGTTAACTCTGTTTCTTTCTCCACCGACGCTGCCTGACCTGCTGAGTGTTTCCAGCATTTTCTGGTTTTAGTCAGACACGATTTGCCTTTAACAAATCGGTCCCTCATTAACCCACGCTGGTCCAAGTGAGAATTAATGTCCTCGGTATTAGTCTCTGATAATTTTCCCATCACTGACGTTAGACTGACTTGTCCCTCTCCCCTTTTTTGAACAGGGGTGTAATATTTGCAATCCTGCAGTCGTCTGGCACCAACGCACCCCCCTCCAAAACCACCAAGGATATTCCTGCACACTATATAATGTTGCAAATTATAATATAAAGTTCCTGCGCACGGTCTTAATCCCGGGAATCACCGAGGAGATCAGATTGCAAGAATAAAAAAGAAACCGCAGAAATCACACCTTCCGTCTGCCCTTCACTCCAGGGTGGAAGTTGAGGGGTAAATGAATTTCCATTTAGTGTGTTTCAATCAAGGAGTTTTTATTTTTTTTAAAAAGCCAAAGTCGAAACGAAATAATAACAGTCAAATAATATAAGAACATAAGAAATAGGAGCAGGAGTAGGCCAATCGGCCCCTCGAGCCTGCTCCGCCATTCAATAAGATCATGGCTGATCTGATCCTAACCTCAAATTTAAATTCATGTCCAATTTCCTGCCCGCTCCCCGTAACCCCTAATTCCCTTTACTTCTAGGAAACTGTCGATAATAATTTGATTCGATTGATCCAGGATGCACTCCAGTCCCTGCGGTGCCCACCCGGTCGCGGAAAGCCCCGAGCGTACCGGCAGACGCCGCGCGCCCCTCCTCCAGGGCCGCCCGGGCGCGGAGAATGCCGCGGAAGAGGGGCGGACGGCGGGAGCGACCGCCCCCCACGGGCCGGGTCTGGCCTGGACCTGTAGATGGCCACCTTGGACGGGCCCAGGAGCAGACGCACCAGGACGTCCTCCGACTTGCCCACCCCCGCCCGCCCGCATCCCCTCCTCACCGGGTGGCCAAAGATCAGGATTGTGGGGCTGAAGTGCAGCCAGAACTTGAGGAGCAGCCCCCTTTTAAATAGTGCAACAGGGGCTGCAGCCTCCCCACGCCCTGTGAACGAATGCAACAGTAACTGCAGGCGGCCTGGGTGGGAGTCGGTGGAGTGGAATCGGTGAGTTGCGTTCAGTCTTTGCTGAGGGTTTCTCTGAATGACCCGGCGTCCGGGCGTGATTGACGTGGGACGTCCACCAATCGGAGGAGAGAGAGGAGGCGCTGGAGGACCGAGCAGGCAGGCGGTCCTCCAACCAATGGGAGGGCGGGAGGGGCGGGCCCCCTCCCAGCTGATGGCTTCCTGACGGGCGTGAAACAGATTGTCAGGGGCCAGGGGAGGGGAGGGCAGGCTGGGAATCTTCATCGCCTTTTCTGCCGATATAAAAACCACAGGACCGGCTCTCAGTCCGTAGGGAGAAGGGCCATTTCAGTTCATGGGGAAATCTGCACTGGCCTGTTCTGATTGGATTCGAAGAAAGAGAGAAATCCAGAGTTCAGGGATCAAATATTTTACCATCTGTGAGTAACAAAAAGATTTTGAAAATATTTTTTTTTAAATGGGGTATTATGATTAGTTTCAGTCACTCGCAGAAAGATGGGAGTGAGGTGGGGGAGAGGGGAGTCAGGGGCAGACTTTGTGTCACTGTCTCAAAAAAAAGGTCATTTGGCTCCCCTTACCTGTGAAGTAATTTAAAGGGATAGAATTGTCACTATTTCTAGGGGAAATCGAGGGATACGGGGACCGGGCGGGAAAGTGGAGTTGAGGGCGAAGATCGGCCATGGTCTTATTGATTGGCGGAACAGGCTCGAGGGGCCGTCCGGCCTACTCCTCCTCCGATTTCTTATGTTCTGTTTATTTTTAATGCCTGATGTTCCTCAAAGAGAGACAGTGTGTGTCTTTCTTGGAGTGTTTCCAGTTAAAGGCTGTTTTGACCTTCAGACGGTAGGTAACCCTGTCAATACTCATTGAAATGGCTGTAAACCCGTCTACATTAATGGCATCAGTTTTTCTAAACATCTTACTGGTTAATAGATCGTCTTAATCCAATTTTCTTTCCCCCATTGGGTGATTAACTCTGTTCCAACCCTTCTCCGAGCCCTTAAATTCCTCCCCACTGCAATCCCGGAAGGTGGCCGGATCCATCCCTGGTCTGCGCTGAGTGGGCTGATCTCAGCTGCGACAAATAGACTCTGGATTTCTGTGTGACGATTCACCAGGACACCTGCGACACCGCACCTGGAATACTGCATACAGTTTTGGTCTCCATACTTAAGAAAAGACATACTTGCTCTCGAGGCAGTACAAAGAAGGTTCACTCGGTTAATCCCGGGGATGAGGGGGTGGACATGTGAAGAGAGGTTGAGTAGATTGGGACTGTACTCATTGGAGTTCAGAAGAATGAGAGGCGATCTTATTGAAACATATAAGATTGTGAAGGGGCTTGATCGGGTGGATGCGGTAAGGATGTTCCCAAGGATGGGTGAAACTAGAACTAGGGGGCATAATCTTAGAATAAGGGGCTGCTCTTTCAAAACTGAGATGAGGAGAAACTTCTTCACTCAGAGGGTGGTAGGTCTGTGGAATTTGCTGCCCCAGGAAGCTGTGGAAGCTACATCATTAAATAGATTTAAAACAGAAATAGACAGTTTCCTAGAAGTAAAGGGAATTAGGGGGCGGGCAGGAAATTGGACATGAATTTAGATTTGAGGTTAGGATCAGATCAGCCATGATCTTATTGAATGGCGGAGCAGGCTCAAGGGGCCGATTGGCCTACTCCTGCTCTTATTTCTTATGTTCTCTTATGACAGTTCCTGGGATGCAGGGGCTGGGCTGTGAGGAGGGGGTTGGTTTACATTAAGAGATTAAGGGAGGGGGAATCTGATTGAGGAGTTTAAAATGACTCGGGGGAGACCTGACAAACTGGAGAGGGGCGCCTCTCCCGTCCCGAGGGGAATCCGGAACAAGGGGCAGGATCGGAAAATTAGAACCCGGCCGGTTAGAAGGGAAACTGGAAATATTTCTTCACACAGAGGGTTGCGAGGATGGGGAATGCACTGCACCAGAGGTCCAGAGACTGGGAATCAATTGTGGTGCTGAAATGGGAAATGGATACTGACTTGGGAAGTGAGAGGATTAGGGGATTATGGATGAAGGGAGGAGAATTGGGATTAAAAAGGTAAAAAGGGCTGCCTTGGGGAACAAAATGGCGGAGCAGGCTCAATGGGCCGAATGGCCGACAATACAGGGAGGATTCAGTTAGAGGGAGAATGTGAGCAATGTGGGGGGGAGGATTTACAACTTAGGAGGGATAAGAGAGAATTGAATTTTCAGGAGGAACTGGAATTGTCTGTTCTGAATTTCTATCCTGTAGTTACAGTGAGGACTTTTGTAAACTCCTTTTACAGGGTATTAGAAGGGGAGGATTTGCAGACGGGAAACTCAAACCAAACCTCACATCAAGATCTGACAGAGTCCCTCGATTCATCAGGACCTGAATATCATCGGCCTTTGAATGTGGAAGGAGAAATGTTTGTCTGTTGTGTCCGTGGGAAAAGATTTCAAACATCAGTGTGAGTGGAAAATCACCGAGACACACACACCCGAGTGAGAGTGTTCCAGTGCACTGAGTGTGGAAAGAGCTTCAACCAGTTACACAGCCTGAAAAAACATCGCACCGTTCACAGCGGGGAGAAACCGTCCACGTGTTCTGTGTGAGGACGAGGCTTCAACTGATCGTCGAACCTGGAGAAACACAAGGACACCCGGACCATGGAGAAACCGTGTAAATGTGGGGACTGTGGGAAGGGATTCAGTTACCCGTCCCAGCTGGAAACTCATCGACGCAGTCACACCGGGGAGAGGCCGTTCACCTGCTCCGTGTGTGGGAAGGGATTCACTCAGTCATCTGCCCTCCGAACACACCAGCGAGTTCACACCGGGGAGAGGCCGTTCACCTGCTCCGTGTGTGGGAAGGGATTTCGGCAGTCGTCTGCCCTGCTGACACACCAGCGAGTTCACACCGGGGAGAGGCAGTTTAAATGTGATGTGTGTGGGAAAGAATTCACTCATTCCTCACACCTGTTCAGACACCAGTATGTTCACACCGGGGAGAGGCCGTTCACCTGCTCCGTGTGCGGGAAGGGATTCACTCAGTCGTCCAACCTGCTGAAGCATCAGGGAGTTCACACTGAAGAGAGACCTTTCAAATGCCCAGACTGTGGGAAGAGTTTCAAAAGCTCCAATGAAATGAAGTTGCATCAGCAGATTCACACTGGAGAGAGACCGTTCAGGTGCTCTCGATGTGGGCAGAGATTTGGACAGTCCTGCAACCTGCTGAAACACCAGCGAGTTCACACCGGGGAGAGGCCGTTCACCTGCTCCGTGTGCGGGAAGGGATTCACTCAGTCATCCAACCTGTTGATACACCAGCGAGTTCACACCGGGGAGAGGCCGTTCATCTGCTCCGTGTGTGGGAAGGGATTCACCCGTTCATCCCACCTGCTGAAACACCATGGCAGTCACACTGAGGAGAGACCTTTTAAATGCTCTGACTGCGGGAACAGCTTTAAAAGCTGCGAGGAACTGATGAAACACCAGCGTGTTCACACTGAGGAGAGACCGTTCAGCTGCTCTCGCTGTGCGAAGAGGTTTAGACAATTGTCCAACCTGTTGAGACACCAGCGAGTTCACACCGGGGAGAGGCCCTTCACCTGCTCCGTGTGTGGGAAGGGATTCACCCGTTCATCCTACCTGCTGACACACCAGCGAGCTCACATCTGACTGCAGGGGTTTGGATTCTGCTGTTAATCACTTCCAGGACTGTCCCATGTTCATTCTGGCAGCTGGGGTTTGTTTCTCATGTTAATCAAAGCCTATAACTGGGCTGGAGTTTAATATTCTGGATATAGGTCAAATAAATCAGCTTTGTTTAAATGCTCAGTGTGTTGTGTCCTTGATATCTCGAAGATAAGACGAGAGCTAATAAATAACTTGTTGACGCTGCAGGGTCCTTCCACGGACTGCTGTCTGTGATCGTTCCCCTTAAATCAGGGGCTTGCAACTGACGTCATTTTACAATAAAATAATTGACTTTTGACATCAATCCCAAATAAACATTGGTCCAAAATCTACAACTCAGTGTCTGGACGGATCCACTGATTAAAATCATCGATTAAGAAGTGCTGACTCGTCCTTGCTGGCAATTCCTGCGGACTTGTATATTACATCGAATGTACAGCACAGAAACAGACCATTCGGCCCAACAGGAGCCTCCTCCCTCCTTACTTCATCTCACCCGATCAGCACAGCCTTCTATTCCTTTCTCCCTCATGTGTTTATCGAGCTTCCCCTTAAATGCATCTACACTATTCACCTCAACTACTCCTTGTGGGAGCGAGTTCCACATTCTCACCACTCTCTGGGTAAAGAAGTTTCTCCTGAATTCCCTATTGGATTTATTAGTGACTATCTTATATTTATGGCCCCTAGTTCTGGTCTCCCCCCACAAGTTGAAACATCTTCTCTACGTCTACCCTATCGAACCGATACATAATCTTAAAGGCCTCTATCAGACTTCTAGAGAAAAGAGCCCCAGCCTGTTCAGTCTTTCCTGATAGGTAGAACCTCTCAGTTCTAATATCATCCTAGTAAATCTTTTTTGCACCTTCTCCAGTGCCTCTACATTCATTTTATAAGATGGAGACCAGAACTGTGCCCCGTACTCCAAGTGTGGTCTAACCAAGGTTCTGTACAAGTTTAACATAACTTCTCTGCTTTTCAATTCTATCCCTCTAGAAATGAACCCCAGAGCTTGATTTGCCTTTTTTATGGCCTTATTAACCTGCATCACTACTTTTAGTGACTTGTGTATCTGTACCCCCAGATACTATTTAGACTCTTATTTGCGAAGAAGTATGCGGCCTCCTTATTCTTCCTACCAAAATGTACATCAAGTCTATATTGAAATTCATTTCCCAATTACACGCCCATTCTGCAGGTTTATTAGTGTCTTACTGTATTTTCTCACAGTCCTCCTCGGTATTAACCACCCCCCCAATTTGGAGTCATCCGCAAATTTTGAAATTGTACTTCTGATTCCCGAGTCCAAATCGTTGATGTAAATGGTGAACACCAGTGGTCCCAGCACTGATCCCTGGGGAACACCACTTCCCACCCTTTGCCAGTCTGATTAACTACCCTTAACCCCTACTCTCTGTTTTCTGTTTTGTCACCAGCTTGTTATCCATTCTGCTACTTGTCCCCTGACTCCACCTGCTCTGACTTTAGTCATGAGTCTGCTATGCGATACCGTATCGAAGGCCTTGTGAAAATCCAAATATATTACATCTACTACACTACCCTTGTCCGCTCTTTCTGTTACTTCTTCAAAGAATTCAATAAGTTTGGTCAAACATGACCTTCCCTTTTGAAATCCATGCTGACTATTCTTTATTATATTTTCATTCTCTAGATGTTTTTCTATTACATCTTTGAGTAAAGATTCCATTATCTTTCCTACCACCGACATTAAGCTAATTGGTCTATAGTTCCCTGGACTGGTTCCATCTCCCTTTTTAAATATAGGAATCACTGACTGTCCACCAGTCCTCTGGCACTATTCCCTTCTCTAGTGAATTTTTATATATATGTAATAGTGCCTCTGCTATCTCCTCCCTAACCTCGTTTAATATTCACAGATGCAATCCATCCGGACCAGGGGTCTTATCCTCTCTACGTTTGATTAGTTTCTCAATTATCTCCCCCCTTTCTATCTTAAATATCTTTATATCTTTTTTTGATCTCCTCTAATGTCCTGCCCACCATGTTAGTCTCCCCGGGAAATACTGAGGCAAAGGAATTCTTTAATATTTCTGCCATTTCGCTGTCATTACCTGTGAGTTTATTGTGTGTATCCCTTAGTGGCCCTGTCCCGATCCTGATTTTTCTTTTGTTATTTATGTGTCTGTAAAATACTTTACTATTTCTTTTTATATTCCTTGATAATTTAATTTTGTAATTTCTCTTTGCCTTTCTAATTGTTTTTTTAAACTTCTTTCCTTATTCCCTTTTGTCATGCTCCGTTGTTCTCTACGTATTTACTGTAAGTCTTTTTCTTTAGTTTTAATTTTACTCTTATTTCTTTATTCATCCATGGTGAATCATTATTGTCGAGTTTGGTCTTGCTTTTCAATGGGATATATTTCTCCTGGTCTCTATTGATCACCATTTTAAATATTTCCCACTTCTGTTCTATTTCTTTGTTTATCAGTAAATGTTTCCAGTTTATTGCACACACGGGACCTGCAGGTGGGTGAGTCCGTTCCCGCCATGGTCTAATTGTACGTATGGACTTTCAAAAGGCATTTGATAAAGTTCCACGTAACAGAGGTATTTGGAAAATAGAAGCACATGGGATTAAAGGGACGGTGGTAACATTATTGGCGAGGGATAGGAAGCAGAGAGTAATGGTGAACAGATGTTTATCTGACTGGAGAGAAGTCTGCAGTGGGGTCTCCCAGGGATCGGTATTAGGACCATTGCTTCTCGTGTTATAGATAAATGACCTGGACTTGGGTATAGGGAGTACAATTTTGAAGTTCATGGATGATACAAAACTTGGCAACATAATAAATAGTGAGGAGGATAGTAGCAGATTCAGGGGGATATAGACAGTCTGGTGAAATGGGCAGACGCAATTTAATGCGGATAAATGTGAAATGATGCACTTTGAGAGGAACAACATGGAGAGACAGTATAATCTAATGGTTCTATTTTGAGGGGGTGCAGGAGCAGAGGGACCCGGGGGTGAATATTCACAAATCTTTGAAGGTGACAGGGCAAGTTGATAAGGAGGTTAAGAAAGTGTATGGGATACTTGGCTTTGTAAATAGGAGCATTGAATACAAAAACAAGGAAGTCAGGCTAAACCTTTACAAATCACTGGTTAGGCCTCAGTTGGAGTATTGTGTCCAATTCTGGGCTCCACACTTTGGGAAGGATGTCAAGGCCTTGGTGCAGAGGAGATTTACCAGAATGGTACCAGGGATGAGGGACTTCAGTTATGTGGAGAGACTGGAGAAGCTGGGGTTGTTCTCCTTAGAGCAGAGAAGGTTAAGGGGAGATTTAATAAATGTATTTATAATTATGAGGAGTTTCGATAAAGCAAATAGGGAGAAACTGTTTCCTTTGGCAAGTTTGTGGGTAACCAGAGGTCACAGATTTAAAATAAATGGCAATTTTTTCACACAGAGGGTTGTTATGATCTGGAACGCACTTCCTGAAAGGGCGGTGGGAGCAGATTCCACAGGAACTATCAAAAGGCCATTGGACATGTACTGGAAGGGGACTAATCTGCAGGGTTATGGGGAAAAAGCTGGGGTGTGGGTCTAAAGTAACAGTTCTTTCAAAGAGCTGGCACAGGCACAACGGGCCGAATGGCCTTCTGTTCTGTAAGATTCTATGATTCTATTTGAACAGGCTCGAAGGGCATATAGACACTGGTCACTTGAACATAGGACCCTGAAGCCCCGCCCACTCTTTGTTCACAGTCACTGGGACCCTGAAGCCCCGCCCACTCCTTGTTCACCGTCACTGGGACCCTGAAGCCCCGCCCACTCCTTGTTCACCGTCACAGGGACCCTGAAGCCCCGCCCACTCTTTGTTCACAGTCACTGGGACCCTGAAGCCCCGCCCACTCTTTGTTCCCCGTCACAGGGACCCTGAAGCCCCGCCCACTCTTTGTTCACAGTCACAGGGACCCTGAAGCCCCGCCCACTCTTTGTTCACAGTCACAGGGACCCTGAAGCCCCGCCCACTCTTTGTTCACAGTCACAGGGACCCTGAAGCCCCGCCCACTCTTTGTTCACAGTCACAGGGACCCTGAAGCCCCGCCCACTCTTTGTTCACAGTCACTGGGACCCTGAAGCCCCGCCCACTCTTTGTTCACAGTCACAGGGACCCTGAAGCCCCGCCCACTCTTTGTTCCCAGTCACTGGGACCCTGAAGCCCCGCCCACTCTTTGTTCACCGTCACAGGGACCCTGAAGCCCCGCCCACTCTTTGTTCCCGGTCACTGGGACCGTGAAGCCCCGCCCACTCTTTGTTCACCGTCACAGGGACCCTGAAGCCCCGCCCACTCTTTGTTCCCAATCACTGGGACCCTGAAGCCCCGCCCACTCTGTGTTCCCCGTCACTGGGACCCTGAAGCCCCGCCCACTCTTTGTTCACAGTCACTGGGACCCTGAAGCCCCGCCCACTCTTTGTTCCCCGTCACTGGGACCCTGAAGCCCCGCCCACTCTTTGTTCCCAGTCACTGGGACCCTGAAGCCCCGCCCACTCTTTGTTCCCGGTCACTGGGACCCTGAAGCCCCGCCCACTCTTTGTTCCCGGTCACTGGGACCCTGAAGCCCCGCCCACTCTTTGTTCCCTGTCACTGGGACCCTGAAGACCCGCCCACTCTTTGTTCACAGTCACAGGGACCCTGAAGCCCCGCCCACTCTTTGTTCCTATATCAAGATGGCCGCGCCCGCACACTTGCTCATCCAGCCGCCTCCTTTACCAAGATGGCGATCGGTTCCCATAGTAACCCGGGCAGACACCGGCCCCGTGGGCTGTTATTCGGAGCCGGTGTCGGTGCAGCTGCGGGCCTTTCTGCACTCGGTATTGATAAAATTCCTCCCTCCGCCTCACTCACTCCCGAGGGTTAAATTAATCATTAAATTTAGGAGCAGCTCCTCCTCCCTGACCCTGAACTGACCCGCTGAGCGTTTCCGGCATCTCACCGTCTGCAGCATTTTAGCTTCGGCTTTCCATTCCCTCCCGCCTCCTGGGTGACGCTGCACGGAGCCTGAGGTCGTGACCCCGGCGCGCTGGTGATTGACGTGGCGGTCGGCCAATGGCGATTGAGGGCTGGAGGCTGGAGGACTGGTGGTCCTCCAATCAATCACAGCGGCCGAGGGCTGGACTTCCGGCGGCGAGTCAGGAGAAGCTCTTTGTCCAAACATCAGCCCCCTGGAGCTGGAACCAGGCCCGGGGTAGGGGGCAGGGGCTAGGGCTAGGGCTATCACTGGCACAGTGCAAACTGACTGCTTCTCGGAAATAAATGGGAGATTGTTTCAGGATTTGCTGGAGAAAATTGGAGCTTGTGATTTGGAGGAAGCTTTGTTGACCTTTGAGAGTGAGGTAAAGGGTTCTTGGTGGTGATTTATTATTGTTAATAATGAACAGGCCTTTAAACAGAGAGGGGGAGGGGGAGGGGGAGGGAGAGGGAGGGAGAGAGAGGAGGGGGAGGGAGAGGGAGGGAGAGGGAGGGAGGGAGAGGGAGGGAGGGAGGGGGAGAGATAGAGAGGGAGGGAGGGAGGGGGAGAGATAGAGAGGGAGGGAGAGGGGAGGAGAGAGAGGGAGGGAGAGGGGAGGAGAGAGAGGGGAGGAGGAGGGAGGAGAGAGAGGGGAGGAGGAGGGAGGAGAGAGGGAGGAGGAGGAGGAGAGAGAGAGGGAGGAGGAGGAGGAGAGAGGGAGGAGGAGGAAAAGGGGGGGAGAGAGAGGGGAGGAAAAGGGGGGGAGAGAGAGGGGAGGAAAAGGGGGGGAGAGAGAGGGGAGGAGGAGAGGGGGGAGAGAGAGGGGAGGAGGAGGGGGAGGAGAGAGAGGGGAGGAGGAGGGGGAGGAGAGAGAGGGGAGGAGGAGGGAGGAGAGAGAGGGGAGGAGG
Source organism: Heptranchias perlo (assembly GCF_035084215.1). Classification (NCBI taxonomy): domain Eukaryota; kingdom Metazoa; phylum Chordata; class Chondrichthyes; order Hexanchiformes; family Hexanchidae; genus Heptranchias; species Heptranchias perlo. The sequence goes on along the minus strand of NW_027138580.1, from coordinate 330,167 downwards.
AGGGAGGAGAGAGGGGGAGGAGGAGGGAGGAGAGAGGGAGGAGGAGGAGGAGAGAGAGAGGGAGGAGGAGGAGGAGAGAGGGAGGAGGAGGAAAAGGGGGGGAGAGAGAGGGGAGGAAAAGGGGGGGGAGAGAGAGGGGAGGAAAAGGGGGGGAGAGAGAGGGGAGGAGGAGAGGGGGGAGAGAGAGGGGAGGAGGAGGGGGAGGAGAGAGAGGGGAGGAGGAGGAAGAGGGAGGAGGGAGAGGGAGGAGAGAGAGGGGAGGAGGAGGGAGGAGAGAGGAGAGAGAGGGAGGAGAGAGAGGGAGGAGAGAGAGGGAGGAGGAGGGAGGAGAGAGAGAGGGAGGAGGAGGGAGGGGAGGAGGAGGGAGAGGGAGGAGAGGAGGAGGGAGAGAGAGAGGGGATAAGGGACAGAGTCCCAAAGAGGGTGGAGGGTGGGGGTTGGAGTGTGGGGGAAGGGGTCGGTGTAAGGGGAGGTGGTCAGTATGGGGGCAGGGGTCGGTGTGGGGGTGGGAGTCAGAGTGGGGGAGGGCACTAAAGAGGGGAAGGGGTCAGAATGTTCCACAGAAACTAGAATTGTTCTGAATTTCTATCCTGTATTGACAGCGATGACTTTTGTAAACTCCTTTTACAGGGGATTAGAAGGGGAGGATTTGCAGACAGGAAACTCAAACCAAACCTCACGTCAAGATCTGACAGAGTCCCTCGATTCATCAGGACCTGAATATCATCGGCCTTTGAATGTGGAAGGAGAAATGTTTGTCTGTTGTGTCTGTGGGAAAAGATCAAACATCAGTGTGAGTGGAAAATCACCGAGACTCTCAGACCCGAGTGAGAGTGTTCCAGTGCACTGAGTGTGGAAAGAGCTTTAACCAGTTACACAGCCTGAAAAAACATCACACCATTCACAGCGGGGAGAAACCGTCCACGTGTTCTGTGTGTGGACGAGGCTTCAACTGATCGTCCAACCTGGAGAGACACAAGGACACCCGGACCACGGAGAAACCGTGTAAATGTGGGGACTGTGGGAAGGGATTCAATTACCCGTCCCAGCTGGAAACTCATCGACGCAGTCACACCGGGGAGAGGCCGTTCACCTGCTCCGTGTGTGGGAAGGGATTCACTCAGTCTTCTGCCCTGCTCACACACCAGAGTGTTCACAGCGGGGAGACCTTGTTTAAATGTGATGTGTGCGCAAAGGGATTCACTCACTCCTCGCACCTGTTCAGACACCAGTATGTTCACACTGAAGAGAGGCCGTTCACCTGCTCCGTGTGCGGGAAGGGATTCACTCAGTCGTCCTCCCTCCTGAAACACCAATGCGTTCACACTGACGAGAGACCTTTCAAATGCCCTGACTGTGGGAAGAGCTTCAAAAACTCCAGCGAACTGAAGGTGCACCAGCAGATTCACACGGGAGAGAGGCCGTTCAGGTGCTCTCACTGTGGGAGGAGGTTTGGACAGTCGTCCAACCTGCTGAGGCACCAGCGGGTTCATACCAAAGAGAGGCCGTTCACCTGCTCCGTGTGCGGGAAGGGGTTCGCTCAGTCGTCCAACCTGCTGACCCACCAGCGCATTCACACCGGGGAGAGGCCGTTCACCTGCTCCGAGTGCGGGAAGGGATTCTCCCGTTCGTCCCACCTGCTGACGCACCAGCGGGTCCACACCGACGAGAGGCCCTTTCAGTGCAGCGACTGCGGGAAGAGCTTCAAGAGGTCGGAGGAGCTTCTGAGGCACCAGAGGGTCCACACTGACGAGAGGCCGTTCAAGTGCTCGCTGTGTGCCAAGAGGTTCAGGCACTCGTCCACCCTGATGAGACACCAGCGGGTTCACACCGGGGAGAGGCCGTTCGCCTGCTCTGCCTGCGGGAAGGGATTCACTCATTCGTCCAACCTGCTGAGACACCAGCGAGTTCACGTGTGACTGCAGGGGTTGGACTCCGCTCTTAAATCACATTCAGGACTGAACCACGTTTGTTCTGGCCGTTCCAGATGACGTTAATGACCTCCCCACTGCGCTGGTAATTGCGTAAATCTGACACCGGAATGTAACTGTGTGGAACTGCTCGATTGTTCTTAAGATCCAGCTGGCTTCAGAAATGTTGTGCAGCCAGCCTGAAACAGCCTGGCCTGCACGTGACTTCAGCCCCGGGCTACGTGGTTGACTCTTAATGCCCTCGGGGATGGGCACTGCCAGCATCGCACAGATAGACAAGATCGAACGTAGAAATAAAGTGTCCCTTTTCAAATATCTATCACTCCTGTTTTGGGGGATGGGGGGCACACACTTGTGTCGAAATCAAAATTCATGACCGTGTAGTGATATTTGTTCACCTCCTTTCTTTGAGATGGGTTTTCATTAAATTTAATTTCACAACCCAAAGGTCACGGAAAGTCTGCAATTAATTCAGATTTCCAAAGGGCCGTCTTGATTACATCGAGTTACATCGAGTCTATAGCACAGAAACAGGCCATTCGGCCCAACAGGTCCATGCCAGTGTTTATGCTCCACACGAGCCTCCTCCTTCCCCTCTTCATCTCACCCTATCAGCATTTCCTTCTATTCCTTTCTCCCTCATGTGTTTATCGAGCGTCCCCTTAAATCCATCTACAATATTCGCCTCAACTACTCCTTGTGGGAGCGAGTTCCACATTCTCACCGCTCTCTGAGTAAAGAAGTTTCTCCTGAATTCCCGATTGGATTTATCAGTGACTATCTTATGTTTATGACCCTCTAGTTCTGGTCTCCCCCACAAGTAGAAACATCTTCTCTACGTTCTACCCTGTCAAACCCTTTCATCATCTTAAAGACCTCTATCAGGCCACCCCCTCAGCTCCTTTTCTAGAGAAAAGAGTTCAGCCTTTCCTGATAAGGATATACTGTCAGTTCTGGTATCATCCTTGTGAATCTTTTTTGCACCTTCTCCAGTGCCTCTCTATCCTTTTTATAATACAGAGACCAGAACTGTTCACAGTGCTCCAAGTGTGGTCTAACCAAGGTTCTATATAAGTTTAACATAACTTCTCTGCTTTTCAATTCTATCCCTCTAGAAATGAACCCCAGTGCTTGGTTTGCCTTTTGAAACGGCTAGAGGGTTTAGAACGTCAATCGGCCTAACCCCCTCGTGGGTGTGGAACGCAACTAATACTGGACAAGTTAAGGGCAAGTTTTTTTTTTAAGAGCAAGCTAAGATGTATCGAAAGCACGTTCGTCCCCAAATTCAGAAGAAGGGAGTTGCGAAGGAAGAAGCCGAGGTGGTGACTGGTCATGAAGAGAGACAAACAGGACATGAACAAAAATGCTTTTAGAAATTAAAAGTACATCATAATTCAGGAAAGATTGAACAGGCTGGGGCCTCTTCTCTCTAGAAAAGAGAAGGCTGAGGGGTGACCTGATAGAGGGCTTTAAGATTTTGATAGGGTAGACGTGGAGAAGGCGTTTCCACTTGTGGGGGAGACCAGAACTAGATGGACCGAATGGCCTGTTTCTGTACTATAAGTTCTATGTAATACCCAGCAAATCAAAGATAAATACAGTGAACAGTTAAAGAAAACGAAGGCTGCTATTAGATCAGCCAAAAGTTTAATGGAGAGGAGGATAGGGATATAGGAACAGGAGGAGGCCATTCAGCCCCTCGAGCCTGTTCTGCCAATCAGTTAGACCGCGGCTGCTCTGCACCTCTCCTCCATTTACCCACCTTTGCTCCATATCCCTGGATGCCCGAACCCCAACAAGAATTAAGACAGTGGACAACTGTGATAGCAATGGGAAAAGCTTTCTCAGCTATGTCAAGAGACAGAGGACCGTCAAAGGATGTATTGGACCATTGAAGGACGCTCGAGGACAGGTTAGGCAGGACTATTGGGGTACGGTAGAGAAATAAATCAAGTACTTCACATTCAGTCTTCGTTTTTGAAGATGGCGCTCAACTGACAGCATTAAGTGGTGCAGTTAAGAGTAAAATTGTCAGTATTAAGCTAGACGACGATGTCGCCTTGGATAGAATGAGGAACCTGAAAATGGGTCGAGCTGCCGGCCCGGATGATATCCCACTGAGTGTCCGCGGGGAGATGGGACAGGGGCTGTGCGAGCTCCTTGACTCGAGTTTTTCACAGCTCGCTGGAGTCGGGGACTGTTCTCCAGGACTGAAAGGAGGCCAACGTAGTTCAGCTTTTTAAAAAAGGTCGATGAGGCAGAACCGGGCAGCTCTAGGCCCATTGGCTTGACTTCAGTAATGGGTGAGATGCTTGAGGGAAACATTAGGGATGACCAGTTAGAGAAGGCCGTATCAGGGACAACGCAATACGGCTTCCGGAAAAGAAGGTCGTGTCTTACCAATTTACAGAGAATGTACAGCACAGAAACAGGCCATTCGGCCCATCTGGTCCATGCCGGTGTTTATGCTCCACACAAGTCTCCTCCGTCCCTACTTCATCTCACCCTATCAGCATATCCTTCTATTCCTTTCTCCCTCATGTGTTTATCCAGCTTCCCCTTCAATCCATCCACACTATTCACCTCGACTACTCCTTGTGGGAGCGAGTTCCACATTCTCACCACTCTCTGGGTAAAGAAGTTTCTCCTGAATTCCCGATTGGATTTATTAGTGACTGTCTTGTAGAAACTTACGGCACAGAAGGAGGCCATTCGGCCCATCGTGTCTGTGCCGGCCGAAAAAGAGTCATCCAGCCTAATCCCACTTTCCAGCACTTGGTCCGTAGCCCTGTAGGTTACGGCACTTCAAGTGCAAACCTAAGTACTTTTTAAATGAGTTGAGGGTTTCTGCTTCTACCACCCTCTCAGGCAGTGAGTTCCAGACCCCCATCGCCCTCTGGGTGAAAACATTTCTCCTCTGCTCCTGTCCAATCCTTCTACCAATTACTTTAAATCTATGCCCCCTGGTCACTGACCCCTCTGCTAAGGGAAATAGGTCCTTCCCTATCCACTCTATCTAGGACCCTCAATTTTATGCACCTCAATTAAATCACCCCTCAGCCTCCTCTGTTTCAAAGAAAACAACCCCAGCCTATCCCATCTTTCCTCACAGCTAAAACTCTCCAGTCCTGGCAGCATCCTCGTAAATCTCCTTTCCACCCTCTCCAGTGTAATCACACCTTTCCTGTAATGTGGTTGCCTGTGCTGCCGAGGGGAGGAAAAGCATTGGCAACGATTCCTGCTCCTGATCGATCTCAAGTGGCCTCTCCTGGAAAGTGCATGAATATCACTGAAGACAGGACCTCGGAAGAGGAAAGGCCAGCGAACCCTCTGAAGTTCTAATGTTTTGTCACTTCAACTCAGCTAGCCTAGCAGTCAACTACACTTTGAATCCCTTGAAAATAATTGGAATCTATTACATGACCTGGAGGATTATCCCAAATGTTTTTACCTTTTGAGTAAGGACGTGTATTTTTTCTCCATACCATTTGAAATGTACTTTTCATTAACTTAAATTTGTCTCTTCTGGTCCTCCAAGTCTGACTCACCTGGAGATAATATTCTAGGTTCACGTAATCTAAACCGCCTATCACTATTTATATCATCTAATATCTTATACATCCCAATGAGGTCCCCCTCTTAACCATCTTCTCCAGTACAGTTCCAGTACAGCTACAACACTGGCATCTACCCGACAATGTGGAAAATTGCCCAGGTATGTCCTGTCCACAAAAAGCAGGACAAATCCAATCCGGCCAATTACCGCCCCATCAGTCTACTCTCAATCATCAGCAAAGTGATGGAAGGTGTCGTCGACAGTGCTATCAAGCGGCACTTACTCACCAATAACCTGCTCACCGATGCTCAGTTTGGGTTCCGCCAGGACCACTCGGCTCCAGACCTCATTACAGCCTTGGTCCAAACATGGACAAAAGAGCTGAATTCCAGAGGTGAGGTGAGAGTGACTGCCCTTGACATCAAGGCAGCATTTGACCGAGTGTGGCACCAAGGAGCCCTAGTAAAATTGAAGTCCATGGGAATCAGGGGGAAAACTCTCCAGTGGCTGGAGTCATACCGAGCACAAATGAAGATGGTAGTGGTTGTTGGAGGCCAATCATCTCAGCCCCAGGGCATTGCTGCAGGAGTTCCTCAGGGCAGTGTCCGAGGCCCAACCATCTTCAGCTGCTTCATCAATGACCTTCCCTCCATCATAAGGTCAGAAATGGGGATGTTCGCTGATGACTGCACAGTGTTCAGTTCCATTCGCAACCCCTCAGATTATGAAGCAGTCCGAGCACGCATGCAGCAAGACCTGGACAACATCCAGGCTTGGGCTGATAAGTGGCAAGTAACATTCGCGCCAGATAAGTGCCAGGCAATGACCATCTCCAACAAGAGAGAGTCTAACCACCTCACCTTGACATTCAACGGCATTACCATCGCCGAATCCCCCACCATCAACATCCTGGGGGTCACCATTGACCAGAAACTGAACTGGACCAGCCATATAAATACTGTGGCTACGAGAGCAGGTCAGAGGCTGGGTATTCTGCGGCGAGTGACTCACCTCCTTACTCCCCAAAGCCTTTCCACTATCTACAAGGCACAAGTCAGGAGTGTGATGGAATACTCTCCACTTGCCTGGATGAGCACAGCTCCAACAACACTCAAGAAGCTCGACACCATCCAAGATAAAGCAGCCCACTTGATTGGCACCCCATCCACCACCCTAAACATTCACTCCCTTCATCACCGGCGCACTGTGGCTGCAGTGTGCACCATCCACAGGATGCACTGCAGCAACTCGCCAAGGCTTCTTCGACAGCACCTCCCAAACCCGCGACCTCTACCACCTAGAAGGACAAGAGCAGCAGGCACATGGGAACAACACCACCTGCACGTTCCCCTCCAAGTCACACACCGTCCCGACTTGGAAATATGTCGGCCGTTCCTTCATTGTCGCTGGGTCAAAATCCTGGAACTCCCTTCCTAACAGCACTGTGGGAGAACCGTCACCACACGGACTGCAGCGGTTCAAGAAGGCGGCTCACCACCACCTTCTCGAGGGCAATTAGGGATGGGCCATAAATGCTGGCCTCGCCAGCGATGCCCACATCCCGTGAACGAATAAAAAAAAAAATCTATAGGCTAAAGAACTTATGATTATCTAGCGTTTCCTTAAGGCTCACCCCCTTTTTACTTGGGATCATTTTCATGGCAGTGTGATTGTAAACAACAGTCTAAGTGAGGTATGACCAATGCGCCATAAAGCCTGTAGGAGGTTTATACTTTACTGTTCAGGCGATGTATTCGAACATTCCCGTTATATTTATGACCTCTAGTTCTGGTCTCCCCCCACAAGTGGAAACATCTTTTTCTACGTCTACCCTATCAAACCCTTCCATAATTTTAAAGCCCTCTCTATCAGGTCACCCTCTCAGCCTTCTCTTTTCGCAGAGAAAAGAGCCCCAGCCTTTCCTGATCATTATACCCTCTCAGTTCTGTGAACCTTTTTTGCACCTCTTGCAGTGCCTCTATATCCTTTTTATAATAGATCTGGTCGCATCACTTGCTAAAGGTTCATGTCCCAACGCCATGACGCCATCGTTAAAGCAGACAGGGTCTTCGGGTGTAGTTAACAGGACCGATCACTATCAAATGACGTGATCCATTTATCATAAAGACAGAAAACGCTGGAAAACACTCGGCAGGTCAGGCAGCATCTCAGGGAGAGAGAAACAGAGTGCACGTTTCAGGCCGATGAACTTTCATCAGGCCTGGAAGATGTTGGAGATGGGCAGCTTCATCGCCAGTCCAGATCCAGGGAAAAAGGGGGTCAGAAGAACAAGATCTGAAGTCAGGCCTCAGGAATACTGCTTCCAATTTTGGTCTCCTCACACGGTGGGGGATATCGAGGCTTTCGAAGGGGTGCAGGGGAGGGCCACGAGATTAATTCCGAGTTTACGTAGGAACCGGAGGAGGCCATTCAGCCCCTCGAGCCTGTTCCGCCATTCAATCAGATCATGGCTGATCTGTAGCCTAACTCCATCTACCCGCCTTGGCTCAGTAACCCTTAATACCCTTGGCTAGAAAAAAATCTAGCAACCTCACTTTTGAAATTTTTAACTGACCCCCCCAGCCTTGACAGCCTTTTTGGGGGAGAGAGTTCCAGATTTCCACTCCCCATTGTGTGAAGAAGTGATTCCTGACATCACCCCTGAACAGCCTGGCTCTAATTTTAAGGTGATGCTCCCTCGTTCTGGACTCCAGAGGAAATAGTTTCTCTCTATCGACCCCATCTTAGATACCCAGATAGGCTCAAAGAACTGGGTCTCTATACTTTAGAGAAGCGTAGACTTAGGGGGTGATTTGATCGAGGTTTATAAGAGAATGAGGGGACTTGATTATCTTCGTGAGTCCACTCTTACAAGTTCTGCAAAGGCAGAGTGAGGTTAGATGTCAGGAGGTGGTTCTTTTCCCAGAGAATAGTGGACGTCTGGAGCAGGCTGCCGGCTCGTGCGGTGGACGCGAATCGCTGAATTTCTTCAGGCGAGAGCTGGACCTGTTTCTGGCTGGGGCGGGGATCAGCTTGTTCCAGAGGTAGGTGTCCTGTAATATTAATTCGAGTCTATGTGACTAATTTCGATCACCTTGAGGGGTCGGAGGGGAATTTTCCACATTATTAGTCTGGGTTTTTGTCTTTTGTCTCTTCCAAGAGTTTACATGTCTCCGGGCGGGGGGGCAGTGATGCCATTCGGCCCATCTGATCTTTGCTCGAACAATCCAAGACTGCTCCTGACGCCCTCCTCTTTCCCTCTCTCTGATGGCAGCACCACCACCCCCCCACCCCGGAGTCAGAAGATCGTGGGTTCACGTCTCACTCCAGGACTTGAGCGTGTAATCTGGACTGACGCTTCTGTACTCATGGAGTGCGACCTGCTTCAGCCCACCTGCTGCTGAAACCCTCATCCATGCCTTTGTCACCTCCAGGCTCGATTATTCCGACGCTCGCCTGCCCGGTCTCCCGTTCTCCACCCTCCACAATCCTCAGCTCATCCAAAACTCTGCTGCCCGTTTCCTGGCCCGCTGCCCCATCGCCCCTGATCTTCATTGCCTCCCGGCCTCCTAACACCTCCAATTTAAAATTCTCATCCCCTTGTTTGATTCCCTTAATGTCCTCGCCCCCCCCCCTCCCTGTGATCTCCTCTAACCCGATGCCCCCACCACCCCCCACTCCCTCCCTGAACCCTCTGTTCCTCTGACTGATCTCCTGTGCGTCCCCTCACCTTTTGCCCCAGCCTTGGTGGCACTGCCTTCAGCTGCCTAGGCCCCACCTCCCTCTCCTCCTGTGAAGACCCTCCTTAAAACCCACCTCTTTGACCAAGCTTTTGGTCACCTCCTCCAAATATCTCCTTCTTTGGCTCGGAGTCCATTTCTGTCTGATTACGCCTCTGTGAAGCGTTTTTACATAGCATTATATAGAAATTACAGCACAGAAACAGGCCATTCGGCCCAACTGGTCCATGCCGGTATTTATGCTCCACACGAGCCTCCTCCCTCCCTACTTCATCTCACCCTGTCAGCATCTCCTTCTATTCCCTTCTCCCTCATGTGTTTATCGAGCTTCCCCTTAAATCCATCTACACTATTCACCTCAACTACTCCTTGTGGGAGCGAGTTCCACATTCTCACCACTCTCTGGGTAAAGAAGTTTATCCTGAATTTAAGGTGAGAGGGGAGAGATACAAAAGGGTCCAGAGGGGCAATTTTTTCACTCAAAGGGTGGTGAGTGTCTGGAACGAGCTGCCAGAGGCAGTAGTAGAGGCGGGTACAATTTTGTCTTTTAAAAAGCATTTGGACAGTTACATGGGTAAGATGGGTATAGAGGGATATGGGCCAAGTGCAGGCAATTGGGACTAGCTTAGTGGTATAAACTGGGCGACATGGACATGTTGGGCCGAAGGGCCTGTTTCCATGTTGTAAACTTCTATGATTCCATGAATTCCCTATCTGACTATCTTATATTTATGGCCCCAACAAGTGGAAACATCGTCTCTACGTCAAATCCTTTCATAATCTTAAAGACCTCCATCGGGTCACCCTCAGCCTCCTCTTTTCTGTGTTAAAAGTGCGAATGAAGATGCAAGTTGGGAGGTGCTGTCTCCCAGATCGGACGTGAAGCTGAGGCCACGTCTGCCTCTACAGGCGGGGGGGTGGGGGTGGGGTGGGGTGCTGTGCGTAGGAGGGGCTCCGTGTGGGATGGGGAGGGGCTGCGCACCGGAGGGGCGGGGGCTGCGTGCCGGAGGCTGCGTACCAGAGGGGGAGGGGAGGGGGTGCGTACAGGAGAGGAGGGGGTGTGTGCAAACAAACCCCAGCTGTCAGAATGAACATGGTTCAGTCCCTGGACGTGATTAACAGCAGCGATAACAGCAGAATCCAACCACCTGCAGTCACTGGTGAACTCGCTGGTGTCTCTGCAGGTGGGATCAGTGGGTGAATCTCTTCCCACATACGTAACATTTAAAGGGCCACTCCGCTGTGAAATATCCGGTGCATCCGCAGGCTGAATGCACTTTTAAACAGTCAGAACATTTAAAAGGTCTCAGCAGTGTGAACAAGCTGGTGTGTCTGTAGGTTGGATGTCTGAGTGAATCCCTTCCCACAGTCCCCACATTTCCACGGTTTCTCCGTGGTCTGGGTGTCCTTGTGTCTCTCCAGGTTGGACGATCAGTTCAAGCCTCGTCCACACACAGAACACGTGGACGGTTTCTCCCGGCTGTGAATGGTGCGATGTTTTTTCAGGCTGTGTAACTGGTCGAAGCTCTTTCCACACTCAGTGCACTGGAACACTCTCACTCGGGTGTGTGTGTGTCTCGGTGATTTTCCACTCACACTGATATTCGAAATCTTTTCACACAGACACAACAGACAAACATTTCTCCTTCCACATTCAAAGGCCGATGATATTCAGGTCCCGATTAATCGAGCAATGTGATGTTTGGTTTGAGTTTCCCGTCTGCAAACCCTCCCCCCTAACACCCTGTAAAAGGACTTTACAATGGTGATTACTGCAAGTACAGGATAGAAATGTAGAAAACAATTCCAGTTTCTTGAGAACCTTCTTTCCTCTCTCGTCCTTCCTAAACTCCCCCTGCCTATATCCTCTCCAACCCTGCACCTAGACTGTGTTTGAACACAAGAATCACTGCACCGTCTCCTGTCTTGCTTTGTCTCCTCTCCTGGAGGTGCTGACTGATTCTGGGGCACAGGTCTGGTCACCAATTGCTCTCCAAGGTGAGAATTTTTCACATCAGCCGTGGCCGAAATCTCGCCTCGGAGTCAAAGATTGTGGGTTCAAGTCCTATTCTAGGGACTTGAGCACAAAATCTAGGCTGATACTCTCCACTGCAGTGCTGAGGGAGCGCTGCACTGTTGAAGGTGTCGTCTTTCAGATGAGACCTTAAACCGAGGACCCATCCACCTTCTCAGGTGGACGTAAAAGATCCCATGGCACTATTTTGAAGAAGAGCAGGGGCGTCGACCTGGCCAATATTTATCCCTCAACCAATACCTCAAAAAAAAAATTGTCTGGTCGTTGTCACGTTGCTGTTTGTGGGATCTTGCTGTGCGCAAACTGGCTGCCGTGTTTCCAACATTACAACAGTGACTACACTTCAAAAAACTACTTCATTGGTTGTGAAGTGCTTTGGGACGTCCTGAGGCCGTGAAAGAAATGCGAGTCCTTTTCTTTTTAGACGATGAGTACTGACTGGATATTCGGACACAGGAGGCATCACCCAATAGCGACACACATACTTTTCCCAACCCGGTTCACTGGAGGGCCATGAAGAGCCACGAACCAGAGCTACTCCCCCCACCTGATGCCAATCGCTGTGCCCCCAAGTAAGATCAGTTTGAACTCAGTACATTCAGCGTGGGACGTCCCCGGCCTGTAGTGCAAGGTACTTCAAGTGGGAGAAAGAAAGACTTGCATTTATATAGCGCCTTTCACAACCTCAGGACGTCCAAAGCACTTTACAGCCAACGAAGTACTTTTTGAAGTGCAGTCACTGTTGTAATGCAGGAAACGCGGCAGCCAGTTTGCGCACAGCAAGATCCCACAAACAGCAATGTGATAAATGACCAGATCAGCTGTTTTAGCGATGTGTCAGTTAAGGGATAAATATTGGCCAGGACACCGGGGAGAACTCCCCTGCTCTTCTTCAAAATAGTGCCGTGGGATCTTTTACGTTCACCATCTCACCCGAATGACGGCACCTCCAACAGTGCAGCACTCCCTCAGTACTGCACTGGAGTGTCGGCCTGGATTACGTGTTGTAAGTCTCTGGAGTGGGACTCGAACCCACGACCTTCTGACTCAGAGGCGAGAGGGCTACTAACCGAGCCACAGCTGAGTTTAGGACATATTTCTATTAACACAAATGTCACCATGCCTTTAAGCAAAGTCTTCATCAGTAATTGCAAAGGTTCCAAAATGTTTAAAAATTAAATGAGGGAATCATATGGATCTTTAAAGCAAAGTGAGACATTTCATGAAGTCCGAAGGCACTAAAAATGAAACAGGTTTGCAGCCGTTTCTACAGTACAGATGAGACCACTGGCCATCTTGGTGTCCGCGTCCCTTTAGCGACAAACACGCTGAGAAGGTGACTGTCCCTTTAAGAGCCCGCCCCGCCCCTCCCCCACTCCCAGCTTTGCCGGAGATTAAAAATGCTCACCAATCTTAAAGTGTTTGCTCCAAATCACGAGGTGTAAACTTTAAATAGTCTCTGTTTATTTTAAACATTTCAGCATTTGTAAAAAAAATGAAGAATGTCAGATGGGAAATAAAACTCCCTCCGGCCGCAGCTCCTTCTCAGGGAATCAGTCAAACGGGTGCAGGTGGTCTCGGAGTCAACAAGCACCCCCCCCCCTACCCCGACACAAGCCCCACCCCCTCCCTCCCGCCACTGATGGTTGGAGGACCACTGCTCGCCCTATTGGTCCGAAGCTCACGTCAATCACTGTCGATGACATCATGGGAGACCGAATGCTCACGTCAATCACTGTCGATGACATCATGGGAGTCCGAATGCTCACATCAGTCAATGACATCATGGGAGACCGAATGCTCACATCAGTCAATGACATCATTGGAGTCCGAATGCTCACGTCAATCAATGACATCATGGGAGACCGAATGCTCACATCAGTCAATGACATCATGGGAGACCGAATGCTCACATCAGTCAATGACATCATGGGAGACCGAATGCTCACATCAGTCACTCAATGACATCATGGGAGACCGAATGCTCACATCAGTCAATGACATCATGGGAGACCGAATGCTCACATCAGTCAATGACATCATGGGAGACTGAATGCTCACGTCAGTCAGTCAATGACATCATGGGAGACCGAATGCTCACATCAGTCAATGACATCATGGGAGACCGAATGCTCACGTCAGTCAGTCAATGACATCATGGGAGACCGAATGCTCACGTCAGTCAGTCAATGACATCATGGGAGACCGAATGCTCACGTCAGTCAGTCAATGACATCATGGGAGACCGAATGCTCACGTCAGTCAATGACATCATGGGAGACCGAATGCTCACGTCAGTCAGTCAATGACATCATGGGAGACCGAATGCTCACGTCAGTCAGTCAATGACATCATGGGAGACTGAATGCTCACATCAGTCAATGACATCATGGGAGACCGAATGCTCATATCAGTCAGTCAATGACATCATGGGAGACCGAATGCTCACGTCAGTCAGTCAATGACATCATGGGAGACCGAATGCTCACGTCAGTCAGTCAATGACATCATGGGAGTCCGAATAAAGTTTGCTTCAGAATGCCAGAACCAGAAGCATTGGGGAAAAAAACCACCTGAGAAACAATCACCAATTTAATGTATCACTGAGAAAATAATTTCTTGAACGGAATTAATCCACAACTGATTCAAGTGAAAATTTCCTTTTCCAAAGTTTTCCTGAGCCCCCCCGGGCACGGGCTGTAATGATTTCTGATGGATACCATGGCGGCTTCCAATTTCCCAGCAGGTTCTCGCCCTGCTCCGCACTCCCTGCTTCAAACGCGACGGATTTACTCAAAACTCCCGTCCACATGGCCACCCCTTGGCATCGCTGAAAATCCACTGTCCGCTCAGCAGTTCAGCCCTCCAATTTCCCATAATGTCCCCCGGCGAGGAAGAACAGAGGGGGGAAACCTAGGCTGGGTAGAGAACCATACCCTGCAGACACTGGTCCTATCCAACAGGTACCAGGTACTTGCTGCCCGTGAGGATAGAGATGGAGGCTGCAAGGAGGATGGCCAGAATGTTAACTGCAGCGTCATGGAGCATGAGGCAGTCCAAGGGGAGGAGGAGCAAAAGTGTAATGGCGTAGTTGTAGGGGATTCGATCATTGGTGGGGGGGGGGGGGGGTTGATAGCTTTGTTTGCAGTCGGGATCGAGAGTCCCAAATGGTACGTTGCCTACTTGGAGCTAGGGTAAGAGACATCCCGGGGATACTGGAATTCCCTGGGATATAGAAGGTCAAGGGTTGATTCCAATGAGGTTTTTAGGATTTTGAAAGGAATTGACAGGGTAGAGAGAGAGAAACTTTTTCTGCTGGTGGGGGAATCTGGGACAAGGGGACATAACCTTAAAATCAGAGCCAGGCCATTCAGGAGAGAAGTTAGGAAACACTTCTTCACACACAGGGCGTTAGAAGTGTGGAACTCTCTCCCACAAAACGCAGTCGATGCTAGCTCAATAAACAATTTTAAATCTGAGGTCGAGAGATTTTTGCTAGCCAACGGTATGAAGGGATATGGAGCCAATGTAGGCGGATGGAATTAGGATACAGATCAGCCAATGATGTCATTGCATGGTGGAACAGGCTCGAGGGGCTGAATGGCCTACTACTGTTCCTATGTTATCCATTAGTGGGGAGAGGGGCTGCACACTAGGGGCGGGAGAGGTTGATTGTTTGGAGCATGCGGGACGAGGATGTGGAGAGACGAGCGACCCGAGAGGGTGGACACTGGGTGAATAATAAAAGCCAGGGGGGAGGTGGGTGGGGATACCCGCAGGCCTTGTTAGCACAAAGCCCAGGTCACTGGGGAAAGCTGCTGCCATAGAATGGTTACAGCACGGAAGGTGGCCATTCGGCCCGTCAAGTCCGTGCCGGCTCTCTGCGAGAGCAATCCAGCTAGTCCCACTCCCCCGCCCTATCCCTGTAGCCCTGCAAATTTTTTCCTTTCAAGTACTTGTCCAGTTCCCTTTTGAAGGCCATGATTGAATCTGCCTCCACCACCCCCTCGGGCAGTGCGTTCCAGATCACAACCACTCGCTGCCTAACCTGCTCATGTCACCTTTGGTTCTTTTGCCAATCACCTTAAATCTATGCCCTCTGGTTCTTGACCCTTCTGCCAATGGGAACAGTTTCTCTCTATCTACTCTCATGATTTTGAATACCTCTATCAAATCTCCTCGCAACTGTCTCTGTTTCAAGGAGAACAAACCCAGCTTCTCCACTTCACTGAAGTCCCTCATCCCTGGAACCATTCTAGTAAATCTCTTCTGCTCCCTCTCTAAGGCCTTCACATCTTTCCTAAAGCGCGGTGCCCAGAAGTGGACACAAAACTGCAATTCTGGTCGAACCAGTGTTTTATAAAGGTTCATTATAACTTCCATACTTTTGTACTCTATGCCTCTATTTATAAAGCCCAGGATCACGTATGCTTTTTTAACCACTTTCTTGACCTGTCCTGCCACCTTCAATGATTTGTGCACATATACCCCCAGATCTCTCTGTTCCTGTACCCTTTTAGAATTGTGCCCTCTAGTTTATATTGCCTCTCCTCGTTCCTTCTACCGAAATGTATCACTTTGCATTTTTCTGCATTAAATTTCATCTGCCACATGTCTGCCCATTCCACCAGCCTGTCTATATCCTCTTGAAGTCTATCACGATCCTTCTCACTGTTCACTACACTTCCAAGTTTTGTGTCATCTGCAAATTTTGAAATGGTGCCCTGTACACCCAAGTCCAAGTCATTAATATATATCAAGAAAAGCAGTGGTCCCAGCACCGACCCCGGGGAACACCACTGTATACCTCCCTTCAGTCCATCTTGATAGAGGAAAGAGGAGAAAGTGTAGGTTTGCAGAAAGGCACATGCACCGCCCTTTTGCTAAAGGGACAAAGAGTGGGCGGGGCTTCAGGGTCCCAGTGACCGGGAACAAAGAGTGGGCGGGGCTTCAGGGTCCCAGTGACTGGGAACAAAGAGTGGGCGGGGCTTCAGGGTCCCAGTGACTGTGAACAAAGAGTGGGCGGGGCTTCAGGGTCCCAGTGACCGGGAACAAAGAGTGGGCGGGGCTTCAGGGTCCCAGTGACTGGGAACAAAGAGTGGGCGGGGCTTCAGGGTCCCAGTGACTGTGAACAAAGAGTGGGCGGGGCTTCAGGGTCCCAGTGACTAGGAACAAAGAGTGGGCGGGGCTTCAGGGTCCCAGTGACTGTGAACAAAGAGTGGGCGGGGCTTCAGGGTCCCAGTGACTGTGAACAAAGAGTGGGCGGGGCTTCAGGGTCCCTGTGACTGGGAACAAAGAGTGGGCGGGGCTTCAGGGTCCCAGTGACTGTGAACAAAGAGTGGGCGGGGCTTCAGGGTTCCTGTGACTGGGAACAAAGAGTGGGCGGGGCTTCAGGGTCCCAGTGATGGGGAACAAAGAGTGGGCGGGGCTTCAGGGTCCCAGTGACTGTGAACAAAGAGTGGGCGGGGCTTCAGGGTCCCAGTGACTGGGAACAAAGAGTGGGCGGGGCTTCAGGGTCCCAGTGACTGGGAACAAAGAGTGGGCGGGGCTTCAGGGTCCCAGTGACTGTGAACAAAGAGTGGGCGGGGCTTCAGGGTCCCAGTGACAGGGAACAGAGTGGGCGGGGCTTCAGGGTCCCTGTGACGGGGAACAGAGTGGGCGGGGCTTCAGGGTCCCAGTGCCTCATTTATTTTATTCTCAATCTGCTCACGGGAGGTTTCTCACCACTTTCTCCTCTCCTCTCCTCTAGGCGCCGACTCACGCTGGGGTTATGTCTCAATGGGGTAGTCACCCCTCGAGTACTATATCCAAATCTACTGTCTCCTTCCACCTCCGTAACATCGCCCGTCTCCCGCCTCAGCTCAACTGCTGCTGAAACCCTCGTCCGCGCTTTTAATTACCTCCAGGCTCGACTATTCCAATGCTCTCCTGGCCGGCCTCCCACCTTCCACAAACTACAGCTCATCCAAAACTCTACTGCCCGTATCCGAACAGCGGGGGCTGTTCGAACTTTTCATTCTGACACGCTCACAGTGAGAAATGAGATGCAGAACTGCCGACACCGTCAGCTTTAAGGAGACGTTTCCCTTTGGAGATCGGATTGCCCACTGAGTTTGATTAAATTGATGTTAAATAACAATGCCCTATGACAACAGATTATCGGAACATTTCCCATAGGGCAAACTCAAATATTACAGGGACTCACTGCCCTGGATTGTTGAAATGGACCCGGTGATATAATAGAATTTTCTGTCCTCTCAGACTTGGACATCTTGTAGTTCCATCTTCTAAAAAGTTGTGGCAACTCAATTCTAAGATGGATTCCACTCACTCAATCAGCCCTTGTCTTATCTTAGTGACATCAAGGACTCGACAGTGTGTGTTCAAAACATACCTGATTTATTTGACATGTATCCAGAATATTAAACTCCAGCCCAGTTACAGGGGTTATTAATATTAGCAGAAACAAATCCCAACTGTCAGAATGAACATGGTTCAGTCCTGGATGTGATTGACAGCAGAATCCAACCCCTGCAGTCACACGTGAATTTGCTGGTGTCTCAGCAGGTAGGATGAACGAATGAATCCCCTCCCACACACGGAGCAGGTGAACGGCCTCTCCCCGGTGTGAACGTGCTGGTGTGTGAGCAGCTCAGATGAACTCACAAATCCTTTCCCGCAGACAGAGCAGATGAACGGCCTCTCCCCGGTGTGAATACGCTGGTGTCTCAGAAGATAGGAGGACCGAGCAAATCCCTTCCCACACACAGAACATTCAAAGATCTTGGCTGCAGTATGAAGACGCTGGTGTTTGTGCAGGTTGGATGAATCAGTGAATTTATTTCCACACACGGAGCAGGTGAACGGCCTCTCCCCGGTGTGAATACACTGGTGTCTCAGAAGGTGGGACGACCGAGTGAATCCCTTCCCGCACACGGAGCAGGTGAACGGCCTCTCCCCGGTGTGACTGCGCCGATGAGTTTCCAGCTCAGATGGGAAATTGAATCCCTTCCCACAGTCCCAACATTTGCACGGTTTGTCCCCGGTGTGACTGCGCTTGTGTCTCTCCAGGATGGGCAATCGACTGAATTCTCGTCCACACACAGAGCAAGTGTACAATTTCTCACTACTGGGATTGGTGCTTTTTGCTTCCATATTCAAAGGCCGATGATATTCAGGTCCTGATGAATCGAGGGACTCTGTCAGATCTTGACGTGATGTTTGCTTTGAGTTTCCAGTCTGCAAATCCTCCCCGTCTAATACCCTGTAAAACGAGTTTATAAAACTGATCACTAAGTACAGGATAGAAATTCAGAACAGACAATTCGAATTCCCATAGAACATTCTTCATTTCTTGTTCGGCCCAATACCCTCACCCTATACACTTCCTCATCCCTCCGTCCTCACTCTGTGAAACCGCCTCGGAGTCAGAAGGTTGAGGGTTCACGTCCCCACTCCAGAGACGTGGGCCTATAATCCAGGCTGACATGGCAGTGCCAGCACCGAGGGAGTGCTGCACTATCGGAGGTGCCATCTTTTGGATGAGATGTTAAATTGAGGCCCCGTCTGCCCCTCTCAGGTGGATGTAAAAGATCCCATGGCACTATTTCGAGGAAGAGCAGTGGTGTCCTGGCCAATATTTATCCCTCGACCAACACCTAACAACAGATTATCTGGTCATGAGCACGTTGCTGTGGGCAAATTGGCTACTGCAGTTCCTACATTAGAATCATAGAAATTTACAGCACAAAAGGAGCTATTTAGCCTAATCCCACTTTCCAGCTCTTGGTCCGTAGCCCTGTAGGTTACAGCACCTCAAATGCACATCCAAGTACTATTTAAATATGATGAGAGTCTCTGCCTCTACCACCCTTTCAGGCAGTGAGTTCCAGACCCCCACCACCCTCTGACTGAAAAAAATTCTCAACTCCCCTCTAATCCTTGTACTAATCATTTTAAATCTATGTCCCCTGGTTATTGACCTCACTGTTAAGGGAAATAGGCCCTCCCTATCCACTCTATCTCGGCCCGTCATAATTTTATACACATCAATTAAATCTCCCCTCAGCCTCCTTTGTTCTAAAGAGAACAACCCCAGCCTATCCAATCTTTCCTCACAGCTTAAATTCTCCAGTCCTGGCAACATCCTCGTAAATCTCCTCTGCACCCTCTCTTGTGCAATTACATCCTTCCTGTATTGTGACCAGAACTGTACGCAGTACTCAAGCTACCTTTCCGCCCCCATCTCCTGTTCTGCATTCGCTGGTTGCCCCGCTGCGTGTAGCCCAACATCGCAGACCCTTCAAAGAACCGGTCCCACATTGCCTCCAGTGCCTGAAACCAATAATAAAATCTAATACATTTACTCACAAATGTTTTTTTTCAAAAAAAAATGCATTAAGGTTGGTTTGTTCAAATTATTTTATCAATTTGATTTTGTCTTTTTTCTTCCCCCCCCCAAAAAAAAAGTATTAATACTGCTACAAAGAAGGTACCACAGTAAACTTTCCCACCCTGACTCCTGGAGGGTCTCAGAGAGACAGGGACCTGGATTGCTGGCAGAGGGCCCGCCCCCTCCCGGCCGCGATTGGACCAGCCGGTCACCCGGAAGGCCGAATCCGCACACCCCATTGGCGAAGCGCTAACGTCAATCATGGCAACCGGTCAGGTTCCGTTAAATGACGGGCGACACCCTCCCTCCTCCTCCTCCCCCCCGCGGCCACGGTCCCGGGAGGCCAACTCCGGTCAAAGCGGCAGAATCGGAACTAATCGATTATTCGCCACTCACTGATTTAAGTCAAATAATAAATTAATGCTCGCGGGGGAGGGGGGGGTTCGCGCGCCTGCGCTTTGAGACTCCGTGACGCCTGATGACGCGCGACGTTAGCAGAACGTGCGTGCGTCAACCGCCGGGGGTTGGGAGGAGAGCTCTCGGCTGTTTGTTTTCCACTCGCTCGGGGCTTGCAAACACGCTTCTGTCGTCGCCGCCGCCGCCGCCGCCGCCGCCGAGGCTGAAATCACAGGCCTGAAGCATCCGGATCGATTTGAGAATTGTCACGGCGGATCGAATCCATCGCGCATCGGCCGATTTGTGGGCGGAGGAGCCCCAGCGCGCCGGCGCAGTCGAGGTTTGTACGTATGGCGCCTGCGCGGTAGAGGTTTGTGCGGATGGCGCTGGCGGAGGGAGGAGGGGGCGGTTTGTATGTACTGAGCATGCGCGTTCCGTGTGGCCGTTGACGCAGCGTCATCGGGGGGGCGGGGCGGGGCGCGTTGGGTTGGAAGAGAGAGGAGGCCATTCAGCCCTTCGATCCTGTTCCGCCATTCAATGAGATCATGGCTGATCTGTGCCCTAATTCCATGTACCCGCCTTAGCCCCATATCCCTTAATACCTTCAAACAAAAATCTTTCAATCTCAGATTTAAAATTAACGATTGAGCTAGCATCAACTGCCATTTGTGGAAGAGAGTTCCAAACTTCTACCACTCTTAGTGTGTAGAAGTGTTTCCTAATTTCACTCCTGAAAGTCCTGGCTCTAATTTTTAGACTATGTCCCCTAGTCCTAGACTCTCCAACCAGTGGAAATAGGGTGGATAGAGAGAAACTATCAGTTCTCCTTAATATTGTGAAAACTTTGATCAAATCACCGCTCGAGCTTCTAAATTCCAGGGAATACAACCCTAGTTTGTGTAATCTCTCCTCGTAATTTAACCCTTGGAGTCCAGGTATCATTCTAGTAAATCTACGCTGCACTCCCTCCAAGGCCAATCTATCCTTCCTAAGATTCGGTGCCCGAAACTGTACACAGTACTCCAGGAATAAAAACAGAAAACGTTGGAAATACTCAGCGAGTCAGGCAGCATCTGTGGAGAAAGAAAGAGTTAATGTTTCAGGTCGAGGACCTTTCGTCAGAACTGAAAGAAGTTGAAGATGAAACAGTTGTTAAGTACAGAGCCAGGGGGAAGGGAGCAAAGAACAAAAGGTAATGTCTCTGAAAGGATGGAGGGCAGGAGTGATTTAATGACAAAAGGGATGATGGTGCAAGGCAAGGAGTGAGGTAATGGGACAATAAACAAAAGATGGGTCTAGAGAAGCTGTAAATGGCAACATCAGAACCATTACCAGCACCTACTGTCCAAAAAAAATGGGAGCAGTGATTATGATCTGAAGTTATTGAAATCACTGTTGAGTCCGGAAGGTTGTAAAGTGCCTAATCGAAAGATGAGGTGCTGTTTCCTCAAGCTTCCGTTGAGCTTCATTGGAACAGTGTAAGAGGCCGAGGTCAGAGTGGGAGTGGGATGGAGAATTAAAATGGCAAGCGACCGGAAGCTCAGGGTAACGCATGCGGACAGAGGGGAGGTGTTCAGCAAAGCGATCACCCAATCTGCGTTTGGTCTCCCCAGTGTAGAGGAGACCGCATTGTGAGCAGTGAATACAGTATACTTAATTGAAAGAAGCACATTACTCCAGATGTGGTCTAACCAGGGCCTTGTATAGCTGCAGCATAACTTCTACCCCCTTGTATTCTAGTCCTCTAGATATAAAGGCCAACATTCAATTAGCCTTTTTGATTATTTTCTGTTCCTGTCCATGACGTTTTAATGATCTATGTACATGGACCCCGAAGTCTCTTTGGACCTCCACTGTTTTGAGCTTTTCACCATTTAGAAAGTACTCTGATCTCTCCTTTTTAGGTCCAAATGGATGACCTCACACTTGCCTACATTGAAATCCATTTGCCACAGTTTTGCCCATTCATTTAATCTATTACTATCTCTAATTTTATGCTTCCAGCTACACTGCTTACAATGCTGTCTATCTTTGCATCATCAGCAAACTTGGATATGTGGCTCTCTATCCCGTCATCTAATAAATGCAGTGAATAGTTGAGGCCCCAACACAGATCCCTGTGGGACACCACTAGTCACATCCTGCCAATTTGAGTACCTGCCCATTATCCCTACTCTCTGTCTCCTGCCGCTCAGCCAATTTCCTAACCAGGTCAATAATTTGCCCTCAATTCCACGAGCCTCAACTTTAGCTAACAGTCTCTTATGAGGGACTTTATCAAATGCCTTCTGGAAGTCCATATAAACAACATCCATAGACAGTCCCCTGTCCACTACTTTAGTCACCTCTTCAAAAAATTCAATCGGGTTAGTCAAGCATGACCTTTACAAATCTCTGCTGGCTCTCTCTGATCAGCTGAAAATTTTCAAGGTGTCCACTCACGCTACCCTTAATTATAGACTCTAGTAACTTCCCAATAACAGGTGTTAGGCTAACTGGTCTATAATTCCCTGGTTTCCCTCTCTCTAGCCTTTCTTAAATAGTGAAGTAACATGTGCAATTTTCCAATCTAAAGGAATGATTCCTAAATTGAGAGAACTTTGAAAGATTATAGTTAGGGCTTCTGCAATGTGCTCACCGACTTCCTTTGAAACCCTGGGATGGAAACCACCTGGTCCTGGGGATTTGTCACTCTTTAGTGCCATTATTTTCTTCATTACTGTTAATTTGCCTACATTAAAAATGGTCAGTCCCCATCCCTGATTCAAAATTAGTGTCCAGCATGTTCTCCTTTGCAGACTCTATGTATCCTCCTCACAGCTTACTTTCCCACCTAGCTTTGTATCCTCAGCAAACTTGGACACATTACACTCTCTGCCCTCATCTCGGTCATTAATGTAGATTGTAAACAGCTGAGGTCCCAGCACGACTCCTTGCAGCACCCCACTAGTTACAACCTGAAAATGATCTGTTTATTCCTACTCTCTGTTTTGTGTCCATTAACCAATCCTCTATCTATGCTAATATGTTACTCCCAACCCCATGAGCCCTTATCTTGTGTAACAACCTATTATCTGGCACCTTATCGAATGCCTTTTGAAAATCCAAATATACAACATCCACTGGTTCCCCTTTATCTACCCTGCTCGTTACACCCTCAAAAAACTAATAGATTTGTCAAAGACAATTTCCCTTTCATAAAACCATGTTGACTCTGCCTAATCATATTATGATTTTCGAAGTGCCCTGTTACTACATCCTTAATAATAGATTCTAGCATTTTCCCTGCTACTGTTGTCAGGCTAACTGGCCTGTAGTTCCCTGTTTTCTCTCTCCCTCCATTCGTGAATAGCGGGGTTACATTTGCTACCTTCCAATCCACAGTATCTAGGGAATTCTGGAAGATCACAACCAATGCATCCACTATCTCTGCAGCCATCTCTTTTAAAACCCTAGGATGTAGGCCATCGGGTCCAGGGGATTTGTAGGTTTTAGTCGCATTAATTTCTCCAGTACTTATTTGTTACTAATATTAATTACTTTAAGTTCCTCACTCTCATTAGCCCCTTGGTTCCCCATAATTTCCAGTATGTTTTTTGTGTCTTTTACTGTGAAGACAGATACAAAATATTTGTTTAATGTCTCTGCCATTTCCTTATTCCCCATCATAATTTCTTCTGTCTCAGCTTCTAAGAGACCCACGTTTACTTTCACTAATCTCTTCCTTTTTACATTCTTGTAGAGGCTCTTGCAATCTGTTTTTATATTTCTTGCAAGTTTACTCCCATATTCAATTTTCTCCCTCTGTCAATTTTTTGGTCATCCTTTGCTGGTTTCAAAAACCCTCCCAATCCTCAGGCTTACTACACTTTTTGGCAGCATTGTAAGCCTCTTCTTTGATTCTAATATTATCTTTAATTTCTCTAGTTAGCCACGGATGGATCCCTTTCCTGTGGAGTTTTTATTCCTCAAGGGAATGTATATTCGTTGAGAATTATGAATTATTTCTTTAAATGTTGGCCATTGCTTATCGACAGTCATATCTTTTAATCTAATTTCCCAATCTACCTTAGCCAACTCGCCCCTCGTACCTACGTAATTGGCTTTGTTTAAATTTAAGCCCTAGTTTCAGACTGAACTACATCACTCTCAAACTCAATTTGAAATTCTATCATGTTATGATCACTCTTCCCCGGAGGATCCTTGACTATAAGATTACTAATTAACCCTGTCCCATTACACAATACTAGATCTACAATAACCTGTTCCCTTGTTGGTTCCTCGACATATTGTTCTGGAAAACTGTCTCGAATAAATTCCATGAGCTCGTCCTCCAAACTACTTTTACCAATTTCCTTTACCCAGTCTATACGAAGATTAAAGTCCCCACGATTATTGTATTACCCCTGTTACAAGCTCCTCTAATTTCCTGATTTATACTCTGTCCAACACTATAACTTCTGTTAGGGGGCCTGTAAACTACTCCCTCCAGTGTTTTCTGCCCCTTGTTATTTCTTAGCTCCACCCAGACTGATTCCACATCCTGATTTTCTGAGCTAAGATCCTTTCTCACTACTGTCTTTACCTCATCCTTTATTATCAGGGCTACCCCTCTTCCCCCCCCCCCCCCCCCGGCCTTTCCATTTTGCCGATCTTTTCTAAAAGTCAAGTACCCTGGAATATTTGGTTCACCCTGGTCACCCTGCAACCACGTCTCAGTAATGGCTACTAGATCAAACCCATTTATCTCTATTTGTGCCATTAATTCATCTACCTTGTTACAAATGCTTCGTGCATTCAGATATAGCGCCTTTAATTTTAATGTTTTACTATTTTTCCCTGATGTGACCTTAGTCATTAATGCCCTATTGCCTTTGTTAAGGTAATTGTTAAGGTGTGGGAGTTTAAAATATAATATAAATTGCTATCAACTGTTTAAGTTCAATTTTAAACTTTAAATTTTTAAGTTTCTATCAGGCTTAAGCAGAGACAAACAAGCAAGCTCTCCAACTGGAGAGCTGCTGTAGTTAGTTAATTGGTTAGCTAGATTAAACTGGTTCCTGAAACAGCAGCAGAGCAGGGCTGACTCATCTGAGTCACAAACAGTGGAAATACAGGGGCGCCTGTGAGTGCGACCGGCACTGAGTGCAGCGGGCACAGAGTGAGCAGCTTGAGAGTTTGGTTAGTGTGGGGGAAGGTGGTGCTGCTTTGCCTTGCTTTTCCTAACTTTTTCCGCAGAGCGGTGGCGGATCTGAGCGGCAGAAGACCGAAAACGGGGATAAAAGCAGCAGCAGACCTGCAACAAGAGAATACTGCAGTGTAACGTCACAGGTGAGGCAGGTCAGTGATTGGTAGTGACTGTGCGGCAAGTTTTAAGTTAACATATAACTAAATTTTAAAAACTAAACTTAATTTAATTAATCTAATTAAACGAGGTAAATAATTTGATTAACACTAAATTGATTAATTAAATAAATAAAATAATGGGAGAACAGGAGATGTGTTGCTGCTGCAATGTGTGGGAGCTTGTGGACAGTTTTGTCCAGGGCGACTACATCTGCAGGAAGTGTCTGCGGCTCGAGGAACTTCGGCTCCGAGTTGAGGAGCTGGAGTCCGAGCTGCGGACATTGCAAGACATCAGGGAGGGAGAAAGCTACCTGGACCTTTTGCTCCAGGAGGCAGCCACACCCCTTAGATTAAATACTGTAGAATTGACACGTGGTCAGGGACAGGAGGGGGTGACTGCGAGTGAGGCAGGTACGGGGATCCAGGAGGTCGTATTGCAGGAGTTTCAGTCCCTGCACTTGTCCAATAGATACGAGGTTCTTTCACTCCTTGTGGACATGTGCGGGGACTGCAGGGAGGACGAACAAACTGACCATGGCACCGTTGGACAGGAAGCCGTTCAAGTGGGGGGAGTAAAAATGAAGGTGGTTGTAGTTGGCGACAGTATAGTTAGGGGGATAGACACTGTTCTCTGCAGCCAGGAGCATGAGTCCCAAAGGCAGTGTTGCCTGCCCGGTGCCAGGGTTAAGGACACCTCCTCCGGGCTGGTGAAGAACTTGGAGTGGGAGGGGGAGGATCCAGTTGTCCATGTAGGTACCAACAACATAGGTAGGACTAAGAAAAAGGTTCTGCTGAGAGAGCTTGAGCAGCTAGGGACTAAATTAAAAAGCAGAACCACAAAGGTGATAATCTCTGGATTATTACCTGAGCCACGAGCAAATTGGCACAGGGTCAAGAGGATCAGGGAGATGAATGTGTGGCTCAAAGATTGGTGTGGGAGAAGTGGGTTTCGATTCGTGGGGCTCTGGCACCAGTACTGGGGAAAGAGAGAGCTGTTCCGTTGGGACGGACTACACCTGAACCATGCTGGGACCAGAGATCTAGCGAATCGAATAACTAGGGAGGTAGATAGGGCTTTAAACTAAATAAGGGGGAGGGTCCTGGTGGAGAGAGTTCTAGAATGCTAAAGAGAAATGACAAAGAAGCAGTGCAGGAAAGTGATTGGGGTAAGGATGACCAGATTGTGTCAGGAAGGGACAGAGCGTACAAACAAAAGACAACAAATAGGGTCCAGGTAAGAAAAAATGGTAATAAGACAAATAGGGCCATAGTACAAAAAAATGTTAAGATGTCTAAAAATGTTAAAAAGACAAATCTATAGGCACTGTATCCGAATGCACAAAGCATTCGTAATAAGGTAGACGAATTAACAGCGCAAATAGATGTAAACGGATATGATATAATTGCAATTACAGAGACATGGCTGCAGGGTGACCAA